>NW_005054444.1:715895-745021 GCF_000277835.1 Geospiza fortis
ACATTTCTTCCCTTTCATTCTAACAGAAGAATAAGAAAGCTTTGTGTTACAAATTTATGGCACTGTTATGTAATTGAAGATTTAATGATGCTGCCTTCATTGAGTCATTTTCTAGCTTTGCAATGCTTGGCTTCACAGAGTACTCCCTGTTCAGCTGTCACCTTCTGTATGTCTGGAAAGGATGTTGTGGTCAGGACATAAAAACCTGGAGTTGGATTTGTTTGACAAGAACAGCATGGTCACCTACATTAAAAGCAGTCAGCCTTGACTCCGTTTATAGGCAGTAAAGAGAAATACTTGCTAAGGGTCTCATTCAATTGGCCCTTGCAAGATGCCTGGTTTGTTGAGGTCCTAAAGTAACTACTTCAGAGACCGGTGTCTGACAGCAAACAAGGTCTGTTTAATGTAGCTCTGACTTCCCCTTATCAATATTGTTCTACATATGGCCCCATTCCCTCTTAGTAAATAGAAAGATTTCCCCATTTCCCCACATGCTCAGGATCAGAGGATCTTGTGCATCCATGTGTAATCTCTGAAGAGTCCACCCTTAACGCTGCAGAGACAGAGGTGATCTACTCTTATCCCAAGGCCCAAATATTTCTTGTTCTTTTGCAGTATCTCTGTCCCCACAGGTCACACAGCAGTTGAGTGATTTTGACAGTAATCAGAGGAAAAAAGTAAAGTTACACAAAACCATATTTGTCCTAGTGAGGGGGCAAAATGAAACTTATACCCCATAGGCAAAATGTCAAGTTACAGAAAGAAGTAACTGGATGTTGAAGCAAAGCAAATATTTGGAGAACAGCCTCACACATAGACTGTGCTGTTCCCAGATAGGTATTGGACATTATGTCCTGCTTTCCAACCTTATCTTGATGATTCATGTTTTGGCACAAAATCAAGAGGCTGGAAGTTGTTTCTCTCTAGTTGGCCAATATGGTTGTTTCAAGTCACTGCCTCCTATAATTCCATAGGGATTATTGTAGGCTTTTGAGCTGAAGAAAGAAATAAATTCCTCTTCTACTTATTTTTTTTTCACTCTGTCCTGAGGCACCCTCTCTCGGGTATTTCTTTACCATGAGGTCTATGAGCACTTGGTTTTATCTCTTGCTTTATATTGTGACTTGGGTAGCCTAAACATCTACAGCTGGGCAGTTGTGGTAGCCATGCTGAGAGGTGTTTCCTACTAAGTGAAGGTTAGTACATTGTGCTTGGTCTTATGCCCATGCTGTGGAACTGCAAACCTGTGGGCCATGGATTTAAGGGTCAGATCCTATGGATAGAAGTTTTTGAAGTTCCTATTCAGAGGATAATTCCTTCTTTCTTGGTCCGGTCAAATCTGCTTTATCTGGTTTTCATGGGAATTTTGGGTTAACTTTGCATGGCATAGAAGAGCGCAGGACAGTTCTATAGCCTCTCTAGACCTTCCCTTGCTTCAAGGCAGATTTCTACACATACACCTGGTACTGCCATGGGAAATAATGGCAGACTGGACATAGAGAAGGTGTTACAAAATTAAGAGACACCAAAACCAAGCATGCCAAGCAGTCAAGCAGCAGACTATCTGTAGGATAGACATTCTTTTGAGATTTCATTCAGATAGGTTTAAAGGAAAACTGTGACATTTTTTTGAGGATACACTAGGTGGCTCTCTGGGGGGCTGAATTATCAGACAAGGAAAAAGCACAAACTTGCAAGTATATAAACATGGGATATTTGAATCTGGCATCCTGTGATGCTTTGGGACAAGCAGCATCTTTTCAACTCCAGTGGAGTACTCATCGTGTCCAAAAAATCAGAAAGGATAAGAAGTTATACAAAACTACCAGACACAAGCCCTGACCTGGACTAAATCTGAGATGCATTTTGCAGAGCACTGGAAAAATATCTAAGACTAGGAAAAATTCAATGACTAATGAAATTCAGAAAGGAAAAAAACCCAACCAATCCACCAACGAACAAAACCAAACCAAACCAACTAACCAAAAAAAAAAAAAAAAAAAAAAAAACCAAAAAAAAAACCAAAAAAAAAAAACAAACAAACAAAAAAAAAAAAAAAAAAAAAACACAAAAAAAAAAACAAAAAAAAAAAAAAAAAAAAAAAACAAAAAAAACCAAAAAAAAAACCAAAAAAAAAAAAACAAACAAACAAACAAAAAAAACCAAAACAAACAAAAAAAAAAAAAAAAAAAAAAAAAAAAAAAAAAAAAAAAACACCCAAACCAGAACAAAATCTAGAGCCAGGCTGATTTTCCTTTACCATTCCAAGGAGATGAGTGACATTCTTGGTCTACTGAATTTCCTACTTTCACCATCCTGGTTCAGAAATTCTTTTCTCTGGTACTGAATACAGTATTTGAAAGCATCAGAAGTCCTCTATCCCAGCAGGTAGTTTTATTCAGAAACTTTCCCTTTAAATTATTTATGGTTACCTGGAGGGAAAAAATTAATACAATTCAGCAAAGATACCTATTGTTGATTCTCTCAAAGGCTTTTAACCATTAACCCAGTACCTAGGTAAAGAGCATATGAGAGTTTTTGATTTTTGACATTAACCCAAATCCCTTACCTAGTATGAATTCATTAAGTCTTAATCCAGAAGGGTTGATAGGTATTCTAGCCCACTACCACTCACAGTGATAAGTGCAACCTGATGTGTGACATCGCTGAACACTGAAGATGCAGCCAGGAATAGGTGAGAGTGTGGGGACCCTCTCATCCTCATGCATGAGGATCAGCCCTGGAGAAAGCACTGAGATCCTTGTTTGAAGATAAATGGGTGAGAAGCAGTAAAGGATGCTCAAAGAATCCGTCTCCCAACCCAAGTGAGAAACACCTCTTTATGAGCCAGGAAAAAGACACTCATTAGGACAAAAGGTTTTTTTCTTCTACCCTTCTAGTACAAGATTGTCATTGCTTTGTCATTGCTTTGTTGGAGTACCCTGGTAGGATGGAACTGTAGACTCTCTCGTGTTGCTGTTGCTGCTGATATGTCTTTCTGAGGAGAAAACTGAAAGCATTTCCGCTTGGACTCCTATCTGAAGTCCGTCAAATGAGCTTTTAAATCAAAACTAAAAGAGCTTGTGGACCAAACAGCAGTGAAAAACTCTTGTTGTCCTCCCATAGCTGGAATAATACAACAGCATAAAAATATTTCCTAAATAAATTTTATATAACATTTAACAAGAGCTATTCAAGGAAATCAAAGCATCCTCTGTCTCATGGGCTTCATCATGCCATGTCAGGACAGATGCATTTTGCTTCACACTCAATCCCTTCTTTTCAAACTATTTCTGACCACCTAACACAACAGCAAAATGAAGACAAAGTATTCTGATCATGGCTGTAACATAATGACAATGAGAAAGAAGATTTTTTCTCTGAAATCTGATGGAAGATGAGAAAGGGAATGAAAGCTGGTGACTCATCTCCCTTTCAACAAGACTGTTTGACTTGTGATGTGATTGCACCAGCTTTTATATTTAAACAAGCTCTTCCTGAGCATGCTGAAGTTTCTGGGAGAATTGACTGGAATATTACAGAATTTGTGCTGATAGCAAAAAACCCTAAATGCAGTGTACAGAAAGGAAGCGAAGTCAGAACTTCACAGATTTTCTCCTGCTGGTTTTGCAAACAAGGTGATGGGAAGAGAGGGCCTTGGAAAAGTAGCAGCTGTCTTCAAAAAGAGGGGTTTTGCCTGAGGCTGGGATGGATAATGCAGAACCAGACCTCTCCAGTTCCTCAGACATTTGTGAGTTCAGGAGATGGGCAGGTTCTGTTTACACTGGATCTTTCCCTTTGCTGTTGTGCAGTGGTTGGAAGTCACTGCCAAACAGTTATTTAATACTTGTGTGAGCAGTGTGTGGAGGTGGACCTCTGGCAGTCGAATACCGTGCTTGATCACCAAATACCCTGGTCAGGCCTTCACCTTCTGTGGGTCACAAGATGCTGCACTGTTGTGCAGACACAGGCAGCAACGTCCTCCGCCCCACTGTGAGTGAAGTCCTGCTGGATGGACTCAAAAACCAAACCCCTGATACTCACCCATGTGTGGCTGAGTTTTGTTACCACTTCCATAAAGGATCTGAACACAAAGATTTCTTTTCTCCCTACAACAGGCAGGATTTAATCTTATCAAAAGTTATTTGCCTCCATCTGATCTGGTCACCTTGCCTGCTTTTTAAGAGTCAGTGCAGAGAAGCAGACGTTTCTTGGTGTTGATCTTCTTCTGCTTTGGGATAAACTCCTGCTGTGGTCCAGCAGCACCAGCTTCCCTCCACTGGCTCAGAATAGAACCCAAGATATTTGGCTTAGATGGAGACATCTCTATTGCAGATAAAAAAAATTCCAGGGACCTAAATCTCACCTGAGTTGTAGATTCCCAGAAGCAGTCATTCCTCATTGAACCCATCAGAATTATATTCTCCTGGCTTCCCTGTCCTTGGGACCCAGCCCCAAAGGCACCATCACTCTTGAGGAAGTTTATAAACAGGGGTCAGTGTTTCTAAAAACAAGAAACATTTTCCCAGAGATAAGAATTTAGTTAAAGCATGGGAAGACAACTTGTCTAGGCATTTGCATTTGTAGAGCAGAACTGGCCAAAGACCTGAAACTTCACTCTAATCTCCCTCAGGAAAGGCTGTTAAAATTGTGTTCAGCATTCAGACACAACTGGCTTTCTCCAGGGACTGTTAAATAGGATTTCCACCAGGAAATGTGCCCACAGCTTAGTGAGCTGAGAGCTTCTGAAAGAAACATCCCTGGAAAACCAAAAGGCACTGAAGCAGGAACTAAACTAACAAAATGCAAGGTCTTCACTGCTGTTTTGTTCTGTTCCTCCCTTTAATGAATGTGGGCAAGGATCAGTGGAATAATGGAATAATTCTCCCAGGATTCATCTTATTAAATTGATTCTGGAAACAGCCTTGATAAAGACATAGTTTGTACTCCTCAATCAACAAAGTCATTCATCTTGTCCTGGCAGAAGTGTCTAAGAGTGCCAAGAGCCCTCTAGACACTTAAAATTTAATTAGCTGACCTCATCCTTTGCAGTAAGTTGAGTGGTACAAGAGAAGAATTAATAAGGCCAGAACCAGGACCATATTTGTTTTCCTTTCTCTCACCAGAAGACACTTACCTTTTCTTTAGTCTCCATTACAGTCTGTTCTTTATTTCAGATGAAACTGTACTGGTTCTTTCTCTAATGGCCTACCTGTTCACTGCAGGTATAGAGCTCATGGGTTACTCCCAGAAGAAATTGCAGAGTTCAAAAGGAGGAAAACTGAAAAACTCCTTGGCAAAAGAGCCTAGATCTGAGGTAGTAGCTGTAGGACAGTCCCCATGTAGCTCTGCTGTTTAGTGTCTGCTTGTGTGTTATTTGTCTGCATTTTACTGGTTTTTCTTCCCCCTTTCCTTCTATTTTTCTCCTTTTATTTTTTTTTAAGTATGTGTTATTATTCTAACATGTCTCATTCAAGAGGTGCTTGGAACAGCAGCAAAGCTGTAGCCTTGTTGGGTGATTTCCTAGTGAATTTATAACCTAGTATCCTATTAATTCCTGAACAACATAGAGCATTACTAGGTTTATCTGCAGTGTATTATCAATCCACTCTATGTTGATGTTCATGGTGCCAGGAAGAGCCCAGTACATGGTAAACACAGACATAAAACTGGAGTTGAAGCCTGGAAAAATCCACATTGCCTACTGTTGCTTTTGTAATGTATATCTCCTGCCTAGCGTAATTCCATACCTCATGACGGTAACAGGATGCAGCTTTGATATTCATCATTGTGATACTGATGGGTACAAGAGATAATGGAATTATGGTTTGGGTGGAATTTGGAAGTCACATGGAATATGACAGCCTGACCTGATCAAGTAGGTGTTATCAGAGCAAGGCTGGCATAGAAGCGTGCACAAACACATTTGCACAAGTGTGATGTCCCCTGAAAATGATAGATGAGCTGGGATTTTTGATAATATCTCTAAAAACAGCAGTAATGCTTCTGGCTAACTCCTCTGGATTAGTGTGCATCTCATGTCCACTCCCCTAACAAAGGAGGAGTGGATGAAAGCTCGAAGTACCTAGATATAGGCAGGTTACAAACCCCTAAGACACACCATATCAGGCTGATAGATTGCTATGAAGACTAAAGTTCCATCCAATTTTCTCACAAGTTTAAAACCCAGAAGATAACTTTTGGCTGTGTTCCTTCTTCCCAAACACATATTTTAAAGATTCAGTGCATGTTACCAGGCTGCTTTATCTCTCTTAACCGATATTTAAATTTTTGTCTGAAGTTCTCCCTATCAAGGACTTAAGGGCAGAAAGTCCTCATTAAAAACATAAAATAAACAAAATTATTTGAATATGGGACACAACCTGAAGAGACCTGCATAAGCACTATCATATATGAACTCCTACTGCTAAATAGAGGGTTCTGAGGCACAGAAGACCACCCTGCTGATTTATACCTAGGAGTACAAGCTAATCCTCCAAGGCCAGAGACAAAGAGGATCTCACACGTGGGTTAGCCCTGCTTGACAAAACCTGCACATATACTGGTATATAAGTATTTAGTACGTCTATAACCCACAGACACAGACTTCCACACTGAAGCAGGCTGATCAACTATACATATTATGGAGAACAGAAGATCCTCATTAGACAATTTGGCTTAGTCCATTGGAAATAGCAGAAAAATCAATAAGACATGCATACCTGAATCTTTTCAATGGCCCTAGTTCAATCCTTCTTGTGTGCAGAAAGCTTTCAATGGAGGCAATTAAGTCCTCAACAGCCACTTATTCCCACTTGCCTGCTTGGTGGTTTAGTGATGTTTCCAGCTAATCTATCTTAGAGACTTCTGATGAAAGGGACTATGTTGCCAATAGCCTTGTTTTTCCTTGATGGAAATAAAGGAACATTATACAAGGATCTCAGATGTAGTGATCTATGGTCCATTCACACAATTTATGGTCCTTTTAGTCTGGGGCCCTAAAAGGCAAAGAGTCCCACAGGGCTCTTGCTGCAGTACAATAGGGATCCCCATCTTGGTAATTATGTATTTTGTAGTATTCATCTGGCCTGGAGTCTAGAGGAAGGTCAAGACTGCTTCTCCTGCTCAGGAGTCAATCCTTTAACTTTGAAAGGGTGGCAGTGGACTCTGCTGTCCTTGGTGTGTTCTTGATTTCAAAGAGAAATGATTGTTCTGGCTGGATCTTTATAAAACCACTCAGCAAAACATGAGTAACACCAGAGTGCGCTTCCAGTTACCTGCAGATTAACCTCTGGGCTATATCATTAGTGACCCTTATCTTTCATCCTGTGGTAGGGTCTGTGACCTTAACATGGACCTTCTAACCCACTCATGCAAGTGAGATTCAGCCCAGAGCACCATGGCTGTCACAGACACTTGTGTAAGGCTGGTAGGTTAAACAACAGCTGAAGACTATGCAGGATGAACCATGGCATCAAATGCTGCTGGACAATATCCTCAGGCAGATAATCCCATCCATAGCATCTTACAACACTTCTGGAAAGGAGAAAGGGATTTCTCTCTTTAACTTCAAAACACAACAGAGAACTGTGTCACAGAGAGGTCAGTGACTCCTAGGATCCATTGATAGGTCTCAGTTTGTAGATGAGAGTTAGACCCCATGCTAGTCAGTCAGAATTCATTCTGGAGTTCTCAGGGGTGAGATTTCACCTGTGTGATTGGTAATGGCTGTATTTGTGGAGGACACCACTCTATGTGAATATTAGTACAATCTGTATTGCTCTACTGACTTCTAGATGTGTAAGCATACAGGTAGTGTATCCTGCATGGACAAAAGCACCAGCCTGGGATTACCCAAAAGTACCAAGGCTCAATATTTCAATTATTTTGTCTCCTTTTTCTTGTTGTTGTTGGTTTGTTTTGGTTTGGTTTTTTTTTTGTTCCTCAAGGATTTGACTCTCCTTGCACTCTGGCCTCTCATCCTATGAACTCAGCTTAGTGACAGAAGATCCCTTGACATTCTTTCTCGTTTTAGGAAATCACAGCTTGCTGGCCAAACCATTGGCTAGCAAGGTGCATCTGACCAGCAGATAAGATCATATAACAATAGGATAGCTTGGGTTGGAAGGGACCTTGCAAGGTCGTTTAGTCCAATACCCCTTGCAATGAGCATCCTCATCATAAAAAATTTCTTCCTTATATCTAATCTAAATCTATCCTGTTTTAGTTTAAAAACATTACCCTTTGTATTATTTCTACAGGATACCTGCTTCATGTAGTTGGTTTTTAACATATATTTCTATTCTAAAGTAATTGCACATTCATTGCACACAATGATGCTGTGTACAGTTTAAACCATACATTTATGTATATATACAACTATTTATTAGCTATTTCTTGCTAATCGCTATGTAATACCAATGGTGTTATCAGTAGGGATTAGCATTTAGCTTTTTTTTAGTTTAAAACAGTTGGAATGATATTTTCTTCTATCATACACAGTAAATCTTATTCCATATGGTGCTTTATCCATGACAGGGCAGTTGTAGATTTGAGACCTTCCTAAAGCCCTGCCATTTGCTGAGCTTCTGGCCTCTTACAAGTCCTTGAGGTTTATTTTGTCTCTGAGAACTCCATTATGCTATAATGAATTTGCTACCCACCAACAGATGGTGGCCCAGAAGCTGGGCTTGACGAACTCTTGAGGAATTGCAGCAAAAGATCCACTTCAACTCCACCATTTAACATTTCTGCTTTGGCTGACACAAAATGATACTAAATGAAAAGTCATGCCTTGGTGAGCAGGGTTGCTAACTCCTCTTTTCTTTTCTGTTTCACAGCTGGCCAGATGTACTGACCAGGAAATTTAAATCTGTCCTGAGGGACACAAAGAGGAAACTAAGAAAGCAAAGATCTGGGAAGCATGAAGGAGAAATAAGTTCTGGAGAGGATGAAATCTGAGAAGAACACAACAAAGAACTAGTAAGATCAGGAGGGACACCTTGAAGCCAGTCCAACAGAGCTCACAGTCTCCATTTAGTTCCCAGCTGGCCCAAAGCAGTTTAATTAATGAAGCTCTTAGATCTTGCAGAGGGTGAACCTGAGCAGGCAGATGAATCCTGAACATCATCTCTTGTGAAACTGGGCACCATCTCAGGGCTGTACATGTGTGTGGGTTTGAGAGGGGTGCACTGGGGAGGAAAGTGAGGGTGATAATGATGGTAGCTCCACCCTTCGTGAGCAACTGTCACAAGGATGAACTCAAAGAATATTTTAGCTGGGTCTGCACGGCAGCACTAAAATGTCCAGCTGCCCCTGGACCTGGATTCAAGCAAATCAATTCAAACAAATAATGCCAAGTGCTAAAATGGCTCAACTGTTTTACGTTAAGTAGTTATTTTCCTGTTGTTATTGTGGGAAGGCCTGGTTTCATGAAAATGAGTGCAATTGAGAAAAAAAAGTTTTGGACAACAACAAGGAATGTTTTTACTCCCCCACAGAAATTTTGAATCAAAATGTTCTATTCCTGTATGTCAGCTTAAGCTGAAATATTTTCTTTCAAATTGACATTTCAGCTGCAAATGCCAATTTAATGCTATTTTCAAAATGAAATAACAGTTTTGAATTGAAACAGTTTGGTATGAATCAATATTTATTTCAAATGCCAAAATGAGTTTCTGCTCAAAATGTCAAAATATGTCATATTCGCAAATCCCGATCTAAATTTCAAGAACTCATTTTTTTTGCTGTATACACATATATATACAGGATATCTAAAACATGTTATGCTTTTCATCCCAAAGCTGGATAAAAATGGAATGCCGTGATATTGCAAAACTGAGATGCAGTTCCATTAGCTGAGTAGTACTAATAAAATATGAATGTTTTTTCCTGCAAAAGCGGGGCTGAGGGAATGAAGAAAATATCATTAAAGCAGTGCAAATCCTAAAACTCATCGCTCTTTTCCCCTCCAATCTCCAAGTGGTCTCTAAGGCTCTATGAAGTAAACCTCCCTGTGGGTAAAAGGTTTTCTGTAAAGGGTCAACATTTGGCCTGTAGGCACTTCGACCAGAGCACACTTCCTCAAAGTCGAATAATTTTGGTGTCGGGCCCTTCTTCTTCCAAGTTTTTTACTGTTGTTCATCATCTGGCTCCTAACAACCTTCTGGGAATTGTTCTCTCTTCTGCAAGGCTGAGGAGAAGAGTGGGTATGGTAATGTAATCAATGTTGCCACCAGAAGGTGTTAACTGAGAACACTGAGACCTTTCTCAAGCTCAATTTGAACTCTTCTCATCAGACCAATCAAAACAAATTTTTACCATTCAGATAATAAATAAGAATCAACAAACACTTGGCAAACTTTCATTAGATATTGAAAATATAATTGTGAAACAAAGTGGGTCTGACTTCACAGAGTTAAGGAACACAGTATTTTCACAACTAATTCACTGTATCAAATATAAAACATGAACTGTCAAAGTAAGATCTGTTTGAAGTATAAACATCTAAAAAGCAAAAACTGGAGGGAAATTCATAAATGTTCTTTAATAATGAGCTTTTACTCTGTGGCACCTGGTTTTGTAAAAGAAGCTTTTGCTTTTTTAGTGATGAGTTAATATTCCATGTGGGAGAAGTTGGCCCTTGAAGGATGCCTGTCAAAAGGCTCATACAACACTCATGCTGTCAAACAGGGATTAGGAAAGCCTTCACTTTCTGCCCTGTGCTCACCTTCTATTTTACAATTCATACAGAAAAAAAGTCCTATGGAAGAGACATGGGGCAGGTAGTTCTGACACAACACACCTCCAAGCGCATTTCCGGAGAGGAATGTTAGCTGGATTGGTCTGTGCAAACATGGGTTTAAAATCAAACAACTTCCGCATAATTTCTTTTCCATTATTTTCCTATATGAAAAAACCATCTATCATTGCTGTTGCGTAGCAGAGTGGGTCATATCAATCTGAATTTTCCATGAAGATGATTGAAACAATATTTCAACCCACACTTCTGCACACAGTTTTGAATTCTTTCTTTAGCCTGTAGTCTTCTAAAAGAAACAACATTCTTCAAATTCCTTTTAAAAATTAAGATAGTAAATCTGTGGGAAAGGGTAGTAGAGAAGCAAAGTTCTAGTAACTGGTGACTTTAGTAATCCCAGGATAATTCATTATTCTCTTTAAAGTCAGGGGTAATTTTTCCTCTTAATTTCAACAGGAAGAGGCCAAGGACTCATCCTTGGGTATGATTACCTCTGCTGTTAGAAATATAAAACCCATATTTCTATTTTCCTGGTATTGTTCTGTTTAGACTGATTTAGGTTCATTTATGAGATTTTTTCCCATACTGTATCTTTTTTTTATTATTATTACTTTGCTCACTAAAACTAGTGTTAGAATGTGGTAATGAGGAAGATGTGGGCTGGAAGCAGCAAATGGAAATTTTTGTTACTCCACATCAGACTTCTCATGTGATTGTGGAGAAGGCACTTGGCGGATTCTTAGGAAGGGAAGCACACATTTTAGTAACCATTATCAACAGGAACTTACTGTATGATTGCTAGAAGTTTTACCACTAATGTTATAGAGAGAATTTTAATGTAATCATGCAAACCCACTGAGAGCTGGAGATGTATTTACATACAACAAACAGTATCTGAATATCGTTTGTATTTCATACAGTATTTTTAGCAGTCAATTTATAGCATATGACAATAAAGATCCTTGAAGACCTATCCCTCCACCTGAAAATCTCATCCTAGTTTGCATATTTGCCTTCAGCTGACTTAGCTTACTTTTCATCTCCCTGTGAAGATAAGGCACCTATGGAGACCCCCTTTCACATATTCACTGGATTATACAGTAACTAAAAGCTGGCCTCAAGATACACAAGCCAGTGGCAGAATAGTTGGGCACAGAAGGTGTGAGATGCACAAAATCCAAGGAAGATATGGAGCAGCCACAGCATGGATGAATGCCCAAACAGCTACAATGACCCAGGTCTGGGAAAATTTCCCATGACAGGGCATGTTAGCATGAGGAGGGGTCAATACCACTCCCCACAGCATATTTCTCATTAAAAAATGTGAAGATGCTCCTCTGGGGTTTGAAAATACAACCATGCGAATGCAGGAGTAGAGCTGAGGGTAAGTAATCCTGGGATAATTCTATGATTCCATCCTCACAGCAGCAATGAATCTGTCAAATAGATGCATGAGAGACATCACATCAGCTGGCTCCTTTAAATCCACACAATGGACATGGTCTGGCAAGGTCCTGTGTGCAGGCAGACTCTTACCCACCTTCAGCTACCCACTCACCACAGTGGTCATCAGAGGGATGCATCACTGGTGGAGGTGGGCTAAGGGTTACCTGCTGCTCTAGCCACACGTCCTTTCACTCCCCTTCAGCCAGGCCTGAAAGGCCCGGTGTGGCACTCATTACCAGCCTCATCTGTATTAAAAAAATTGGTTTGAGTGATATAATGGAATTATATAATAGAATAATTTAGGTTGGAAAAGACCTCTAAGGTCATCAAACCCACCCATTAACTCAACACTGCCAAATCCACCATTGAACCATGTCCCCAAGAGCCACTCTACATGTCTTTTAAACACCTGCAGGGATGGGGTCTCCACCACTTCCCTGTTCCAATGCTTCACAATCCTTTCAATGAAGCAATTATTTCCTAATACACTAACTCTACCTCTCCTAGTGAAACTTGAGGCCATTTCCTCTTCTATTGCTTTTTATCTGGGAGAAAAGGCTGATCCCCAGCCAGATACAACCTCCTTTGAAGTAGTGGTAGAGAGTGATCAGAATAAAAGAATACATGGGAGAAGGCAGAGAAACTACAGCTTATCATGCACAAACAGAAGCTGTGTGCAATGGTGGTGCTAGACAAAGCTTATAGGGGTAAAACCCAGCCTGATGAAAAGCTATAGGATTGCTAGGTCAGCTGTAGGATACAGAGAGTTTTATGTACAGGGAGGTTGGTTTAGCACATCGAGTTGCTAACAGAACTCCCAAAATGAAGAAAGCCATTGCACTAAGGATTACTTCCAGACCCTGGGTGATTGCAATCCTCTCCTCCAGCCTCCTGCAGCTGCAGTGTGAGCAGCAACGCAACGTGCTCCTAGGCCAGCAGCTACTGAGACAGGTGAGCAAGGGGAGCTTTTCTGTATTTATCCCACACCAGGGTACTCCTCCAGCCTCTCTAAAATGACCAGAGGAGAGAGGTCTATGAAGCAATTGAAACAGAATCCATGTTTTGTGCAGTGCAAGAAGCACATAATGCTTTTCCTTTGATGCTTGTTACTTTACAGCTGTTGATATTAAACTTCATTCACCAACTTTTTCCTCATTTACTAGAATTTCTCACAATCCTTCCCAAGCCTGACTTCATGATATTTGCAGATGTCAGCATCCCATGGTTCTCCTTCCTTCCCTGAGCATCTCTAAATTTGGCTGAGCAGCACAGGACGCAGTGGAGGGACTGTGAGGACCACTCCCAAAAGTTGTCACACGATGCATCCTGATAATGCAATTCTCTGCTTTTTTTGTTTTGTTCTTGACTCTACACCTGTCCTGACCTGCGACATTTCCCCTTCACTTTGTCCTTGCTTGGTGCAAAGGGTCATCCTTTCCTGCACAGGACCTGTTTAGTCAAGATTTTTTTTTCATATTCTCTTTTATTGACTGCTTTCACTGACACATTAAAATTCCTTTATTCAAAGGAATTAACCCTCCTTTTGCCATTTTCTGTTCTCAACTGGGGGCTGGTCCAGAAGCCAGACTTGATAGCAGAGACTTCAGACACACTTGAAAAAACAGATGATGAAATTTATTACACTCATTTTCACAAATCTAGGTGTCTAAAACAGGTTCATTAACATATACAGAGAATCTCAGGAAAAACTGATCCAGAGCCAAGGACCAATGCTGGAATATGTTATATCCACATAGGCCCAGTGTGCAGATGAAAACTGCAAAACCATGCATGTAATCCCAGTTGGTCTTATGATCTTAGCTGGTCTTGAACAGAAGGCATTTCTTAAGTGCTGGAGCCTTTTTATTTTCTATTGTTGTTTAAATTTGTCAAATTGAAAACATTCTGCAGTTTTCAAGTGGAAAATGGCCTGGTTTTCAAAGTTTGTTTGCCAGACACCTCAGCTACCCATCTGCTGGGCTATTGCAGTCCCTGGTTCCAGAGCAACCCTGGAGGCAGATGTGTCAGCTCCAATCTTTACATACAATCTCCTCCTCTGTTTTCTTCTTTTCATTCAAAAGCTGGAACTGAAATAGCATTTCAAAATATTGAAATCCTGCAGGAAACCAACTGACCTTTCTCCACACTAGTCAGAAACACGAGGGCAGGAAGAGTAGGCAGCAAAAAGACTCTGCAAGGCTAAATGTCCAGCCTCGAGGTCTTTTCTCATCGGAAGAAATGCACTGTCCAAACACCACACAATAATATCCGATGGCAGATGCGCTGCAATTAACTTCATGCTTTAATGCATTTTGTGGCTCAGGGCTGTTTGCAATAAAAAAGCATGACAGGAGCATAGCATTCCTTTCCACTCCTTGCTTTGAGCTGTCTGTGATATCTTGGCACTGTGTCCTGAGAACACTGTGTGGAAATAAAGCTTTTGTTTAACCCACTTGTGTGGGCTCCCTGAGGAGGTGACTGCCTGCCCAGCCAAATCTGTAACTCTCAGCTCCCCAAACACCATCAGCAAATAGAGAGCACTGGAGGGAACAACTGCAGGTTGTTATCTAAATAAGGTGGCAAAGTTTATTCATGGATTCAAAGTGGATTCAAAGTTTATTCATTTATTCATGTCATCAAGGTTTCTCTGCCTGATTGCACCTGTCAGGACTGCAGCACAGTCAGAACAAAAGGCAAATATAACCTGATACTCATGATGGGTCCAAGACTTTGGTCCATTCTGCAGGGTGACCCGGGGAGCTCCATTTCTCAAGCTATGGAGGAATCAGCCTGAAAACCTTCTCTCTCTATCCCTGTACTTTTGTCCCTGTGTTTCATACTGGGATGGGTACAGACTGTCAAACACTGGTACGTGAACTGGAGAGGAACCAGCCAGCAAAAGCTAGGCAGGTGGAAAGGAACTGAGTGAAGAATCTCCCCAGACAGGGAGTCCTCCAGCTCTGGTGGCACAATAGTTTTCATATCCTACAAGATCTCCACCAAATCATTCCCCATAACTGGGATAATGGGAGGTCTAAGCATTGAGAAGACCCAGCTTTGCATTGTCCATCTAGATTTCAGTTAAACGTTTGGCACTATTTCCCAGAGCATTCCCCTGGAGAAACTCTCTGCTCATGGCTTGGACAGGTACACTCTTCTCTGTGTGGAAAACTGGCTCGGTGACTGAGCCCAGAGTGTGGTGGTGACTGGAGTTAAATCCAGTTGGTCACAGATGGTGCTTCCCAAGGCTCGGTATTGCAGCCAGTCCTGCTTAATATCTGTATCAATGTTCAGGACAAGGGGATGGAGGGCACCCTCAGTAAATTCACAGATGGCACCAAGTTGGGTGGGAGTGTGGATCTGCTGCAGGGCAGGAGAGATCTGGACAGGCTGAATCAATGAGCTGAGGCTAATTGTTTGAGGTTCAACTAGGTCCTGAATTTTCATTGCAGCAACCCCAGGCAGTGCTAAAGGATGGGGGAAGAGTGGCTGGAAAACTGCTCAGCAAAAAGGGATCTGGAGAGGCTGTGGCCACATCCCTGGGGAGCCTGTGACTATGGACATCATACCCATGTTGCCTATTGCTACAGGGACCCAGAAGCACAGTGTGCCCATCCCTGCACATGGCTTCAAAACAAATTCCATGCCATATGTGTAATCAGGATAATAATCTGTAGAAGGGCTTGTAGATCGCAATGGCTCTGAGGACTGAAGGCTGTTCTCCCTCCCCCTGAGGGGAAATCTGTGGTTTCACTTGCAGGCACTGAGTGCTGAATTAAGGTGTTGATGGGAAGTTCTTCTGTTTCACTTCCATCTGGACATAGACAAGCCCAACAATGTGAACTTCACCTTTGCTGCCCTTCCCACTGCAATTGGCCATCCAAAGAGACAATGCTGGAACACTGTGTTCAGCCAATACCTCTTATATTTGTGTGAGTCCTGAAAGCTGCAGTGCTGAATGCATTTATCCTCACTATCTCATGCCCAGGTGCTGGAGTTTTCCAGGAGTTGTGAAGAGCTGCATGGCAAATCCTTCTGCTCTTTGCAGCTAAAAGGGAAAATGAGTGGAAATATGATATTGAATCCTTGCTAAACCCCCAAAAAACTTCACCAAGGGTGAAGGAGTACTGAGATTAGCTCAGTTGGTTAGTGCATGGTGTTAAAAATGCCAGGGCTGTGGATTTAATCCCTGAGTCATACTCAAGGACTTTGTGGATCCTTTCCAACTCTGAATATTTTGTGATTCTGTGAGTATATGTCTTCCAAGTTTTCACCAGTCTCTCTGTGCCTTCCTGCTATGCGAGATTGCCATTGTGTAAAGGAAAGGGAAAGGAACATCCATGCTGCAGCAGTTATCTTTTTTGCTGTCCCTTATTTGCTATAAGAAGTGGTCCTGGAAAATCCTTTTGCTCTTGATTTTTGTACAGCTCACCCAGTTTCTGTGGAGTTTTTTTCAGAGAGGAAAAGACCTTGCTGGTCTCTCAAGCTGGAGTAAATATTTCACTATAACTCCTATTCTTGTCATTCTGAAATATTTTAACTAAACTAAATCTTAACACAATCACAGGAAAATCTTCAGCATTAAAAAGACCAACCACAGCCAATGAGTACAGTTAAATACTGCTCACATCTGTAACATTCAAATTCAAGGCTCAATTCAGATGCAAGCATTTTATGCCATACATGTCAATGCATTTGTGCCTACATGTATATACACATATACATATGTGTACATATAAATGTATTTGAATGCTTTCAACTAAGCAGCATCCATTCACCACCAGAGGGCAGGCACAGAATATGAAAATTAATTGTCCTGTGCTTCCCTGCACATGTCAATGAACAAATTGCTCGGTGGGCAGAGGGATACCACCAATGTTTTCTCTGACAATCTCCAATGACTTTCTTATCATGGAATCATAGAATAGTTTGGGCTGGAAGGGATCATTCAAGATCATCAAATCCACTCCTCCTGCAATGAGCAGGGACACATTCAATTGCATCTGGTGGCTCAGAGCCCTGTCCAGCCTGGCCTTGAATGTTTCCTGGGGCAGGGCATCTGTCACCTCTCTGTGACAGTGTTTCACCACCCTCGCTGTAAAAAGCCTCTTCCCACTATCTAAACCAACCACTTTTAGTTTAAAACCATTACCCCTTTTTCTACTGCAATGGGTCCTGGTAAATTTTTTTGTCCTGAATCTCAACCCTTTCAACTACCTCGTATTTCACAGTGTGATGGCTAGTTTTTGTTTTGTCTGTTTGCCTGAGATCTAAATCTAGCAATGTTGATATGAACCAGTGTGTCCACTCTCAGAGTCCTGAGTCCTAGGAGCTTTTGGAAAGGTGCAAAGAGCAAAGAAGAGCTTCTCTTTTCATTCATGCTATGGAGAGGATAATTTACGTAAGTTTTGATGCCAGAAAGCTTAGCCTTTAAAGCATGTACCTTTAACCAGGAGATGCTTATGATACGGCACAGGCAGACCTTTGATATTATGGGTCATGAGATCCATAAGGATCATTGTCTAAAACCCAGTGCCTTTGATCTGAGGAGGAAAAGGGGTGGACAATCTTATCCAGAAGCATCAGCTCAGTTTCGTAACAAAGATCTTTACAATTGTGTACAAGGAGATGAAAATTTCTGGCTGTACAGAGACCCCTCAGAGCAGGAATCCTGCCCAGGGCTTTGCCAAATGGGCTGGTGGATGTCAGACCCTCAAAACAACAACAGAATGGCAGAATCACTTATGATGTTTGCAGCACATCCTATAATACCATCCCCAAGCGGCTTCACTCCAGGAAACTTGGAAAGTATTTCAAGGGATTGCTATGTCCAGCCTAGGCTGAGAAGTTGTGACTTACACCAGCAGGATGTATACTCACAACCATCAGAATAAACCAATTTTCTGTTTCCTGATGACAAGGGGGATTCATTTCCCTTAATTCTCAATCTATGTCTGCAGTAGTCACGCACCAGTCCCTTCATCTTCACAAGAGAAAGTCAGAGCTTGTGGAGGTGACTCATCTGCTGGACAATTAGATGAATCATGAGCAAAACAGGCTTTCATTTCCCTCCCTGAGCTGTGGAGGATCTCAAGATTAGTGGCTCATTTGATAGGTCCCAACCTTGCAGCTGTTCATCTTTTTCACCTGTGACATCATTCTGGAGTTAAAAATTTTTATAAGAAAAAGGAGACCAGGAGTTTGCTCAGCTCTTCAATGCAATCACTGCTTCCACCTGGGCTTGGCAGGGGGCAGGTGATACATGTTTGAGCACAATTGTGCTTCTGTGTTGTCCATATTTCACCATCCACTGCACTAAACTTTCTGGAAATGTAGACTATGAACTGGATCAAAAGTTTTATCTGAGGTGCAGCCCTGTTCTGAAATCTGGAAGGAGATGCTCAGAAGCAAATTATGCTAACAGTGTTTTGAAAGATCAAAGAAATAGATGAGCAGGATTTTTTTGCTTCAGATTGTCGACTTATGTCTGCTTTCTGTCTCCACTAAAATGACTTCAATATCCCCCCGTGTCTCCTTGCTTCATCATTTGGTTCACAGGGGTTGTTAAATGGTCCAAGTACCTTTCTCCTCCAGCAGTAGGTTCCACCTAAAACACTTCACACAGGAACTCTCATGATGTATGGCTGTAGCTCAGCAAAAACCCTGAAGGAATTAAGTAAGGGTTTCAATATTTTTTTTCCTAAAAAAAAAAGTCCAAAATACATGGTTGGGGGTGGGACACAGATTATTCAGGAAAAGCCAACACACTGAGCAGTAAGCAAAGACATTTTGGAAATAACCCAGAATCCCACTGTGGGCTATAAAAAAACCCCATGATTTCAGTAAGTCATGACGTAGTGATGGATCAGAGGGCTGTGGGAAGGATCAAAGGGTGTAAGGAACATGACAAAAATAGAGCATTTCTAACTCATTTCTTCTCTCTCTATGATTTCAACCTTCTTTTTTCTGGCATTTGCCTAAAAAAACAGACTAGAAGGGGCAAAGAACAGTGTAGATCATACTCTCCACTAACTGTTGTGAAATACTTCTCTGCAAGAGCTGAAAACTACCTGTATCATGACCAGCTCCAAGGCTTTATAGATATAATGCCAGTAATCAATTCACTAAAGCTTCATTGCAGTAAAACACCACCTATCCAAAGAAAACACAGTAAAGAGGTGGAAAGAAGGGACAACAAAAAGGGAAAACTCATTATTTAAATGGTGGTTGATAAATAAGAGTCATTTTTATAAGTTCTGATTCAATAGTAGGGAGCAAAAATGCTGGGGAGAGAGACCAACTTACTTCATTCCACCAATCAAAAGAAAACAAGAGGAAGGAGGAAGAATGGATGCTATTACACCCTTCAAATTAAGCAGGAGAGTTAGAGACAAACATGATCTTTAGCCCCATTAGCACAGAAGACAGAGCAAACTGTTCTTCAGCTTGTTCCACACCACTTGATTCATTGATCCTTCTGCTGTTGAAGTGGTAGAGCAGAGAAATGCAGGAAATATTTGCAAGACAAACCACATCAATCTCCTTTGGTTTGCTTTTCAAGAAAAATCAGATTTGTCACATGCAGCACAGTTTCCTGAACGTGTTGATAAAGCTTTGGGATGTTTCAAGCACAGGCCAGAAGATGTGGAGAAGTTAGCAGAGATAAGGAAACACCCAGGGACAGTTCAACAAATCAGGGTGGGATGTATGCTCCCCTCAACCATTGGAGCAGGGCAGGTGCAAGGCAGAAAGTCTCTGCCATTATTCCTGTATTCTTGAGATGTTCACCTATTGACTTTGCTTGCAAGACATAGCTCAAAGTCTCGCTGAAGGATGGTGCACGTTTGAGGACCACAGGGTTTGGAAAATAAACCCAGAGTAGCCTGGAGATTATTTTGGCCCCACATAATATAAACACAAATTCCATTTGCACCATTTCAAACCACCTCCCCACACCCCCCTGCCCCCTCCCCAGTTATGACGCTCTCTGCAGCTCCTGTCATATCAGTTTATTTGTCTGGGAATTTTTCCCTTGTGGTTTCCCTCTCTTTTTTTCTTACTACCTCACTGCTATGAGCCCCAGCAGCCCCCCTCATCAGACATTGTTTTCTCCCAAGTTATTTGTGTTGTCTTCTCTCAGGAGACTCTGCAGAAGACCCTTATCACCAAAGTCACCCCATCTATATCTGTGGTGGTTCCTGTGGTGATGCTGGGAGTCAACACCATATCTGCCACTCCAAGTGATGTACAACATCACCCAAGGGTTCCATGAATGTCTTTCTGCGCCATTATGTGTGTTTTGCTTTCTTTCTCAAATTTCTGGCACTGTCTGTCTAGGCTTCAAGCAGTGTTTGAGGGCCCTGGCACCCAAGAGGAATCAGATGAGCCAGGATTTGTCCATCCTTCAAATCATTGCATCAAAACATGGTTGCAGCTAAATCCTTCACTGCTGGCCACATCTGGTTTGGTAAGTGTGGAGCATCCCATGGGAACTGGACATGCATCTTTACCCTGCCATCTGGACCTGAGGAAGGTTAGGGTTGGTACCAAAGGGGACTGACACAAATCTAGTCTGAGAAAATGCCAAGAGCAACATCTTCTTTGAGTTCAGGTTAAATTACAGCTCCTGAGATCTGCAGGCACCATGTGATGAGGGCTGAGATGGGACAGGAACCACAGCTGACCTGGCGACCAGGACAACTTCACTGTTTGGCTCACCACCTATGTTGGCACCAGTGTGTGAAGCATCATCTCAGCAACAAACTTCCCTAAACAACAGCAGCAGAAACAGAAAAAGAGTGGTTAGAGCAAAGCTCTTGGAACCCTTGCTCCTCATGTATTTTTTTAAAAAGAAGAGGCCATAATCAGGCCCAGAGGAAATGGAGCATAAATATCAAACTTTGTTCAGGCTGGGAAAATAGAATTTATAATTAAAGATGGACATCTTGTTGACAAGATATGATTTATTTTAACTGTGAGGTGAGCACATGGTCAACTTCTAATCTTTTGCAAGTTATTAAAAGCAGCCAGTTCTCTTCCTGGCTGTTTTGTTGGGGTTTTTTGGGTTTTATTTAGTATAATTTCTAAAAAAGCAACTGGGCTAACGTCAGCTCAAGATAAAGATGCTTATACTGGCTGAGATGTCTTGGAGGATATCAGTAGCTGGGAATTTTTCTTTCTGTTCATACACTCCTGCTTTTCTCCATGGCAGCCCCACTGACCCAGCCTGTTACCCTCTCCCATGGAAGAGTGGGAATTCTGTGACAGTTAGAAAGGAAGGAGAGGACCCAGGGTTGACTTTGTGTGGCTTTTTTTTCCCAAGTGGGATTTGCGGGTTGCCACATCCTGCTGCCTCAGTATGGAGGCGTGTAGGATTTGTGCATGGCAGATACCAGCAGGCATTCTCGCAGGACTGGTGCCTGTAAGCAGTTTTTGTGGCAAGATCCTACAAGTTTTGAGGGTGTGGTGTCCCTCCTCTTATCCTCAGGTTTTTTCATGGGGTATGCTTGGGTGCATGGATGTTGTCAGATAAGCCAGTTTCCCTGTGTCAATACCACTGAGGGTTAGCTCGCCCAAGGGCACCCTTTCCCACACAACCAGCTTGTTCCCTCCAATCTGGGTTTAGTTCTGTGATTTCCTTCAGGGCCTGCATCAGGTTTGGTTGCTTCTGTTCCACACAGTCCTCCCACACTACTCCACAGCAGATCTGGACACTGTCCCCACGATGTTCAAGGTATTCTCAAAGAAAGCCAGCAGTGAAACAAATTCAGGGCTCTAGGGGAACCATCCAGAGTCAGGTATCTGAGTGCTACATACAGGGAAATAGTCAACTTGCTCTAGAGAAGGGACAGGTCTCTATGGATCCAGCCAGGGATCCCTCCCTGGGAGAGATAAAACAGGAGAAGCATCAGAACTCAGGTGTCACTGGGTATCAACCATTGGTTGACCCAAGTTTCTGCAGCCCACGCACCAGAGATAGACATCCAGCAACAGCAGCATCTGTTTGAATAATTTCTTCTGCTTCCACTTAAGTCTGAAACTCATCGTCAGCAAACTTCTAACCTTTCTGTGACAGGCCATTTTCCTTTAGCTAGCCATGCGCCACCTGGATAATGCAACTGGCCCCACATCTCTGAGCAGCATGAACGCAGCCATTCTCCAGGCTTGGCTACTGTGACATCAAGTTGGTCATCAGGCTGCCCTGGTGTGATTACAGGAGGGGTGACAATACCTCCTTGCTGATATCCCTCTGCCAGTCCCAGCAAAATAAGACAGCATGAGGGGAGGTGCAATGTGGGTGAGAGACGGACATCAACCCACCAGTGCTGAGCTGATGCCAAGCCAAATAGCATCACCATACTCATGAAGCACAGAGCTGCTGGTGGACTCCTGCTTGAGGCCCAGCACAGGGTCATTGGGGCTTTCAGACCACATGCTCACTCACTGATACTGTGCTGTATTCTTAGGACCACCTCTGTTCCATATAAGTGCTATTCTGAGGTCCTCAATAAGGTTTTGGAGCTGCTGTATGCAAGCAAACTCCTCCAGATATGCTTCTGTTGCCAAAACAATTCAATGAGAAATAGTTCTCCTACTAATTGTTAAACCATTTGGCCATTAAAAAAATATGGAAAATAAAGAGAAGCGCAGAGGACACGCACGTTTTAAAACAATTACGGAGGTATGTATTCACATGCTTGTGGGAGCCTGGGGATACATAATACTGCAAAGGAATGAATTCACGGACTGGTCTATGAGGAGTATTTTTTTTCCCTGTGACTTCAAACTTCTCTCAGAGCTCACAGAGTTTTAGTCAGCTGGCATGCAAGAGAGGTACGACTTCCCTAAATAAACTCTTCCTCGACTTGCCCTGGAAAAGCTGCTGGGAGAGTCTGTGAGACAGAAGGCTGCAAGCAGAGGTGAATCCTGCTCCTGCTCCTCCTCCTCCTCCTCCAGCCACAGAGCAGGTATGTGGAGATGCATGCAAACCTGGGAGCGTGCTGGAAAGTTGAGCTTTTGACTGCAGGAGAGATGGGGGCTCTGGTGACTTAGAGCTGCAGCCTTTTGAAAGTAACATGGACAAGGAAGGTACTGTATAAATAAAATACACATATACAGCTATACATATTCATTATCATACACGATATAATTAGGAACATGTATCACTATTGCTTACTTCTTTCTCATAATAGACACATTACTTTTAAATTGATTCTCCTTGTTACATTCTTATTGTAGTAACACGTGCAAAATGTACTCATTGCAACATTTAACAAACCACATCATTCACATCTCTAGACATTTTCATCTTGAACCTCCCAGTATGGTGCAGATCTGAAGTGACCTTGTCAGGAGCTGGTGTGCCAAAGAGAATGAACATTAACCTGTGGCAGAGGTGCCAGTATATATTTAGCAGAATCCGCAAAGCTGTTTGGCATGTGCTGTTAAAGGACATGAGTTTTATCTGATTTAATAAATAGATCCAGGAATTGATGCTGACCAGTAGAAGGGAGTCAGAACCCCCCTATTTTTTTTGGTTCACCCAAATTCCTTGTCCATAATGGCAGATGTCAGCACAAAGAGGGGAAAACACACAATGCTGAAGGCAAAACTCTCCTCCAGGCAGGAAGTGACTCAGTTCAGATATTCTTCACGCATCCAGGGAAGAAGATTTGCAGTGATCCCTGGGAGGCTTGCTAAGGTCACTGGTGCTTGTGGGAGCTCTCTGGCAGGGTAGCCCAGGTAGAGTTGTGCCTTGGCTGGTGAACCCAGCCCTCAGTTTGGTCCTGAGACACCCACTGTGGGGCTTGCCAAACTCCCTCAGAGGTTTGTACTGCTGTAAAACTATCATGCAGACTTTGCACCCCTGCCCTGGTACTAGGGCACATATAAACAGAAAAAGACAACACAGGCAATGTGCAGGTATCCCACAGGTTTACATAAGTGCATTGCTTCTGAAATAAAAGAGAGCTTCACATCCAAGGAAAAGAAAGAAAAATCCATGCCACTGCCCTTTCTGGAAGGCATTTACATTATTTCCCATTCAAGCATTAAATTGAATTTATCCTTTCCCCCAAGGGTGCATTTGGTCATCCCACTGCTGTGCCACAGAGACACAACTGAGCTGTTGGGAAACCAAACATATGTGTTGTCCCTACTGTGAAGCTTCCCTCCCATATACCCTTTTCCTGTGCAACCCATTCTGCATGGATGTGGAGTTTTGGGTTTGCAACTAGCTCAGTGCCTCTGATTCACTCCATCCCCTGGGAATCTGCAAGCTGACAGCTGTGGGACAGGCACAGATGACTTCCGAGACAAGCACGTGTCTGCAAAGCTTGCAGAGGGGATCTTTTTTGTGGAATTTACTGAGTGTTTCATGTGTCAATACGAGAGGAGCGTAATTACCAGCTGAGAAACTGCAGGAAATAAGCCAAGACTGAATGGACGAAATGGAAAATAAAGAGAAGCGCAGAGGACACACACATTTTAAAACAATTACGGAGGTATGTATTCACACGCTTGTGGGAGCCTGGGAATACATAAGGGATCGTGACTGCAAAGGAATGAATTCACGGACTGGTCTATGGGGAGTATTTTTTTTCCCTGTGACTTCAAACTTCTCTCAGAGCTCACAGAGTTTTAGTCAGCTGGCATGCAAGAGAGGTACGACTTCCCTAAGTAAACTCTTCCTCGACTTGCCCTGGAAAAGCTGCTGGGAGAGTCTGTGAGACAGAAGGCTGCAAGCAGAGGTGAATCCTGCTCCTGCTCCTCCTCCTCCTCCTCCAGCCACAGAGCAGGTATGTGGAGATGCATGCAAACCTGGGAGCGTGCTGGAAAGTTGAGCTTTTGACTGCAGGAGAGATGGGGGCTCTGGTGACTTAGAGCTGCAGCCTTTTGAAAGTAACATGGACAAGGAAGGTACTGTATAAAGAAAATATACTGTGTTTATGGATAGGCTGAGGAACTGGCTAAACACACTGTGTAGATGGCTCTATCCACACAGCTGTATATTTAACCCATCAGGGACTTGCACTGCAGAGTCAGCTCCCTTATGTTAAGGAGGCACCGGTTAGTTTACAACAATGCAGTTGTCATAAGCCAGGTTTGTTATCATTCTCTGTGCTTACAGTAGTGAAAGGTGGGGACATGTCTGGGTATTTTTTCTTTCTTTACAGGACTTTAGTCTGTTTGTGGAATTGCTGCATTATAGTGCTCTGAAGCAGGAGTGCTGCAGAGATCAGACTTGTACACTGATTAAGTGCCACTCGCCCAGCTCCCCGACACAAAATCTCAGCACAGCCCTGGGCAAATCTCAGAGCCCCGGGTAAAATGGGCAAAAGGCTGTTTGGCTCCTTTGCTCTCCTTACTAGCAGCACTGTCATTGAGCTCTCCCTGTTGGAGCACAAGGTGTGAGATGGCAGCATTACTGTGCTACTCTTTAAGATCTTGACAGCTTGAATGTCACCTTGGGTGAACAATGACTTACTGAGAGGGTTTTGCTGCGTCTGGATTGTTACCACAGGAATTAATACTTGGACACTGATAAAGTTTTAGAAAATCCTTATTTATATAAAAGTCACATACACATTTATAAAGCTGAACCCTGGTGTATTTTGATAAAAGTATTTTTGATGAAAATACAGATATGTTTCCTTAAATAGAATCAAAAGTTAGGTTTTCCACAACAGAAGAAATTTGTGGGTTGTTTTTTAACTAAGATGCAATCATTTCAACTTTAAAATCAATTTATTACTCTAAAATGCTAAAATCCTTTAATTTTCAGTAAAAGAAATTCAAAACAAGTAATCTCTTTTTAAAGCAGATATTTCCATTTCAGTGATTGTATCAGTACTTTACCTTTTGCTAATATAATGATGGATGGATTCAAGGGGGGGGGTATCAGTATCATGCCATCAGAGCTACCTGAAGTAACTGCCTTCACCTCATATTTCCTCCTGTTGGATCACATAAATTGAATAGGTCTTTTCCCACTGATTCCACTGTCAATGAAAACAAATTGCTGAATTAAAAGCCTGTTTTTTCTCTCTTTTTGCTGCACTAAAATAATATGAGAAATTACTCTGTTTTAGTTCCTGAACTTGAGTTTTCCCAGGAACTGTGTTTCCAGGGAGATAGTTTGTTTTCAGGGTCAGATAGTTTAATCTGCAAATCACTTTCTGCTGATAAAACTGTTTTCATTTTACCATCTCCTACTGTCCCTTCACCCAGCCCCTTGCTCAGCAAGTCTCCAGCCTAGTGAATTTCATGCAATTGTTGTTTTATTTTTTTCTTTCCTTAGAGAGGAGTAGAAAAAAAAAGGTGAATAAAATAGTGAATCTGGCTAAACCTCATGTAGCCAATTAATTGAAAATGCTAATTTCTGGTGGGAAAGTTCTTTTAGCTAAACACCTGATATAGGTGCAAGTAGAGAGAGGACAGAGTGAGAAATGAGGAAGGCAACAGCTTCAAAAGACAGGAGGAGAAAAGCCATGCTGGGGTTAGAGGAGATGTAGGAGTCTTTATTTTGGTATGCAGACTTGACTTGGCTGTGATTTGAATGAAGCAAAGTCCTGAGCAGCAGAATCAGTGCATGCCCTTCCCTCCTGGTTTGGCATTTGTTTCTGTCCAGGCTCTTCTTCACAGTTCACCTGGCACAACTGTTTGGTCACTTGGTAAAACAGCTTGAGGAACTGAGCTGGGTTTTAAAAAAGTTCAACCAACAAAATCTCTGCTATATTTATCCCTGCAAATCCAAACTTCCCAAAGTGCTCTGAACATCCATTGTGGAAAATGCAAAGCTGCAGGCATCCTGGTCACTTGTTGCTCTTCATTACAGGCATGATATTAGTAGTCCATCTCTAAATTAAATCAAAATCTCCTATTTTTAAAAATATATCTTATTTTCTCATGGAGGCCTCAAATGTTTGAGGTTTGTCTTGCAAAAGTGTCTGTGCATTGCAAGTGCTATTGCACTCTGCTGACAGGGCAAACTCGAAACACAGAGCATCTGAAAGGAATTTAAACCTCTGGACACCACAGAAGCCCCCAGCTTCAGCTTAAGTTCCCTGCTCACCCCAAGGGGGCTGCAGATAGAAAGCTTGAGCCCAGGAAGCATGCCACAATCAGCACTGCAGTCAGTTCTGGACAAGGGAAGCTCAAGACACAACATGCTTGAGGGAAGGTGGTCAAAATGAGTCTGACACTAGCCCAGTCAAGGGGAACCTCCCTGGGGTTGTGATAATCTCACTGGCAGACTCTTCTCTTGAGAGTTTAACATGGATTTTTATATCCATTGCACCTAATCGTGCCCCCTTCCGTTGTCTTTGCATGGCATTTTCATGGCTAGACCAGCAACCTGGTCTGCAGGAAGGTGTCCTTTACCATGGCAGAGGGGTTGGGATCTTTAAGGGCCCTTCCAACCCAAACCATTCTGTGATTCTGTGATTCTGTGATTCTGTGATTTATGCTTCTCATTTCAGGGTGCATTGCAAAGCCAATTAGATGTTAAGGGCCCAGATCTTTGGCATATTATTTCAATCATGGGAAAATTGCATTGTGACAGTTCAGGCTTGCGGTTCTGAGAGAAAGCAATGGGAAAACTTGGGTAAAGGTGGATTCTCCAGCAGCAGTACTTAGCAGAAGGAAGGGAGGAAAATCAGCAACTAGACAGGTCCTTCTGTCCTAGAGGGCAGCACAAAGTAATAAATACAAACCTGAACTCACAAACCATCTGAAATCATCGTCTGCATGACAGAAGAATGTCTGTCATGCTGGTGTCCTGTTGTGGCCCCAGCATGAGAATCTGGACTTCATTGGGTGGCCTGGATATCATCTAGGCAGCATCTGGAACCGCACAAATCTATTAAAAGCCCTGCACCTTCCTTTTGCCACCAGGCTCAAAGGAATGCAGAGCTACACAGGTAGGTCATAAGTGTAGTAGGCTCAGAGTGTGTTAATTTATTGCACTGCTTGTGTCCATCTTCTTATTAGATGATCATCTGCCAGCTTTCACATGTGTTGACCTCTGTGTTCCATTTGGAATCTAACCATAATTACTTTTGCCTTCAGAACCATGAAACTGAACATCATCTTCTTGCTGGCAGTGGTGAACACAGGAACCTTTAACTATCATCCCATAGAGGGGACATCCTGTGAAATGGTAAGGAGGGATTCCTCCTCAGGCCCTTTGGGATCTGCAGTGAGGCTGGGACACCCCCATTGCAGGCACTGTGCAAACAGCCATAGTCTCTGAAAAGGGAAACCCTCCAGCACCAGATGTGGTGGCCGAGGTGGGATTTCCAGGGTCAGGGGATGGGTAGCAGGCACTTCTCAGGCTATGTCCTTTTTGTAGTGGCAGCACATAAGAGGGTGGAGGAGGGGTGAGTGGGAAGAAGGGTCATTATGCTTGGTTTTTTTCTAAAGGGGAGCTGCTTAAAAGAAATTTGACCTGATTTCCCTAAGACCATAGAGGGGTTCTGGGACTGAGACAGAGAAAAGACTTAGACCTAAAATCAACTCCTTTCTATCAGGCCTAAGTTCTTTGTGCTCTAAATAAAGAATCTTCTGTGAAATACCTCTATACCAGCCCTTTTGTAATAGCAGGGAGACTGACCTCCTCTGCCCTGACACAGCATTGCTGCCAGGGAAGTTGCACCTGACTTCTGCTGGAGGAAAAAGAAATGACAAAACCTCTTGCTGCAGTACAAAATTTTCTCCTTGGATTTTTGCAAGCACCTGGTACAATATTATAAATGTTATTCAGACCTGAACTTTCTACCTTTCCTATCAAAGTATTTCTGACTGTAACAGGCTTTTAAAAATACCTTTTTTTTCCCCTCAGTATTGAAGCTGCTTAGCACAAAACGTCAAGAATTTCCAAAATAGGAAAAAAAACCCCTATTTACTAGCTGTACACAACTCC
>NW_005054444.1:745038-755627 GCF_000277835.1 Geospiza fortis
TTCCTGCCCACCTGCTGTGTTGCTGCACTTCCTGAATTCCAAAGAAATTAAAACCTAGTTGATATAGAACAATCTTGGGAATCTGCTTGACTGAGTAGCTCCGTTCATTGGCTGGAGAGGAAAGTCTGATGAAGCTTGAGTCCCATGTATCACAGTAAAGTGAAGGCTGGGCAAGACACACAATAACCCAAGCAGATTTGTCCCATTCCAGTTTTTGGAAGGGTCACAGACCCGGCTGACTGCTGTGAAGTAAACATGTGCTTGTTTCCAGCACTCCACGATAAACTAGTTTCATCAAGCCAACAATCCAAGGCTCTAAGCAGTTAACTTAGATAAATTTAGCTCTGACAGAAAGCTGCAGTCAAAGGCTGGGATGCTCATCTCAAATAAATGAACAGCTCAGCACTGCAGATGTCAATGCTGATCATCTTCCTTTGCTGGATGTTTACTCCAACAAAAGATGCATGTAAAACCAAACACCATTTAAAGAAAGGAGCTACTGGATTAACTGCTGGGTTCATTGAAGTCCTGAATTACTATTTTTCATCACAGCCTCACTGTTTCACAAGGCACTTTCCCTGTGGCGACACCTTTAGAACAGCAAGAGCTCAGAATTTAATATTTCATCCCAAGTCTCCTGGAAAAGGCATGAGTCAGAAACTTGTGCCTGTCTCTGACTCACCACTAGTACTCCTGTCATTGAACAAGAACCCTAGAAGAGGTTTTAGGAAGTCAGCAATCCCTACCAGACCCTTGACACAGGTGTGAACTGCACTGATTACACAAGTTATGGCATATCTACTTGTTTGGAAAACGAGGCACAGCTTAAATGCCAGGAGGTTCTTCCTAACTTATGCTGCCTTCCAAGGTCAGGCAAGGCTTCAAGTAGGTCATGTTCTACCTCCCAAAGTAAGATGTTTCTGCTAATTCATGTTTGCTGGCAAAGGATAAGCTTTGAAATAATTTACAGAAGGGAAGAGATTTTAGGAAATTCTGTCTTACCTTGGATTAAGTGGTGCAAGACATGTGCATGACCAGATATCACAGGTCAGCTGATGTGGCGTACCTGGGCAAACTGCTGAGGTTTGATCTGAGACTCCACCTGGGCAGCTCTTCTGGGAATGGCCATGGACACCACACAAGTGCAGGTCAGTGCCAAGTGCCTGCAGCCCAAATTCTTTAGTTCAGATGTTCATGAGCTGACAAAGGAGAACACAAGTGGAGGCTTGGATCCAGCTGCTTTCTTTGTAGCACCCTTACAAACGTGGATAACAGCTTCCTCCTAGCGCTGAGCAGTGAAGAACTGAAACAGGAATCCAAATGATGCTTAGCTTTTGAGATACTGGATCATTTTCTTGCCTAGCACAGAAGTGGCAAGAGGGGACCAAATGCTCCTCACCCTGCAGTACTTCTTGACAATGGATTTGAAATAAACTGATGGAAACACTGGCAAAAAAAGATTAAGTCAGAACCCAATGAGCTAAGAGGTGGGAGGAGGGGAGATACACCAAAGAGATGCTCCATCCCACTGAGATGTGCTTTATCTTTTCTTCCTATTCCTGATGGGGATTAAATTCATGCAGTTTGAGCCTCAGGGGAGTAAAGGAGGTGCAGAAGATAAGAAATATGGTGAGGATCAAAATAGCGAAAAGAATGATAGTTTTAAAAGAAATATGAGAGGGAAACTATTATAGGAGCAAAGGGCAGGCAGTGGGAAGTATAGATTTTATCTGTCTCTTTTACCCCTGGGACAGTTCCATGAATGCAGATTGAAGACCAAATCCTGCAAGATACATGGTGATCTGGGACTGACCTCTCAGTCCCAGATCATTGACTTCAGTGAACACTGTCTGGCTGGCATTGACAGGAGTTGGATCAGAACTGTGCTAAGACACTTTATCCCAGAAGGAGCGAAGGGGGCTCTACACTTGTTCAGATTTGGCTCAAAATGTCTGGAGAAACCTGGCATCTGCCTTAGGCTGCAGAGTACCTGCTGCTTTTTCACTCTGGATTTTTTTATCCTTTTGGCTTCTGCTTCTTCCACAAACCAAATAAAAAAAGCTTCACTCTCATGCGTTGGAGCTAAGCCCAAATCCAGGCATATTTTAGTTCAAAATGAGCAATTCTACAACGGCTTTGCAGGAAAGAAATAATGTCAAGTAAAGGCCAGAAAAATTCCTTTTTTCTCCCTAATATTTTTATCTGGGGGAGATTTAAGTGAATTGGAGAGAGGTAAAAAGGGTTTCGGGTTTTTGTAGTCAATTTACTTGGGATCTTTGGGAAAGATGTATTATAGGAAGGACTGTGGAGCAGTCTGACTATATCTAGAGTTCAGATGAGCACTTGTTCTTCTCTGACACATTTTTGTGTTGCCTCCAAAATTTAAATTATGCAAAAGAAATTCACAAAAGACTGACTAGTACCACACTTCTCCAAAAGCAGACATACCACTTCTTCACCTCAAAGTTCACATGAAACAGATAGGTTTTAATTGTTTTTACTTTTAATCTTTCTTTAGTATCTGAAAAGCTTTGTGTCATGTAATCTGGATCCTGCTTCTCCACAAAAATTAAGATTCAACATATTTTTTCTTTATTTCTTTCCTTTCTGTTCTTTCTATAAATACTATATAGCCCAGACATCCAAACACATTCATGACAAGAGTTTTCCTCCCGTAAATTAAATGCCACCTAAGCCTTTTGCTTTCCAGTTCCTCACACTGATCTATGTTCTCATTATTAACAGCATTTAGCTTGATATTTATGCAAGGATGCTCATGTTCATGTTCCCAATCTCCCTTATGAACACACACTCCAAATTTGGCCTGGACACAAACTCAATCCTAGCTGCTATTAAACAGACTTGCTTCTGGAAGATGGATTTGATTTTGACATTTGTTTTTTTTTTTTTCCTCTATCTGCTGCTGAGAATTGGCCTGAAAAAGTATGACCCTCACTGCACCTCACGGCTTTTTTCTCTCTCAAGTGCTGGCTTTACAGAATTTGTCTTTTCCATGTTGTGTCACATGAGTGTTGTCAGAATGCTTTCACAAGGCGCTCTCCCCATGCAAGAAGAAGGGAAGGGTTACCTTAGCAAAAGGATAAACATGGATACTAAAAGCAGGAAGAGTTTGGAGACTTGCATCAGAAATATTCCAGTCATTGAATGATCCGTTTTGGATAAAGGTGCATTACTAAACTAAGCCATGGATAAAGGAAAACATGGTTGAATATCTGAGGGTGTCACTGTGAAGAAGAGACAGGTTTTGTGATGTAGGATCCTTATATGCTTTTCCACCTCCTTGCTTTGGGACCCACACTGTCAACAGCATGAAGCTTTTTCAAGTACAGCTTACTCTTGAAAATTGAGTTCAAAAAATCTAATACAGAGATGAAAGTGAGAAAATTAAACATCAGAAGAAAAAATGAAAAAATGGTGGTGATTGCAATGGAAAAGGGGAAAAACTCCTTCACTTGGAACTTTTAAAACTCCAGGAGAAAGGTACAAAAAGCAGAGCATTCAGTAGGTGTCAAACATAGATAAAACTCTACTGTTGTAAGTCAGTGATGTCTTAAAAATGTAAAGAGCATTGTTAGCTGCAGAAAGGTGTTAGGATTGTTGCTCTTGCTGTCTGTCTGCTCAGATAAAGTGGTGGGATCAGTGTTTCAGGAGGAGGTTCTGCCTGGATCTTGAATGTTATTTTCCATATACATATCATGCAAAAATGTTTTTTATTTGTCACATGACAACCCCTTTTCTCTCCTTTTCTGGCAGGCAAATTCACAGGCATTTTGCCACAACAAAGACCTCCACCAAATCCCTCATGAGCTCCATCTGAATGTAAACAAAATAGATCTGTCTGGAAATCTGATTGAAAGCATCCCTGAAATACCATTATCATTCTACACTTCCCTTCAGTATCTGGATTTAAGCTTCAACCAGATAAGCTTCATCACGTCTGGAGTGTTTGCACAAATGATGAGTTTGCTGGAAATAAATTTAGCCAATAATCATTTACATAAGCTTGCTCAGAATGGGACAGAGGGGATTGGACTTTTGCCCAAGGTGGAAATAATGGACTTGTCCCACAACAATCTCTACAGTGGGATGGCTGAGTATTTCATTAATCAAGCTCCAACACTGCAGTATCTTTCCTTGGCAGATAACAGCATTGTAATGATATCACACAAGATGTTTCAGGGGTCTCCCAGTCTTGTGGAGATAGATCTTCAGAGAAATATCATCATGGAAATAGAAGAAGGTGCTTTCGAGACTCTAGTGAACCTTTCAAAACTCAATCTCTCCACAAATTCAATTACTTGCATCTCTGATTTCAACCTCAGGCAGTTGGAGGTACTTGACCTTAGCAGGAATAGCATTGAGACCTTCAGCATCACAAAGTCAAATGATGAATATAGCTTAAGATGTCTGGATCTTAGTGAAAACAAATTGCTTCACTTCCCAGTCTTCCCTCAGGTAAATAAACTGGTAACTCTGAATTTATCAAATAATTTAATCCAGCTCACTGCTGAATCCCCTTATAATAAAATGGACTACATGGATAATGAATGGCTAGATGCTTCTTTTCATCTTCTTGATCAGAAGCGAAGTAAAAATACAAGTTCTCTTTATTTATCCCAGCTTGTATATTTAGACTTAAGTTATAATAAAATCAAATCCATTCCAGATGGGTTCTTTGAATCAATGTTGTCCCTTCACACCCTTAATCTCAGCAGAAACTGTCTTCAGGCATTTTCAGTAAGTTATGATACTGCATTACTCTCCCTAAATGTCCTTGACTTGAGCTACAATGCTTTGCAGAGCCTTCTCCTCAATGCTGGTGCTTTGCCAAATTTGAGGGAGTTTCATGTTCAAAACAACAACCTTCAGATCCTGCAATTCAACATCTTTTCCAGTCTTCCTAGCCTCAGACTTCTTAACCTACAGAGCAATAACATCAGCCTTTGTCACATGTACTCGGGATTAGCTAAGCAAAGACTTGCTGGAGAGGACAGTGGTTGTGTGTCGTTTGTCAATTCTCCTGCTCTCCAGTACTTGTACCTAGCTGACAACATGCTGAGCATCCTACCAGCACACAGCTTCCACAAGACTCCACTGGTTGTCTTGGATCTCTCCATGAACCCTGGACTGAAAATAGAACTTAAAGCACTAGCAGGACTGGAAAAGTCTCTGGAATACTTGCACTTACATGGCAATAGTCTGATAGATTTAAATATTGACTTGCCTTGTTTTAGTCACCTTAAACATCTAAACCTCTCTGAAAATCAGCTGAACTGGCTGCCTAAGTGGAGTAGTGACACTCCACTGGAAGTTCTAGACCTAAGGAACAATAGGTTCAGTACATTACAGGACAGCAACATTTTAGCATTAGAAAATTCACTTAAAAACTTGTATCTCTCTGGGAACCCACTCAACTGCTGTGGAAACATCTGGCTTTCATCAATGATCCAGAACAAAAATGTCCAGATCCCCAACGTGAAGCACTTAACGTGCCAGTACATTCAGAGCTTCGGGTATTGGGAAGAAATGCACGTCAAGGACATTAGACCAGAAGACTGTGAAAAAGAAGATCTGAAGAAAATCAACATCCTCATTATATTAACATCAGTACTAGTTTTATCTGTCATCATCATTGGCATGGGTTCATTTTTTTGCTTCCGAAGGCAAAACTTTAGCCACCCGTTTAAAGCGTAGGAACACAAAACACCTTGAAAACTGAAGAAATCAGGTGCTCCCCTGACGCTGTGGAAATGAAGGATAAAATTTTTATCTTTGAGTTTTAACTGTGGATTTTACGATGGTTTTGAAGTGTCCCTGAACTGCACCATTGTACTGGTCTGGGTTGCAGGAACTGGGAGGAGGATTTGCTCTGTTTTGCATTTTCTTCATTCACATGCGGATCTGCTTAAAAGATAACACAGTGTTAGAAAAGGCCACTGTAAAGTTCTGCTGTTGCTTTGAGGGGTGTGTAATTTAAACCTGCTCAAAAGAAAAAGGCCTGTAAGGTCTCAAGACCTGAGACTTCTCACTAAGCTCAGATGATGCCATCAGCCAATTAGAAAATCCCTTCTCAAAGTTATGTGCCTCCACAAGATGTTTCAGTTTGGTCTGAGCTTTGCTTTTACCTAGCTGGTTATCTCCTAACCCTTCTTTAACTGAAATCATACAAAGACGTACCAGAGTGGGTCAAAACACAATCTTCACTCAGTGAAGTTGATTGCAAATTCCCCTCAAGTTCCAAAACAACGAGAATTTAGCTAAAAACAAACCAAACCAAACCCAAATGAAAATTAAAAGTAGTGTCCATTGTGCTCCTGCCTACCATTTAGACAGCTGACAATGGAAACCAAAGACCATGTGGTAGGAACCTCTTTGGATGTCTCATGTTGCTCCAGTCACTGGGGCAAGACATGAGAGGTAGATGAGGTCAATTAGTTCTGGCACTTAGTATCCACAAGGGATGTAAAAGAAATCTCAAGCATGAAGCAACTGCTATGTTACCCAGATCTGCTCAGAAGGCCACAGGTTCACAGTTTAACTAAAAGAGAAGAAATTTTTCTCTCATGTGCAATACATATTTAACTGGGTATAATGTGAAGAAATTAATCTCTGGGGTGAATACTTTGCAAAAGAAAAATCTTGGAGAATGAGAATGAATTTCAATCAGCTAGAATTGGACTGAAATGCTTACATTTCTAAGGAAAACTGTGGGAAATTCACAACATACGGTTGCATTTCAATATAGAATAAGAATATATCTCTTTTTAAAGGTCATGGAAGGTTAGACTGCAAAAACATACTGCTGTGAAATGATACAGAGGGAACCTAGTCCTGTGCCATTATTCAGATCAGATGTTCACTGTGTCACTCTAAAGAGATATTATAATCTAGAGGATGGGCTGTAAGAAAAGTTATGTAGATCCTCATTCTGTGATGGGTTTAACACAGCTAACATGCTACGTTGCTAAAAGTCAACACAGACATGTATTTTGTTCTGTACTCTGACAGAAAATTCACCCTTTTGAAGTGAAGAAAAGCTCACCAACAGTGGGAGCTTGACCTGCTAATGGGGTGCAATGGCTTCAAAAGTAACTACATCAGGTCTTCTGTTAATGCCACGAACTGTACATTAAGGCATATAACAGAAATAGAGGTCAAACCAAAACCTGTCCAGGTAAATAACTCAGAGTCAAATTGCTGCTTCATTTCTGTTTCTTCAAGCTAGTGAATATACAAATTAACACACTACAAAAAGGTGTATAATTCTATTTTTAAAGCAGCTATGTAAGAAACTGGCTGGTGGATTTCACTGTGGAATTTTGTATAATAAAAACATATTTGAATTTTGTAAAAAGCACAGGGTTGTGAATATATTAAATCACCGGTTTGAAATGCTCCACAGATGAAAAGAAAAGCCTTCCTATTTTTTCCTATGATGTTCAGATTCCACCTTTGACCTTTACCTTCTGGTCCTGAAGAAGGGACAGCTGTTCCATATCTTAGAGCACAACCAATGGAGACCAAGAAGATCTACTGAAGATGTAGGCAAAAATTCAGAATAGGTTTTTGAGAGAACTTGTGGATAACCCATCCCTGGAAGTGTCCAAGGCCAGGCTGGATGGTGCTTTGATCAACCGTGTCTAGTGGAAGGTATTCCTGACCATGGCAATGGGGCTGGAACTAGATGGCCTTTCAAGTCCTTTCCAACCCAAACCATTCAGTGATTCCGTGGTTCTACGAATTTGCACAAACCCTCAGAAGCAACGGGGCCCGATCTAACATCTACAAAAGCCCATGCTTGAGCCCATCATTGGCTCAAGCCTTTATTCAAGTAGGGAAATAAAGTCTAGTCTTCAGTCTCTAGTCTAGTAGATTGCACAAGCAGCAATCCCAGGAACTAGCTGGAAGTCCGATGTTGAAGCTGCTGTGCTTTTCCCTTGGTGTGAAGGCAAGCTGAGCTTTGTTCCCAGACGCTGTTTAATCTGCCACACACCGAGTTTATGGCTGTTGCGTCAAGCAGGACAATCTCCTTCTCAGAGGCAGTATTAACTTGACTAGTATGGCTGGAATTAAACCTGATGACAGAGTCAAACTCGATTAATTAATAGTTTTCACACCGCTTTTGTTCAGCTCTCCCAAAAAAGAAGTGCTTGTTATTACTAAACATCTGGGATTGATTAGATTTCCATTGACTTCCCCAGGAGCAAAAACAGTTTCCTCAAGAATAAGCCTCAGGAATAAAATGCAGCATGGCTTGTTTGGATTTTTCTGTTAGCAGTATAATCAACCAAGAAGTGACCTGACCCTGCTCCAGCCAATTCTATTATTCTGGATGGGGTGAGGAGCAAGAGGGGGAAAAAAACCATGAATAAAATAGCAGAGAGGAAAAACGGGGAGAAATGTGAGCCCTGCATGATATTATGCATCAAAATAGGGGATGTGTAGCTGACAGCCCCAGCTCTTGCCTCTCCTGACTGTTACTGTGTCTTCAAGAAGCCCAAATGCCACATGATGATCCTGAATCAAATGTAGACATTATTCACACATTACACATCTTCCCACCAGTTAGCTCCATTTTCCTAATAGGTTGGTGGTATGGTTTAATAAAGAAGAAAATTAACCCTGTCCCAGCTGACACCAGGAGAGTAGGCATGGTACAGGCTGTTTTGACTGGAATTTTGCAAGCAGGAATTTACACCCCCATTTACTGCTTTTTCATAAAGTCCTTGCAACAGACTTGAACCTGGTCTTGAACACTTACAGGAATGGGGCAACCTGTTCCAGCATTTCACCACCCTCTGAGTGAAGAATTTCTACATGACATCTAATCTAAACGTGCCTAGTATCAGGTAGATATATGTACTGGAAACACTAGGAATGCTAGAAAAACTAGAAACAGAGAGAGACCTTAAATGCTCAGCAACTCATGACTCATGTTAGCCATCCATGGAAAATAAGTCTTAATTTCCAGAAGCACTGGCTTTTTTTTCTCCATAGTACCCTTTTTTATTTGCAAAGTACTCTGTACCATAACAGAGTACCAGGGCCTCTAGCTACAGACTTCCCTGCAGGGACTCTACTCGGCTCTAAACTAACCACACTAGGTAAGTATCTAACACAGTAAGTGACTTCTAATATTTTGGGAGCCCCAAGCATGTGCTTTCCTATTCTATCTAATCCCCATGTCATTCAATACCCTCCTACTTTCCTGGGGAGAAAAAAACTGACACAACAACTTGGATCCCCTGCATCTCCCTGAGAAAGAAAACTAGGCAAGGTATCCTCTAGCCATATTATTTTCCATTAAAAATTACCTATTCTGTTTGTGCAAACATGTGCAAAGGCACAGACACACAAGGCTAGTTTAAGAAATAGATCATTTCAGGATTAGCTTTGCTTGACCTAAATTAGAACAGCCTGCGCTGAATGATCATCTGTAATAACAAACAGACTGTGGTGCTGCTGTTTGTGGATTCCTATTTCATGCCTGTCCATGTGAAACATTTTGATCAAGATTTTCAAAGTGATCACTGATTCATTTCAGATGCCTCAATTTGCAGCCTGTGTCTTGCCAACCCTGAAACAAGTCACATTTTTCAGAAAACTGGGTCCATTTTCTCTCAAAACCAAGGCTCTGTGGTATGTCTTATACAAGCCCCAGGAAAAAAATGAGGTTGTCCAGATGTATGTATATAGTTATTTCACTTAAAGCTTTCTAATGACAGTTTCTGCTCTGCCAGAGTTGTTTGGAGCACCTGAAGGGCTGAAAAACAGCAATGTCAACACCTCCTCTGCCCTGTAGGCTGCCCTCAGAAGGACCATATTAACCCAACTATATCCCCACTATCACTCCCGTCCTCAGCTACTGTGGGTAAATTTGAGTGAAAAAAGGAAAAACAGACATAAGAAAAGAACAAAAATTAAATGTAGTGTCTTCAGCTTCCTGCCAACTTTGCAGCTATGCAGCCAGAACAGATTTTGGTCCCATGGGTCCTGGATTGGTGAGGGTCCAAATAGATTTTACCAAGAAAAAAGTGAAATGAGGAATGAGAGGAATTTAGAGCCATCAAAATCCTCAGAGTGATGGGATGCTTTAGAGGAACAGGCAGTGGTAGGTACTTATCTACCTCTCTCCAAGAGTTTAGAGAAGATCAGTGAAGCCTCACCCAATCTCTTGTAGAGGAAAGGTGAGAAGAGAGCTTAGGAGACAGATAATGGAACAGAAATTAAGGATGATAGAAGAAGTGAAAGGTGGAAGGGAAATGGATAGAGAATAGAGTTTTAGTACAATTTATGTCTTCATGAAGGGGAATGGAGAAGCATAAGTGGAAACTGAAGAGCATCAAGTAGAGAGGGACAGGATAATTTTGCAAAGACGTGGTCAGAGATGAGCTGTGCAGAGCCTGAGGGGACACAGGTACCTTGGTTAGACAACAAGTGTGTGAAGAATGAAAACAGAGGAGCATATCAGTTCATGCAGGGTGGAAACAGAAGTGTAAAGTAATCAGGGAAATGGGATGAAGCTGAAATGGAAGGAAAAAGAGAAGACTTTTCTGAGGAGGGTCTGG
>NW_005054444.1:755637-771223 GCF_000277835.1 Geospiza fortis
TTCACAAGGAGAGACATTTGGAGGCTGATGCAACATGATACTAATGAAAAATTTGGCAAAAATGAGGGAACGGTCTTGCAACACTGGGAGAGTCACTTTTCTCCCAAGCTATTGTTCATGGCAGTTCTGCTGCATCGCAGAGCCAAGCTAGCTCCAAAGATTTCCTCCTCCTGTCCATGGCTAACAGTCATATCATCAAAGACACATTTGGGAGACACATGGGACACTTTATTGCAGCCTTTCAGTACTTAGAAACATAAAAAAAAGGAGAGCATCTTTTTAAATGGGCTTTTTAAACAGGACATGGAGGAATCATTTTAAACTAAAAGAGGGGAGATTTGGATTAGGCATGAGGAAGAAATTCTTTACTGGGGGGGGTGTGAAGTCCAAGTTGCCAAGAAGCTGTAGATGCCCCAACCACGAAAGCCAGATTGGACAGGACTTTGAGCAATCTGATCCTGGTGGGTGGCATCCCTGCCTCTGTCAGGGGGATTGGAACTAGATGATCTTTAAAATCTATTCCAGCCCAAAGCATCCTGTAATTCTACGATTTTCCAGTTCATAAGCAGTATACTTCGTGAAGAAACATTCTGGGAAGTGACTACAGAGGAGATTCCTCTCTGCTGTTCCTAACTCTCCAGAAAATGGAGAAGGGAGTCCAGGGTGTTGGAGATGAGACCAGAGAAGGAGAGGACTCAATTTTCAGGAAGGAAGCCCAACAAAGAGAAGAAAGTCAGGAACAGACAACAGGGTTAGAGGTGTGGCATGAGGCAAGCAGAAGAAGCGTAAGAATAGCTTGGATTCCAGGATTTTGGAATAAAAATCACAGAATCACAGAATGGTTCAGGCTGAAAGCAACCTCTGCAGATCATCTTGTCCAAGAGCCCCGCTAGAGCAGGTTCACCTAGAATATTTCCAGAGAAGGAGACTGGATGGGCAGTTGCAAGGAAGACAGCATCATCTCCTCCCAGGAGGATTCAATTGAAGGACAAGGTGCAAGTTGCAACTGCAGAAGAGCCCACTAAACATAAGAAAAAAATCCCTAATAACGAGAGAGGCTGAACTCTGGAAAATACTTGTTGGCTTTCAAAACTCCTCAGGGTAAAGCCCTGAACAACACATTCTGACAGTGAAGTTTGCCCTGCTTTTATCAGGCAGCTGGACTGGGTTTTCCAGAGGCTCCTTCCAATTTGAATTATTCTCCAAACCTTTGCAAAACAGATATGGGTCATGCACTTAGATGAGGAACAGATAGCAGAGAAACTTTGGAGCAACAGAGCCTGCAAGCAGTATCTGATGTACTGATCTCTGTACAGATGCAGTGAAAGGGATTTGACAGTAGAAGTGTCCAGAGAGATGGCAAAAGTGGTCCATAATGTCACATGTAAGCAGAGCTGGTCAGATTATTGAAGCCTGAGTTCACATCATCTTTCTTTTTTTCTTCTTTTTTTTTTTTTAATTTCATTTTTTGTAGCTAAAAATTAAAATTAGTCTTTTCAAAATTTCCCATGAAAGTTCTGAAAAACATGAGGTTGGGAAATGTGTCCCTTTTAAGGCCAGATCTTCATTTTGAATTCAGATATTCCTACTGCAGCATGCACATTCTTATAGAATGAAATAATCATTGCAACATTGTTTGTTTTTACTATATTTGTTCAAGAGTAGATAAGGAAATGTTTCTATCAGCTAATCCTAAATAACATCCCTCCCTGCTATCACTAAAACAAAATAAAACAAAATAAAGCAAAACAAAGAAAAAATAATATTAGGCTGTTGAGACTGCATGCATTTTTTCATATTTTTACACTCCAATTAGTGCTGGGACACAGGAACAGCATAAAATAAAATAATGGTAGTAAACTTATGAAATTCCAGAAGGAAGCTATGAGGTAAGATTTTAGTTTTAAAATGTTTTTTATCATAAAACTTCCTTCCATCATGAGAACTCATACTGTAATTTGTGCTTTTAATAATATTTACAAGTTTTATGACTCCACTGCCTTTCACTTTAAAATGCTACAAAAAATTCTGGCAAGAGTAGCAGATGGAGGAATTTCAAACCTCCAGCTCCATTAATTGTTGTTTACTCTTGGAAAAAGCTCCTTGTAACAGACTTTAGCATATGTTTCTTGCCTTACAGATGTGATTCAAGACCAAGTGCTTCCTCTAATCTGCCCCTTGTGTTTCACCATAGACATCAAGCAAGTTATTGCATTTCTGAACGCCACCAAACACTCCTTAATCAAGCTGTTTGGAGAGAATGATGCCCCGTTAGGTGAGGTTCCAGGTGCTTTAACTGCCTCTTTAGATATTCTAAGTCCAAAGTATAAATCTTTATTGTCCTTCTACAGTCGCTGATTCTCCCATCTGGTGCCTAAAGTCTGCAGACGACTGTGTTTAATGTTGAAATTACCTGTGAATTTCACAGTCTGTTCACTGGCACATTCAGAAATGCCACAAAGAGCACAAAACCATTTATATCTGTGCAAGCCCCAACAGGGCTGTCATGTTGATCCCTGTACCACATCTCCTAAGTGGGTAAATGTTGCCAAAGTGCCACTGCAGGAAAACGCTCTGTACAAAGTGCAGCTGGAAGTAGACCTGCCATGATAACTCCATGCCTAGATGACCAAACCAGTTCTCTTCCCTTCCCTGATGGGTATTTTCTACTCCCCAGGTGGTGCCTTCCTTGGCAGTCCCTGGAAAACCTATCTGGATCCTACTGATTTATCCTCATTTCTGGCTCCATTTATAGAATGTTATGCTCCTTACAGGGCATTTTAATAATCTCTGGAGAACTGAACACAACAAATTGGCCCCTGGGACTGCAGAAGCAGAGGGGAAGACAAGACTGGACAAGACTGTTGGGAAGTACCATCCTACCATATTTCCTGAGGTATTCCTTAAAGCAATTTCCTTCCTACAGGGAGCACAGAGCCATGGTGTGCCATACTCTATATGGTGCTCTGAACATGAGGCTGTGTGAGAGAAGGGAAAGAAAAGTCACCACAACTTTCAGTCACTGTGATTCTTGGGGAAGGTCTATGGATGTGAACCACCAGTGGTCAGTTCTGTCTCCCTCTGTAGCCCAGATTTTGAGGCACGTAAGTCACTGAGGAAAGATAAAATGAAGGTGCCACCATGGAGTACAACATCAGCATAGCCCAGGGTATCTGAAAGGCAACTGAACATTGGTTTGTGCTTATCCAGTCAAGCTCACTGCTGGATAAGTCAGAATTAGTTCAATAAACAGAGGTTCCCAGTGTTTTGCCTTAACTGGTTGATATGCTAAACCTGATCTCCAAAGTCTTATGTCGGCTTGCTCTCTTAAAAAGTAACCAAAACTAGAAATCAGGATAAACATTCATCAAAGGAGATTTTGCATGCTCTCTGCCTGTGAACGCTCAATGTCATGTTGTCCTCTTTGTTTACTTTTCCCGCCTCCTGCTTCCTTAGACTGCTCATAAGGAGGCTTTCCAGTAGATCCAATAGAAGTATAATGACATCACATGTTTGTGCCCATGACAATGTGTCACTTCATTTGATTTGCATCATGTACTTCCAACTACTTTTCAGTAGGCCTCTGGATTCACCCACACAAAGCATTTTCAGATGTTTCCTAGAAGAGTACCCAGCTGATGCACATTTAAACAAGTCCCTAATTGCTGTCTGTGCAGCAATGCTTTCAGCATCTCATCGACCAAAGGTCTTTTTTCCTTACTGCTTCTTCTTTCACAACTTGCTTGTTGCAATTTTGGTCTTGTGCAAGAGTTGTTATGGGAATAAAGTCTTATCTCAAAGAAAGATCTTTCTTTGTTTGGATTAAATAAAATGAGCACTCTTCTTATCTTTCCTCTTCCAATAATAATAAAAAAGGTTTTCTTCAAGTAATAAAGCCTAAAAGACATGCCTAGCACATAGTTAAATTTTCTTTACAAACATCCAAACCTCTCTTGTTTTTCCACTGCACTGTTTCAGACATCCCACAAGTTAGAAATAAATCCACAGTATGCTATCTGCATTGGGAAGTCATGAAAATTATTTTTCTGGTTAAACCAGTGCAGTTTTTGAAGATGTCTCAATTGTAAATGAATGAGGTCAAGTTACAATCTGTTCACCAGCCAAGACCTCACAGCTCTGTACAGCTCTCCTTGCTTGTAAAGCAGTTTAATAATTTTTCATTTGTTTTACTTGACAAATGGGACAGGCTAAGACTATCTCCAGTATCATTAACATCCTGAGTAGGCATAATTTATTAGGACACAACTCTCTGGTAGCTGCTCCTATCTGCCTTGTGCTGTCTTGCTTTGCAGAGCTCTCAGGTTTGTTCCTCAAGAACCACGGTCTCAAGATTAAGGTTACAAAACCTGGCAAAATTTTCCAGCCAGACACAGTGAAAGAGTTCAGAGAGGATCTAGGAGCAACTGGGAAAGGTGTGAAAAACAGGACCTTTGCTAAAAGGTTGTGAGAGCTGGTTCACAGAGGAAGGGAGAAAATGAAAACTTATAAACAGAAAGGGAAAACCTGAATCAGAGGGGAAGCAGAAAAAACATACAGAAAATGTAAGCCAAACGTTGGGTGGATTTTTATAGTCTCACTGGCGGCACAGATGTAAATGTGTGCTGGGATCAACCCTGAACCTGAGGAATGCAGCAGAATCTGCCTCCTCAAAGATGATTTTTGCATGGGGAAAGGAGTGGATGCTTTCCCATCAGTTTGGACTTAGAGATGCTGAAATGTGAATTATTCAAGACTTCTAAGACAATTCTATCTTGCGTGGCCTTCATATCAGCCTGAGTACTGAAATCTTTCTTGTTCCATGAATGAAAATTGTCCCAGAACACTCAAACCAACATATCCAGGTTCCTGACTGGGGGAAACCCTTTGGTAGGACAGCTTCAGCCACACCAGTGAAGGCACTGCTGTCAGTGGTGCTCACTTTTTGTTTTACCAACAACATGTATGGGACAGCTGATGACATCAGGTGATGATCATCAGGTTCCATGTATCCACCAACTTTTGAACTGTCCTCAGAGGACAACCAAGGTGAAAGCTGGTGACACCAAGGGGAAAACCTCATCAAAAGTGAGATTTTGTACGAAATATTCATTCTTTTAACACATTTCTTGCTATTTCTTCCCCAGCTGTTCTGTATACTCTATCCTGAACACTGACTTCCTCTCCCTCTGTTCTTCACTGGACTTCTTCCATCTGTTTCAGACCATCTGTCTCAAACAGAACATAAACTCAACAAAATTTAAACCCAAGCTGAACTTTTGAACTGTATCATATTTGAGTGTACCGGAAATTAGGTCAGTGGAATTCATGCACCCATATTTCATCAAAAAGTGAGGCCCCTCTTCCTTGTTTATTATCTCCAGAACATTTAAATTTCTAGAAATAATATTATTGACTAGAAACAAAACTACTCTAATTGGAACAGTCTTTCCAATGTGTCAAAATATTAGAGTACCAATCAAGTCTGTGCTGTAAAGGGTGCAGGCAAACATGAATTGTGGGCTGGCACTGTGTCAAAAATGCAGCTGTTCTCAAAAACTTCTGACCAGGGGAAAATGGTTTCTAGTCTTGACTTTTCATAGTGTAGGCATAAAAACACCACCACAGTCATATTCAAAAGGTAGAAAGTCAAATATTCACAAGAATTTTTTTCCCTTTCGTAATATGTTCTTCTGAACCTGTTGATTTCTACAATTTTTCTCACAGCGGGAGGATTGTCCCTATTGGGGTGTTGTGGAAAATGTCCAAATGGGCATGAGAAATTGGCTGGAGTGCAGGCAAAGATCATGTAAAGTAGGAGACTCTCTTTTCCTGGGGTAGTTTTCAGTCTTCAGCCTCTACTTGAAAAGTTCCAGGCAGTGCAGACTGGCATGCATGTGGACATAGGGCGCAGGACATTTTGTTTATTCTTTTTCCTGTTGTCACCATTTTTTTCTCTACCCATTTATTGGCAGTGATTGCAAGGCAAACTAAGTGTCCTTCCCTCTGGCATAGCTTCCCTTCTCCTGCGTCCCCACTCCCTGTTCAGGTGGATCTCACTGCTGAGATAGAAGGATCTCTGTTCCTAATTTTTCCCTTAAATTCTGGCTTGAATCACAGTTCACATGAATTTTATTGCTGGGAGGGCAGAGGTCTGGAAGAGAGCAAGTAGCCATCATCACTAGGTAACAGTAGAAATCAACAACTAATCAAAATTTTTCATTTATTTACAGTATTTAAATTAATTATCAGTGTCTGAATATCTCAGCCTCTTTCTTTTAAGGTTGCCCAAGCCATCACACTCCTATGGCCCTACTGGGCTCTTGTAGAGTACTGAGCCTTGGAGGAGTTAATTGAGTGTAGCAGTGTAGGTGGAAACTAAAAGTAGAAGCTGTGAGTCACAGTCAATTTCTCATTTCCCTGTATTGTTTGTATTGCTTGTACTGTTTTCAGACCTTCAGTTTCTGAAAACTGGCAGCTTTAGCCAGGCCAGTAGAAATAAACAGCAATCTATAATTAACATCAGAGAAACAAATACCCTAAAGACTAACCAATATATATATAACTAGCAGTTACCTGACATTCTGAGTCAGAAATATTCTGCATGTTGGAGAGGTTGTTTTTCATGATCAGGTTGACTGATGGCATAACCAAAAAAGGGCAGTGTGGGGTTTTGGCTGGCAGAGGGTGGCAAGAGTCCAGCCAGGGCACCAATGCCAAGTCAGACAGGAAATTTGAGAACCCATTGAGGAAGATGAAGGAGCACAAAGGAAATTCCAAATTCTAACCGACAATAGAACACTATTGATGCAGAAGGGGGAAGAATAGTGCTTGTACACACACTGTACTTGCTTAAGATCTCTGAAGGCACTCATGTTGATAAGGCACGAAAATCCATCGTAGAATGCTTTTGGTTGAAAGACACCCTAAAGACAATCTAGTTTCAACACCATCCACTAGACCAGGTTGTTCAAAGCCTCATCCAACCTGTTCTTAAATGTTTCCAGGGATGGACCAGACACAGCTTCTCCAAGAGACACATGCCAGTGCCTCACCACCTTCACAGGAAAGAATTTCTTCCTCATTTTGAATCTAAACCTTCCCTCTTTCAATATGAAATCATTGCCCCTTGTCCTGTCACTCCACACCTTTGCCAAAGTCTCTCTCCCGCTCTCTTGCACTGGAAGGAGCTCTAAAGTCTCCCCAGACCCTCCTCTCCTTGAAGCTGAAAAACTCCAGCTTTCTGAGCCTATCTTTCTAGCAGAGGTGTTCCAGCCCTCTGAATATCTTCCAGTCCTCCTCTGGACTTGCTTCAGCATGTCCACATCCTTGTGTTGGGAGCCCCAGAGCTGGATGCAGCTCTCCAGGTGGGGTCTCCTAAGGGCAGAGTAGAGGGGCAGAATTCCCTCCCTTGCCTTGCTGGCCACACTGCTTTGGATGCAGACCAGGATGTGCTTGGCTTTCTAGGCTGTGACTGCATATTGCTGGCTCATGGCATGCTTCTTGTTCATCAGTGCCACCAAATCCTTCTGCTCAGGGCTGCTCTCAATCCATTCTCCACCTAGCCTCTGTTTGTGCTATGGAATTGTCCCTACCTGAGTCCAGGACCTTGCACTTGGCCTTGCTGGGCTTCACAAGGCTCACAAAAGTCCACCTCGTCAGTCTGGCCAGGTCCCTTTGGATGACATCCCTTTCCTCCAGTGTGGCATTGACAAGGTGTAATGAGAACCAGGGGAAACAGATATTTTTGGCCCATTTCACCTGAGATAGAAAATAATAGTTTCAAAAGACTTCAAAAGCTTATCAGCCTGAACTCCAACTGTGGAGTGTAGTTTACTGTGGAACAACCATGGTTATTGTAGGAGGTTTTTTAACATAACCTCCTGTACCATTGAATTGCATATGCTCTTTGTTAAGCACTTGCATGTGGGTAAAATATCAGTTTGTGAGAGGTTACCATGGAGATGAGGAGAAATTACAGCCTCAATCCTACTGACTTAACCCAATGTGCCAACATGATCCCAGAACCGCTTATGTGGCTCCACATACGTGTCATTCAGCAAAATCAAGGGAAAGCTCATTGTGATTCTCCCACTCAGCTGGGAGAAGAGGAGCAGAATGGAGCTTTGATCACACAGGTTGTAGACTTGAGAAGCCTCACTGCACAGATACATGGCTCTAACAAGACTGAGGAGAGCTTATTTTTTTTTCTAAAAGAATGCATCGGGTTGCCTTGAAATCATGGCTTCACCTGGACTGTACGTCCTGCCGGATTTCAACATGAAAATCTGCATGAATAACCACAGGGAGCAAGCATGAAGCTACTGATATCACTGATGACTGATGGTGACTCACGTGACAGCTTTCCAGATGCTACTGATGGAGGTGCTGCCACGGAGCAGCCTGGTACAGGGATCCAGATCTCATGCCAAAGAAGGGCACAGGAAGGCAGGCACAGTCTTGATGCCCATTTCTCATCTCCAAGCATGAATCCAGACTGCTGTGTACACCAGGAGGAGAAGAAGGATGATCCTGAAGAAAAGCTTTCTGAAGGAGGCTTATGAAGGAAAAACAGGTTTCTTTGTCCCAAATAATATTTAAACCTTGGAGTTGTACTTGCACTCCAGAGTCACTTAACCCATGAACCTCTTAACCATGGTTCACTGATGGGGAAGAGATTGTGATGGTGCCTGTGTCCTCCATCCAGCTCAGCATAGTGAATGGCACAGAGCACTGAGGACACACCCAAAACTTTGGAATGGAGCATTTGAACCACTGTTATTTATTCTAGGGATATTCCTTTTCCCCACGATTCGTATTGAGCTGCTCTTAAACTTCCATTTCATGAATGGTACACAATCCTCGCCTTAGTTTCTGCTGATTTCTGATCTAAATAAATAAAATTGTAGAGTTCAACCCAACTGTTTTATTTGACCACCTCAACAGAAAATGACTTAAAAATTTCATTTCAAGTTGATATAACTTATCTGCAGAGTTTCTAGTATGGTAATTGAACCAGCAATATGTCAGATAGGATTAATCTTTATCGACCACAGCTCTACCAGCTCTATGCTAGACAGAAGCAGTCACTCTTTAGAGATGTCACTTATGTCTTTAATTTTCAGGGGGAAAAAAGGCACTCAAAATTTATAGTAGAAAACAATTTTGCAGTCATCTCAATGAGATACAAAGCAGATGCCTTCAAGAAACATAAGAAGAGCAGAGCTGACTGATGCCTCCATGGTGCAGACAACTTCGATCCATATTTCGAAGACTGAGTTGAGAGTGGATCTGTCCTTCCAAACTTGGTTTGTGCTTCTTTAATAAAGGAGATATGCAAACATTGTATTTGGATTTGTTTTCTTATAAACAATATAAAACCCATACTCATTGTTCCTTTTAAGCTCTTCTCTTTTCTCTTATTGTCTGTGCTTGGGAATGTCTGTTATCATAGCAGATATTTTCCTAAATTAATTCAGGTTTATTGCATTCTGGTTTTGGTATTCCAGTCTCAAGATGTGCCATTTTACACTTGAAGTATCTCATTTACTTCTAAAGCACTGCTTGAGATTTGAAGAAGACCTGAGATTCACCTAAGCTCAAGTACAACTGGTTGAGCATGTGAAAAGCACCAAGAGTCAGTCTTAAAAGGATCCAGAATAAATCATTGCACCACTGCTATTGGAGAATGTGTTCAGTCTCAGCATTTCCAGAACATATAGACCGCATTCTGACATCAAGAGAGATTACAAACTTGTGTCTGGGCTTCAACAGAAAATGGGAAATTATCAGGAATCAGTTATTGGGAAAATTAGTTTGGTTTTCAAAATACTTCCCATTACAACAATGTGCTGTGTTGTACTGGAAAAAACATCCAAAAGGAAAAAATCTTCCCAGATCATTAATGAATGTAATAACAGCAAAAATAATGCACTGACTCTAGTAATTAGAAAAATCACCAAGAATAATAAAATGGACTATCATCAAAGGAATCTTATATTAGAAAAATGTGCATATTACAAAGGGACACTGTTATTGTTATATAGAAATTGCATAATAAAGTAATGCTGAACAATCAGTCATCTGAAATCCAGTTTTAGACACATAAGCATTTCCCTTATTTACACAATGGTTGTCCTCTTATTTCTTTCCACAATATTTACTTTCTTATGCTCTTTGTGTAGTTAGTGACATAACCAGAACTCAGAAGGACCTTTCAAACACAGAATTCAGCTTACCTAAGTAGTCCCTTAAAGTGCCAATTAAAGCTGTGATATGACAGCAGCAGCATTTACAATCCTGAGAGTCAAGATAATATCCTCCTGTACACAGCAAATGACAGAAAAACTCTTCCTGGTGCCATCAGAGTGGAGTGCTGAATTTTTAAGATGCACTTTATCCATCAGGCTCTGATGGAAAAATAATAATAGCAGGTGGGAGAGAAGACAGATGATCTTCTGGTCATTTAGCTCTTCCCATTTGCTCTCTACCTTGCAAAAATTTTTATGACACTTTTGAATCAAATTAACCATTTAAGGAGATCTGATCTTAGTTTGTCACTGGCAGGTATTTTTCCTTACATATAGATAATCTCTTCCACCTAAGCTACAATGGGCTCACATTGTTCACAAAACACGTTTAAATCTTTATTTTGGTAAAGGATACTTGCTTTTCCCTTTTTTTAAAAAAACTTTTTTAAAATAAATGTTTTAACTAATTAAGTCTGGAATCTGATCACCTTCAGAGTCATCTCTTTTTTCAGATATGGGCTCTGAGTTCTGGCCAGATAATGGTCAGATGAATCCCATCTCACTCCATCATGCTTAAAGCTGGGCAGATAATTTCAGGTGTTGGTCTGTAACCAACAGAGAGACTGAGGTACCTGCAGTGGAGTCACATCACTAAGAAATTATTTTACCTACTTTGGGGCAGAAACTATGTTCTCCAGAGATTCTTTTCTCTCTCCGTGGCCGATAGTAGAACAACTTAAAGCAGGTACGTAACTTTTCAGAAGCTGAAGTGTCAGATACAAGAATCATCAGTTATTGAGGGCTTAAGCCATCTGTGCATGTCTTTTTTACTGAAGTCAACACAGCACCTTTCATTAGTAATAAACTTTTTCAAAGGAAGGTCCAGGAGTGCCTGATTCACCCTAAGGGACTGAATGGGGGCTCAGGTAACCTCTTCCAGAACTTCCCAGTCTGTATCTCTATAATATTGTATGGAATAAGGATCAATTACTGCATCAGAGTCCTCTAAAATGAGTCTCTAAAAGTGCCTCTTTCTCTCCAACAGCAAAAAAGTAAGCTCAGTGACAAACATCACCATCAAATATGTTTATATTTAATCTAGTAAATCCCACCATTACAGTTCAAATAGAAAGCACATATTGTACAATTTAGTCTCAAATATTTACAGTTTTGATCTTGCAGCTGGGTATCTCCTACTTTCTAGCACAGGACAAAGATTTCCAAAGGCATTGCAATGCATACAATATTTATACAAAGTAAAGTCTCTCTGATATCTGTTATTGAGTGATAATCTGAGAGGTTGAAGAGCAACCTCACAGTTTGTATTTCAGTGCAATTTCTGGTTGTCTAGAGACCAGATGTTTAAGCAAGAAGATGATTAGCCCTGAGTAGGTGGAAGGTTTGAGGACAGGATGATAATGTAGAACTGAAGATTACACACTCTCCAGAACCTTATGTGACTATAAATCAGCTGGCTTCTTCAAGCTGCACCAGGAGAGAAATTCCATGTATGCCCTTTGTCAAAATAAAGATTTCTAAGAGTGAAAATAGTTATGGTCTGGTTTTGACCAGATTTATTTTGATTTAATTACTAGTGGAATGAAAGCAATTTTATTTGAATTTTAAGGTAGAATGAATTTAAAAATCTATTGAAGATCAAGTTCTAACATATTGTTACAATGAAGTTGAATGGATAAACGAGTGCAATACATGAAAGTCACAGCAATTCATGGAATTAGTCTTTGGAGAAGGCAAAGATTTCTTCCTGTGTGTATGGAAAAGGAATTATAACCCTGACCCATTCACCAAAATGCCAGATCAGGGATTAATACAGTAAACTACATCCCTCTCTGTCCTTCACAACATTTTGCTAAATAGACCTCTTGAAAAGGAGCAGGGATGAAATAGATCTGTCTCATCACAAAAGGGGAGACCACAATTTCAGGGGAGACCACAATTTCAGGTGAATGGTACTTCTTGGGTTACAAATCCCAGTCATTTCTGGAAAGAGCACTTCAGCATAGTTCAAGAAGAAATATAACCCTTATTCCACCTCATTTCTACATCTGATGGCATATTGTCTTTACACAACATGCTGGCAACCTGACATATATTTTTCTAACAAGCTCAAAACCAAATGCAGGGGTAAAATTCCAGCATCAGTAAGTTCTAATTTTAATGTCACCAAAGTTTTTCCCAATATCTGAACTTTGGACACCTTTTCCTTCCTCTGGACATTTTTTACCCAGTTTTAAATGTTGTAGAATGAATTCTACTTAGGACTGACTGGCTCAAGCCCTCAGTCTGTGTCCTCTTGCCACATCAGCAGCAATATTATTGCACAATAGCAAAATGATGTGATGAGTTTTTCATAGTGACTGATTTATGAGACAATAGTTTATTTTCCTTCAGAGATAAGAAAGAAATTAACAGGATCTAAATTTTTTTCCTGCAAACATTTACTTATGTTCTACACTTCATTTATCAGAGTGGACCAATTGACATCAGACACTCACGCACACAAAGTTCATGAATACTATCACTAGCACAGGGGGTCAAAAACTAAATGAAAGCCCTTAGAGAAACAGTTATATATGTTCAAGCGGGTGGTTAGGAAGTCACAGCTTGTCAGCTGAGCTCTGGTATTTGGCTTGTGCATGTCCTTAATGTGCAAGAGCACAACTCCACTTTGACACGAGCGGTGGAGGAGAGATTTAAGCACGAGCATCTCCCAGGGCAGCTATGTACACCAAGAGCAGGAACATGCACTGTGATGACAGCTCAACAGCAAGCAGCATCTCAGTAAAGGTCAGCAGAGATGTGCTGCCAAACCCTCTGAACCATCCTTCTTCAAACCCACTTTGCAAAGGTCACCACTGCAAGTGATGGGAGGACTTGTGCACGGGATGAGGAGTATGTTTCTATTTTAGTTCAAGGATCTGCACAAATCTTGCTGTAGGCTTTGGGAAAGGACCTGTAGATCCCTTGAAAAATAAATCTTTATTTTATCTCAGCACTGCCTCTTTCAAGAAAGAACAACACTCAAAAGATTTGCACAGCTGAAGTGACTACTGAAATTCCTCTGAAGCATTTACTCAGAGTGAACCCTTGACTAGCAGGAAAAATTTTAAAAGATTATATAAAAAACTTTTCTTTACAAATGACTTTTTGTTGAGTCTCTGCTGACCCAAATTTGACAAATGCCACACAAACTAACACATTTCAACGTTGAACATGTTATAGAAATGTGTCAGTTTGTCTGGGTCTTCTTCATCTATGGAGGCAAAACCAATTTTTCAGAAACAAAAGGAAGATATGAGTTTTATTTAACAAGCCATCACAGAGAGGAAGGACAACAGTGTCACTCAGTGCTTTGCTGATACGAGAGGTGTGCATACTGAAAGAGAGGCTCTTTGTGCCGTCCTACAAAAGGCCTGGAAGGACATAAAACAATAAACAGACCTGACAGCACTCAGGTCTAAGAGTGTGCTGAATAAACCTGAGATGTGTGAATTACAATAGCTCATTTGTTAGGAACACAGAGGTGCCCTCGGAGAGAGGAAACAAAAAAATAATTCCTGGCACCATCAGGGAGTACACACCAGTCTGTGATAGGATCAATCTCATATCTCTTTAAAAAAAAAAAGACAAAGACTTTTTCAAAGGAGATTTGAAAAGAGAGGTTGGTCCAAAATACTCATCATAGATCCTGGGAAGGACTTAACTGTACATAAAACTGGACGCTCAATTCTGGTGTGCCCATCATGAGAAGGATGTGGACCTGTTGGAGTGAGTCCAGAGGAGGACATGAAGATGATCAGAGGGCTGGAGCACCTCTGCTATAGAGACAGGCTGAGAGTGTTGAGATTGTTCAAAAGGGCTCAGGGAGACCCTGGAGCCCCTTTGAATAGCTAACGAGGCTCCAAGACAGCTGGAGTGGGGTTTTTTGACAGGGACATGGAGTGATAGGTCAAGGGACATCAGCTTCAGAAAGGCAGAGGAAAGGTTTAGATTAGATAAATAGGAAGGAATTCTTTCCTGTGAGGATGGTGGGGCCCTGGCATGTGTCCCTCAGAAAAGCTGTGTCTGTTGCATTCCTGTCAGTGTTTAAGGCCACGTTGGATGGGGCTTTGAGCAACCTGGCCTACTAGGTGTCACGCCTACCAAAGGCAAGGGGCTTGGAACTAGATCATCTTTTGTGCCCCTTCCAACCCAAACTGTTGTATGATTCTGATTCTATGATTATGTACTGCAGGAACTGAAATGTGGGAATTATTATTATCAATAATTTCAAGCACCAGAAAAAATAATTTTGTTCACCTCTGAACTTATCCCGAATTTTGGCAGAATTTTCCAAAAAGCTTCAGGGGGAAGGCTTAGGGCAGGCGAGGAATGTAATGTCGTCCAAACCGACACTCCTTCAGCTTAAGAACATTTCCCCTTGTGAAAAGTCTCTCTCCAGCCTTCTTGAAAGTCCCTTTCAGGTACTGAAAGGTACTCTAGGGTCTCGTACAGCTAACTGTGCTGTCCTAGAGCGGGGCTGGAAACCCTGGCTTTGGCAGGCGCTCTTGGTGTCACTGCTGCCTCTGCTGCTGTTATGTTGAGGAGCTGCAGCACAGCCCCAGCAGATGCATCAGGACCGAGAGCTGCTGCTGGCTTTTACCTTTCCCCGGCGCCGCTCGATGTAGCCACCAGATGGGGCGAGGCACCCGCCTCGCAAACACCGAGTGCCCGATGTTCCCTTACGGACCCGAGGGCAGCTCCCAAGCCGAGCCCATCGCGCCTTGCTCCCGCAGAAAGCATCCGGGCAGGACGCAGCGCTGACCTTCACTCTTCCCCTGCAGCCTGTAACCCGCTCCACCGGCTCTGGGGCATGTGCTCTCCTTCCCACCTCAGTGTACATACCATTGTTTACTCGTGTCAGATGCCGGCTCCAAAATTGAAAATGCCCAGCGAGTGCTCTCACAGAAAAGCTGCCAGGCCAGAAAGCTGTTGCATGTTTTTTTTTTCCTTCATGCAGGCTGTAAACCACACCAGAAACAGTGGGGCCATGTGCTTTCCTTCTCACTTAAATGTGCAATCCTGATTTTTTGATAGCCTGCAACTAAGCTTGAAAATTGTAAACGTTCATGGGTTGCTCCCACACAAAAGTGCCAGGACAGAAAATTCTATTGCAGCCTGTAAACTGCTATAATTATTGGTAGACTGCACTCCCAGCACAAACTAAGATTCCAGGTGAGCTCACCCAGTGCCATGAATCATCTGAAACTGAAAAAAATGTGATTGTACACTTAAATTAGGAAGGCAAGTGCATAGCTCCAGTGTCAGTGCTGCAGTTT
>NW_005054444.1:771234-819965 GCF_000277835.1 Geospiza fortis
TGATTTGTCACCTATTGTTTTGGAGGCCTCACCAGGTATTTTGAGTATCTGTGCTGCTGCTGAAAAGCTACAGGAGAAAAAGCAAAAGCCAGTAGGACCTTTCAGGCACCTATCTGTGGGAGCACTCACTGGGTATTTTCAATTTTGGATCTGTGCTTGGGGAGAGTTGCAGAGAGTCAGGGTGCATTTAGGTTCTTCATCTTGACTTTGTAGCCTTTCAACAGGCCCAGGTGATAGTGATGATTAGGGGTTAAAGACAGAGCTCTGGTTTGGCTGGGACTAGAAAATGAGCTGTCAATAGCAATAGCTCTCAGGGCTGACCAAGTCTTTTGTGTGAGCCTCAGTTGGCAGCTGGCCTTTTTCTTGCTGGTTCTGGTCACCTCGGTGGTTAGGTGTTAGTGCAGAGAGAGAACTCTGGTTTTGTGGCTTTGGGTGGGAATGCCAAGGAAAACTGAGGCCTAACAGCAGCTTTTGGCCTTGTCTATTAGTTTATCTTTGCTCATCTGTGCATTTTCACCACACCCATGGCCACCACTCCCAATTCCCGACAGCCCCGGGATGGCTGGGGACATTTCAAGAGCTGTACATGGTTGCTAATTAATTACTAGGTAGTCATTCAGAGACTATAATCCCGAGCTGATACTATTCCTGCACACCTTGTTAGTGTGGTTCACTAGGCCTGGAGAAGACTTTACTGCAGAATCATCTCCAAACCAGCTCTGCTTTGGTCTGTGGTTGGAGGACCTCATTCCCACCTGTTCAAGCAAGTCCTGAGCTATGCAGCTGGACTTGTTCTTGTGTTCCCTCAGGATTAGCTATTTTTATTAGCTCTTATGGAGCCTGAGCTAGGGTCAGAAGGCTGCAACACAACAGTGTGATCCAAGATTTTAATAAGTATGCATCTGGCATTAACAGGAGAGTGTAGAAAAACCCTCCTTGTATGGCAGCACCAGTACCCAGAAAAATTGATTGTAGACTGGAAGGTGACATAGGCCATTTCTTGGTATATTCAATTTTTCCTTAAGCATCAGTGTCTCAAAGCATTTGCTTTTAGCACTGATTGAACTGTATTCACTACTTTGAGAGAGATCATTTTCAGATTCAGATTCAGGCACAGAAAATCAGAGCAATTACTAATATAAGTGAAGGGAATGGGTCTTGATTATACAATTAAAGGCACTTTAACTATAAGTAAAGATATATTAAAAAAACATGCAGGTTTGGGCCACACCTAGACTTATTGTCTTATTCCACTTGTTGCTGCAAAGGTTTGACATGATTCTTGGCTACAAAAATGTAAAACACTATGCTGCCTCCAGTGATATGGTCTTCAGTGTAAGGACTCCCCATGCTCAGTCATGCAGTTACATGTGAGGATCTCTAGGAACACTGAATGCAAATTATATATCAAAGCATTCCTTTGTTAATTTATGATTTTTTTTTTTTTTGCCATGTGGTCTTATTTTTAGGAACTCATCAGCTAGGAGTGCTTGCAAATTTCTAAGATTTACATGGGTAAATAGAGAGAGACTGGGACACTGGTACTTCTGCTCATTTTCTTTTCCTCCTAGGAGAAGGCCGGAATAATGAGTTTACACAGAAATCTGCAAATAATGTAACATCTTTTCAGGCTCTGATCATGTCCTCAGCATCCCTTCTACTGAAATGTCCTCCCTAATCAGAGAGAAGACAGAGCCCCCTTCTTGTGCTTGACTCCTTAAATATGTGTTTTGAAGGACACAGTGCAGAAGAGTGTTAGGGAGAGTAGAATTTGTCAACAGAGGTGAAATTCCTGGTGCAACTAGTAGTGAGGTTGGGGTTGCTATTCCTAGTAGGGACATGCACACACACACCACAGATACACACAAATGCATGGCCACCACACAGATCTTCTACACAGACACACACATCACTCCCATGATCCCAAATGGCATCAGCAGCTGTCAGGGCTTTGTAGCGCCAAAAGTGATTCTCCTAGAAAATGCAAGGTCCTCAAAGGAATGACCTGCAGGGTGATCTTACTGGTTGGAAAAAGTGAGATGGACACACAAAGTGATTTGGTGTTCAGAGTCTGTGGTCCCTGGTCACTGGAAGAAGGACTGGCTCTTCAGAAAAATGAGGAGGGATACAAAAGACTTATTTGTGCTGCCTGAGGAATCACTCTTAAAGCCTTCTCCAGCATTCTTTTGCCTGCAGATTAGTTAAATCAAGTGCTGCCCTTGCCAAATTACAGCAGACAGCACAGCAGGTGCATGTGACTTGAAACTGCACGTGGCAGTTGTTTCACATCACCAGAAGAAAGCCTATGAGCTTTCATTAAGTTGAATACCATCCCTGAAAACTGTTTTTTACTAAATGGAAATCTTGGAGTTGCAAGGCCTGTCTTGGAGACATTACTTATACGTTGTATAAAAGACTGGAAAAATGAGGTCTTACATACAAAGAGGGATTGCCTCACTTTACACCAGATCTCTTCTGTCTTTGATCTACCAATTCTCCTCAACAACTGGCACCACATAAGACCATGTTAGTTCTCAGGTTATCCATTAAATGATCTGGTCTTTGCAGAGTTTACAGTTTGAAGTTTCATGATCAAGATGCCTGGTTACCTGCATGGTGTAGTGCCCTTGTCTTTTTGTTTCTTGGGACATCGCATCTGGGGAACGGTTGCCCACAGGTTCTTGTTCCAACTCAATTCTAGCTGATGCTCTAGAGTGAGCAGATCTTTCCTGGCTCATGGAGCAGCTACAGCCTCAGCCTGAGCAGACCTTGTGAAATGTCTATTGGCAAGGATCATAGGATCATTAAGGCTGGAAAACACTTCTGATATCATCTAGTCCAACCTCTGACTGGCTGCTTCCTTGTCAACTAGAACATGGCATAAAGTGCCACGTCAAGTTGTTTCTGGAACACCTCCAGGGATGGTGATTCCACCACTTTCCTGAGCAGTTCATTCCAATGTTTAACAGCCCTTTCCACAAAGAAATTCCTCCTGATATCCGGCCTGAATCTCTCCTGACACAACTTGGGGCCCTTTCCTCTCATCCTGTTGCTGGTTGCCTGGGAGAAGAGATGAACCCCCCTGGCTACAGCCTTCTCTCAGGCAGCTGTAGAGAGTGAGGAGGTCTCCTGTGAGCCTGGTTTGCTCCAGGCTAAACACCCCAGCTCTTGGCCACTCCTTACAGGAGTGTAGACCCTGTAGACCCTTCACCAGCTCCATTGCCCCTCTCTGGGCACACTTCAGCATCTCAATGTCCTCCCTGAACTGAGGGGCCCAGAACTGGATCGACTTAAAGAGGTAAAAGCAGCAATGTTTTTGGGGGTATCAGTCTCAGCTTCCTAAGATTGCAAACTCTTGCTTTGACTGGTAGAATCTGGATGTTTCTGAAAGGGTAAAACTGGAAGAGGATTCCATGAAATGGCTCATGTATTGCTCTCTTTAAAACACAAAAAGATGTAAAACCCAGATGAGGTCCTTTAACTACAAGGAGTGGGAGATTATTCGGAGCCTCAATCTGGAGTGAACTGATTCATTTTCTTTGTATCAGAACACAAAATTTGAGATGATGACATTTCAAAAAGGAAGCTCTCAAATAGGTTCCTTTATTTTAACTCCATTTCTCTCTGGGTGCTTTAAAGCCTGGTGAGTCAGTCTGCCCATGTTGACCTAACAAGCAGAACAATATGAATAAGGGAGCAAGGAAAACAGTGAAGACAGGAAAGCTTTTCTACTGAAGTAAAAATTACTTTTACTCCTTAAAAGGCTCACTGTCACACATTTTTGTCCTTTGTGATCAAATAAAATACATGTTCATGGTTCCTTATGACAAAAGTCTGTAACAATCAAATCTTAGAGTTGAATATGTCATTTTTTTAAGATTTTGAGCTAATTTGGAATGTCAGCAACATAATTATTGAGTAAAAATTGCCTTATTCATATATTGTTGGGTATTTTGTTTTATGATGAATGAATTTTTTATATCAAGTTGTTAATTTAAAAACACTAATATTCATTAATAATTAGATTAACTAAACCAGAAGGTAACAATACTGATTGTTTGCACTGTTCCTGCACTCTGCTTGACCTCATCTATTCTTCCATTTCATGGCCCCATGGATTCTCTGGCAGGCTTCCTATTTCTGTTGATTCTGAAGAAAGACTGATGACTGGTTTTGATTGTCTTTGCTGGTCTTTTTTAAACTTTCTTTTTCTTAGCCTGCCCTGCTATGTTTACACTATCCTATTTTCATCATTTAGACACAGCAAGCGTTTTTCAAGGATGTCTGTATACATTGCATTACTTCATAGGTAAAGAAAAATGGTAGGTATTTCAGGTCTTGGTATTTCATGACATATGGGGCTGTAATACTTAATTTTTCAGAAGCAGAACTAAAACATATTCAAAAAACATGGTCTTGAAAGCTTAGCAGTTTATTTATTGACAGTCTGTCTGTAAAAAAGACCTTTCAGGTACTCAGTAGTTTATGGTTTGCTCTCCTCAATAGAACAGTGTTACAGTTACCTGATCTTTACTACTACAGAAAATCAGCAATATCAGAAAAATGTTCCATCCATTCAGCATGAGATTATACAGAATACTCTACCAACCACACCGTGGCCTCTTGCCAACAAACATTCAGAGAAATACTTTCACTTGCAAACCTAAAAGCTTGCAGAAAAGGATGTGCCTTGAAAAAATAGGAGGCTGTATGGGAAAATTTATCCAAAGTATGTAAACTTTAGGACGTGCACAATGCTTTTCAGAGATATATAGGCTTTTTAAAACAACATGTTTCATCACAGAGCATTTGATGAATGTGTTGTGGGAAATCATATATCAGATTATAATTTCCTGAGAAAATCACAGTCTAGTAAGTAGCATGGAACAGTTGTGAGAGTGTTTGCCTAAGTCAAATGGCAGCTGGGGCTCGGATCCCATATCCACCTCTTTCAGGTAAAGAAATCAGGCAATAAAACAGGTATTGTGATGTGTGAGGTGTGGTGGATTGTCTGTACGTCATCTCAGGTGAAGTAATGACTTAGAAAGTACTTACAGTCCTTGCTGTGCAGTGTTATGCAAATATAATGTGAAGCCATAGAGCAGAAATAAGTAATTATATATTACTCAGTCTTCTGGAAAATCCAAGGCCTCACTGCTAAAAGCTGCTCATATTTCTCATTAACTTCCTGCTGATTCTCTGACAAAAAAAGAAAACAGGCATGACTTAGATCCCTATTGACCAAGAATTTGAATGTCTCAGCTCCACATTCAGACTATGCAGCATTCTGCATGCCAGGTGGATTTGTTCAACTGCTTTATTTTCTAATTTGTGGCTGTATCTAGTGCCTAGATTCTGCACATACAGATATGGTGGGTGTTTTGGGACAATGCAGAGGTATTTGACATGGCCTACAGAAGCTAAGTGGGGTATTGTGTGTGACTAGTCACAGACTCACAGAATGCTCTATTAGAGCAGTGTACATGCTAAACGCTGAAATACTCACAGAAAATGAGTGGATTCAGCTTTGGATGAAAAAAGTCACTGTCCTGTATGTGTGCCCAGTTGGAAAAAGAAAAGAAGGCAAGTGCATTTAGTCTGAAAAAATGGATTGGCAAATTCAACTTTATTTGAAAGAAAATTAAATTGTGAAAATCACGTTTTCAATGCAAGTCAAATCATCACTTTGACTCATCTAGAGAAAGAATGGGGTGGGGGATGGGAGGTATGTGTATATAAAATTGCTTAATAACAGAGAGCTAACGCAGTAGCTTTCTGAAGTCTGGATGGAGTGAGTTGAAGACATGCTGATTTTCTGCTGCCCAAAAGGCATATGACACGACTCTACTTTGAAAGTAATGCATACATCTGTATTTGCATTGCTTTGCTCTTGAAGTTGACACTGTTGCTCATTTAATCGAATTTCTAGCCAGACTATGATATCCAGTTACATCTTTCCTTATGCCAATACAAAGCAGGTCCACAGACTGGTTTAAGATTTCTGGTACCAAGGATCTTTCTGGGTGTCTTGTAAATGCTGCTTAGTGTGAGGTTCATTATCTCTCTGTGTTAAATCCTGATCTCTGTGCTTCTAGATTAATCTTCTCTGGCTCCTAGTTTCTTAATCATACAACAGAAAATTTCTTCTTTTTCCCTTCCTACCAAAGACACCTGGATTAGTTTCCTCCTTGCACTGTGATCTTAAGAATTATGCCTGTCTTGGTACTGATGTGCTCTCATCACAACATTGCTACAATACAAAGAGGTCCTCTGGAATCAGTAATTTCACTAAAGTAATGAATTCAATAGCTTGTTTCCAGAGAAACATGTGCTTTTCAATTGTTCTGAACATAGATTCTTCCAGAGTTTCTGCTTTTTGAACTCTTTTATCTTTTCCATGTTTGGTTGTTAACAAAAAAGCCCTCTTACCATCCTGCTAAAGGCACACTGCACTTAAATAAAGGGTGAGCTTCTGAAGCAATTTACACCAGGATCCTGGGGTTGTTTGCTATTTCCTCCTCCCTCCTCAATTCTTTTTGCCTGTTACTTAGCACCTGTTTAAAGTAAGAGATGGGATCTGAGGCACTTCAAAGCTGCAAATATCCATGACATACTGTTAACTGTCTTCTGACATCATTTCAACTAATGCAAGCAGCTTCTTTCAGCATCATGACTGCCCTCTTTGCACGCCACACACCTGCCACTCAGCATTGTCACTGTGAGGCCACATCATTCTGGGAAGCTTTGTGTCATATTTCTCACTAGTAACACAGTGGGAATAGCTCCCATAACTCCAGAAACATCTGGGGCAGTTCCCTTTGTGTCCCAACTTGGTCATCAAGAGGGTTTTAGGAATGATGAGTAAGTAACCTGATTAGGCACAGGTAGTTTTAAACATCAGCTGTGCTGATGGGAAGAACAATTTAATTTCTTATTAAATTTATTATTTAATAATAAATAAGTGGGGATGAATCATTAACTAGAGGGTTGAAAGGACATATTTTACCATTAAAGCTGAAATTGGTAGAATCAGGCTTTTAACAGGCACACATCAATTTCTACACCACTTTACTATAGCAGTCCTCATTTCCTCCTCATATTCTTTACCTGAAATAGCTTCATGCCCTCTCTGCATTGCTCAACACCTTTTTCAGTGCCCCCAGCTCTTTTCAGTGTTCCTAATTACTCCTGGACTATACTCAGCTTCCTCTTCCCATTCATTATCTGCTTGGTTAAGAAGACAAAGTAGAAAGGAAATGGCCTGTTACTTCCCTGGGGCTGCAGTTAGAGATTGTTGTTGTTTGGCCTACCTTATTTTGTTTCAGATTGGCTCTTTTTCCCCATTTCCTATGTAAGGGTATGAATCCAATCCCCAATTACTAAAGATTGTTTTGTTTCCTTGGTGGTATTATCAAGAGTTTGGTCAACACGTCAAGGAAACTGGTTCTTCCCCTCTGTTCAGTGGTTGGGAGACCACAATGAAGTTCTGCATCCAATGCAAGAAAGGCACTGACAGACTGAGTCCAGTGGAAGGTCACTGGGATGCTCAGGGACTGGGACAAGCCTACAGAAGGAAACAGTAGAATTTAATTCAGCCTAGAGAAACAAACGCTACGTGGGGACATAATTTCAGTCTTCTAAAATGTGAAGTGGGATTATAGAGAAGAAAGAGGCAGATTCCTCCTGGAGGTGCACAGTGAAAGGACAAAAAAAAAATAAAAGGACACAGGCTATAATTTGGGAAATTCTGATTTAAGGAAAAGAAGTGTTCGCAACGTGGATGGTTAAGCATAGGAGCAGATGTCCAGAGATGATGTGGACTCTCCATTCCTGCAGATACTCAAAACATGACCGCTTTGAAGCTAGCCCTGCTTAAAATGAGAGATTTGAGCACATAATGTCAGGAAGTTCCTTTCTATCTAACTTATTTTATGATTCTATATATTAATTACTCTAAAACATCTTCTCAGAGTTACTGAAATTCACCAAGAGACTAACAAGTCATTTAATGGGGGGAGCAGGGATTCGGGGAAAAAAGTAGACTGACAGACAGGTGAGTGAACAAATGTAGTAATGCTATCAGATTCCTTTCCCTAGTAATATACTTGTCCTGAGCACTGGCAAAAATGGTAGACCATTAGCCATGAGTGAACAAATGTAGTAATGCTATCCTTTCCCTAGAAATATACTTGTCCTGACCACTGGCAAAAATGGTAGACCATTAGCCAGCATCATTCTTTGCAAATGTTAGTGTCTACAGTAAGAAATCCAGATTATCATTAGGAGTTTGCTTTAGTGCCATTCTGAATGCAGCTGTAGCTGTATTGGTGTATTTTTACCCATCCTGGCTGCCATGCAAATATGAAAAAGTAGTGTATTAAGATTATTTCTTTTGTGTGATGTGTCTACAGGACACCTTTGCAGAATAAGGAAATAGTTAAGTAGTGGCAAATACTAACAAGTTGAAACATTAAGGAATCTTTGGCCAATGACACGATAGTCAAAGAGATGAGCTTCAATGAAACAATCATATAGGCAGGAACCGGTTTGGCTTGCAATACCTCACAGAGGTATGTGAAATATGAGAGCTTTCCAAAGCCATTATTTGGGAGTTCAAGGAGTGTGAGAACAGACAGTAGTGAGGAAATTGAACATATGCAAATTTTATGTTAATATCTTTTGTTAGACTGTAATTGAAGCCGTGGAGGAGGAGCAGCATTTCAGGCCAATTTAAAAACCAGGGATGGGCTGTCAGCTTGAGATCAGTCTATCTTCATGCACAGACATGTGGTCAAGGATTCTTCTCTGTATTCTGTCCTTGAACTGGTTTCCCGTGGTGTCTTCTGAAACGTAAGTGGTCACACATTCTGTGTCTATATGATAACATATTTTATTGTATTTCCCACCAGCTTATTTCTTCTAGGACACTATTATATGATATACAGGATATTTGAGACATAGATCCTTACACGTGTTGACTTTGAAGTAGATGACATTGAAGGATGGTTTGGAATGGTGCTCTCCATCATGAAACTGCTGTGAAAATCTAGTGTGAATGACAGAAACCTGGAACTTGAGTAGCTGAAGTGGGATGTGCGTGGGAAAAGTGGCAAGGAGACTCAGGACTAGCCTAGCAAGTAATACTAATAATTAGGATTGATATACATCAGCAGCACAGAGAGAGCACAGTGTATGGGGAGGGGCCAGAGGCCAGACAGTGGCTGGGACTGAAACCATGCTGAATGGCAAACCCAGTACAATAATATTCATATTAGCACTGTCAGTGTCCATGGCTTTATACAAACAGAAGATTTCAGCCACAGTATTCAAAAATATACCAACATTATAGCTTAAACCCTTTTCTCAAAAATTCTAAAGGAAAACACTAAGAAAGACAGCTTAGCTTCCTCCAATACACTGTTAATGTTAATACTTTTAATTTTGGTCTTTGAATTTCATGCAGCCTGAAATGGGCTAGAGAAAATAAAAATAAAGGCAGTATAAACTGGCAAAGCTGTGGGAGAAAAAAAGGGAAAGGATCAGATTAGAAAGAAAGATTGTGTGATTCATGTTGTGCTACAAAACTAGCTCATGAATTCTGTCATAGGTTATTTGGAAAGAGTAGTTTGGGCAGCAAACTGCCAGACAGCAACAGAGTTTTAGACAAACATAGCAAATATGAAGGAATGTTTTTCAGAGGAGTACTTCAGGGAAGGAAGGCTGCCCTAATTATAGAGAGAAAAAGTATAAATAAAAAACTTCAATGTAGGAAAGAAACAAAGAAAACATGACAGGGAGAAGCATGGAAACAGGAGCATGGAAACAGGAGCATGGAAACAGGAGCATGAAAACAGAACTGAGCATGCAGATTAGATTGAGCGTTCCCTGGAATTTTCTGCTAAAATGGAAAGGCAAGATCACTTCTTGTGCATTAAGTGGATTGACTTATGTCAGTTCCTATCCAAGAGATATCCAGAGAATGAGAAATTTAAAGATTGTTGCAACCCTTAGCTAGTATTTTTGTCATTGGTCCCAAGAAGAAGCTAAATATCGCTCCTCCATATGAGGGGCTGCAGAGGTTTAAGTGCCCACCTAGGTCATGGGAGGACAAATGCAGCTGTGCTTTAGCCACTTCAGTAATTGGAGCTGTGCAAATACCTGGAATGGAGAGGTGCGGTATCATGCTGGGTAAGACACTGCACAGAATGATGCCAGTCCCTCAGCTCAGAAAGAATTGTGGGAGATTAAAAAGTTGACATTTGTACTTCCTTAGCATATTATTTAAAATCCATTGAAAGAAATTGAAATCCTTCCATTGGTTTGAGCAAGCTTTGGATCTTGTCTTCCTTCACACCTATGGCGCTTGTGTGGCATTTTACTCTGCTGTTTGCTCTGACTTTCCTGCATGACTGAACTTTCTGTTGGTCTTACAGCCAGTATGTGCTGCTGGTCCCGTCGGTCGTCCGGAGCGACTCTCCACAGACGGCTTGTGTGCAGCTACACAGCCTCAGCGAGCCCTTGTTCCTGAGCGTTGTCCTGGAATATGGCACTGTCCAGAGGACTCTCTTTGAGGAGCTCGTGACAGAGGATGACTTCTTCAAGTGCGGCGAGTTCAAGGTATTTTCTCTTTTGAGAAGGGCGTTGTAGCTGGAAATAATTCTGATTGCAACTCTCCTTGTCAGTGAGGGAAAGAAGACAAAGTGTTTAAAATAAGATAAACTGTTGGAATGGCTGACAAGACAGGAAAAAAATGTCCTGTGGATTGTAGAAGGCAGCCAGAGGAAGACTTTACATCTCCATTCCCAGAGTGAATAGAGCAAAGCTTTAGATTGTTATCACAGTTGCATGCTCTTTATGGAACTGTTGAAGTATCAAGCAAGATAATAGGTCCCATATAGATCCCAGTTATTCCCTTTCCTGACTCTCCAAAATCTGTACACACAAGAAAAAATGTCCCAAGGTGAGGTCTTCCAGAATGTATCAGGAAAAAACAGAGTTAAAGGTATATGGCTGTAGCAACCTGCATACAAGCAGGGAAATGCAGAGGACAGGACACAGCTTTAAATTTTATTATCTGTTGACAGATAATCAGATTTTATAATCTGATGACAGATTCTTCCACAGCAGAAACTCCCAGAAATTATCTCACTGACAAAGGTGGGGCTTCTCATGACTTTCCATAACCTGTTTATTACTCAACTGACAGTATCCTACTCTAAAACCCTGGGCATCAGGGAAACTCAGCATGTCTTATTTACCATTTTTCCTCTGGGGTTTTGCTCCTCTCCAGGTTCCTCCTGCTACTTCTGATGCCCTGGCATTCATTTCCTTCTCAGCCAGAGGTGCCACAGTTGACTTAGCTGAGAGAAGATCAGTGGCAATTCAGAATGTGGATGGTGCTGTCTTCGTCCAGACGGACAAACCCCTCTACAAGGCAGGACAAACAGGTGGATGAAGGGATTGAGTCAGCTAGAATAGTGAGAAATTGAGTGAAAGGGTGGGTCAAGGATGACAGAAACTTAGTCTTGTGGAATAAGAATTTCATTTTAGTTTGAAATATCAAAGTTAGTGAAAAATAGAACCAACTCACAACAGTGCAACAAAATAGTAGAATTCATGTGTTTGTACATAGTTAAGGGTTCTGTCAGGTTTACTTGAGCAGAGTCAATAAAAAGTATTTAATACATAAAAGTATTAAAAATACAGAAAATAATAGGTTAAGTTTGGAGCTAATAAAGTTAATATAAAAATCAAGTAAGCACCTCAGTTCCTGTCAACAACTCTTTCTTCTTAACTGTTGATCTATTTCAAAGTGCTAATTCCATCACAATACTTAAATGACAGTACTAGCTGTGGTGGAGTTAGCTATCTCTTTAACATAATTATACTTTAGTCCGAGTGGGTAATAATTGAAGATGTTTCAGCTGACATTTATTTTGGTTTTCTCTTTTCACTGGCTAAGATAATCCTTTTATGTTCTCTGGGCACTCTTTAGTTTTCAAAAAAAGCCTGGTCAGCTGTGTATTGAAAATTATTTATCACTGCTAATAGAACAAATGATAGAGGCCCCTGCAAGTGACACTCGGAGATCTGACACTTGGTGCCAGGTTGATGGTTGGGCTAGACAGTCCTTGAGGTTTCTTTCAACCTTGATGATTCTGTAATCCTTTTTTGTCCTGTTTTTTTTTCAGTGATGTTTCGTGTGGTCACTTTGGACACCCAGTTCAGGCCTGTTCAGGAGACGGTAAGTGTGAGTGATACTCAAAACTTTTCAGGTACCCTCTTGAGGTGCCTTTTCACCGAGGCTCTCTCACTTAGATATCAAATAAGAAGGGCCTGGAATAGGCTTCCTGATATTATTTATATTTTGTATTTTTTGTATTTTGTATATTTGTTGTAACTCCTTACCTTCTCACTCCATCATTTCCCTGCCTTTGTAGAGGGCAAGGCTCTGAAAGCACTTGTGGAAATCTCTCACAGCACACAGATTTTGTAGTCTCAGATACATAGAAAAAGACTGGATATTTTTGCAGAAAAAATTCACAAACAGGTTATCCTCTTAAAATTTTAATTACAGACATGAGTTGTAAATTGTTTCCCTGGCCCAGTCTTCTCTATCCAGAAAAAGCCGTTCACAGTTTTCCTTATATTCTAGTGTTTATCAACCTCCACTGTTAGATTATTGTTTTAATAATTTTTTTCTCTCCCTTTATTTCCTCCTCCAGTATCCCAGAATCATCATTGAGGTAAGAGATACAACATGAAATTAAAGCACAAACTCCTTTGGGAAGACTGTGCTTCATCATTTCCTATAGATTCAACAGTTAAGGGAGATTTACCCAGAGCACACCATTTAAAGCCAATGGATTTGAGGTTGAACAGTGGCAATATTCTCTACCAGCACCAGAGGAGAAGAAATCAGCAAAACTGGAGCTGTTAGCCAGAGGTGGTGTGGGGTTGCTGCTCTGCCCTTCATTAGAGTTCAAACAGGAGTGCTCTGTCCAGGCCCATCTTGGGAGGAGTACAGCAAATAACTGGTGAAATAGCCTCCTTCTCATACATAAGCATAAGAATGGTGACTTTCTGAAATGTCATGTTCTCATGGGGACGGGCTAACAATGAATCATCTTCTATCACATTTCACATCGCTACATCTCCAAGCATTTTCTGAGAGAGGCCAGCATAATATTCCTGCTTTACAAAGGCAGCTGAGTCAGAAAGATTTATGCTATGAGTGTTCTAGATAGGCAGCCTGTGTCCCATACACAACCCATGTCCCAATCAGGAACTGTTTCTGAATGATCTGAGGCCATCTGTCAGTGTAGCTAATTCCCAGTTAAACATAGACTTAGTTGTGTTAAATCCACAAGCAGAGATGGAAAGTCAGAGCACACATCATCAGCCCCAAAGCACTCTTAGCCTCATTGACTCATTGACTCATTTAGCCAATATGTCTGAAGACAGGCCTTGAAAGAAGGCAAGAAATGGTGATAAAGGTTTTGCTACATCTCTTTCTTCCAGGATCCAGAGCAAAACAAGATCTTCCAGTGGCTGGAGGTGACATCGAAGCACGGAATCGTCCAGCTCTCCTTTCCACTAATCCCAGAGCCTATTCTGGGGTCCTACCAAATTACTGTGGAGACAAAGTCAGGTGGAAAAGAGTACCAGTCCTTCCGTGTGGAGGAGTATGGTAAGCAAAGGCTCAGAAACTACCCTGTGCTAGCAGTGAGGCTCTGCCTAAGCCAGATAAAAGCTACTAATGCAGAGTATAACTCCTTTGAATTCTCCACATCATGCCTGGAACAGAAAGATGTGGGGAGAGCTGGGTGGAGTGGTGCATGAGAAACAGGCCTTTCCCAGCTATGGGACCTGGGATAAAAGATAAGTTGAAGAGAGGTGGTGTCAGCAATCTATTTCATTTGGTTATTTCACTTAATCTGTTGCCTTTCTCCTTCACTGCAACTGGATTGCATAATAACTTTTGTACTCCAGGGCTTAACTAGTTTGAGACATTGGCATTACTCATTTTTCTTTAAGAAAGGAGATTAAATTGATTTACCATGAGTTTTGCTGTGACTGTTATAGTTATTAGTATGATTTTTATTTAATTTTACAGAAGTTACTCGTCTTGCCACAGAAGGTTATTTTTTCTATTGTAATGTATTACAGCCAGTTCCTAGTTAAGTTCTTCTTTGATCCATTCCTCTCCCTTGTTGGTGAAAATGTCTTTGCCAACTGTTTTGTTTTTTCTTTTACTGTCACACACACTCACACAAACCTGTGTATGGCATGCAATTGCTGATCAGTCATATTCACATTACATTCTCAGTGCTGCCAAAATTTGAAGTGACAACCACTGGGCCAAAGACAATTTCCTTCTTCGACGAAGAAGTCAGGGTGAACGTTTGTGCTTCGTAAGTATCAGAGCTGAAGACAACACAATTTTGTACAACAAAGGGTATAGGCATTGGATGGTGTGCTCTGCTGGAAAGCAAAGATCTGCTGCTGGCTCAGAATGTGGCTTAGAGCAATTCCTTTAGCTATGACTTTCATGGTATAAAATATAATGAATGTCATTATATTCTTCTCCTATGATATTCTTCTCCTATGAGTCTATGATAGTCTTCTCTTGCTACATAGCAGAATTAAAACCAGGAGAGTTTGTGTGTGTCCAAATGAAGCACTTCCTACTTGCTAGCTGTTGTGTTTTATTATTACAAAAAATGAGAGTCTATCATTAAAATTGCTGGCTGTGGTCCTGCCAAAGTGCAGGGTGCCAAGAACTAAAAGGATGAATAGGTCAGTGTGCTCTGCCTTGTGTAAGGAAGGTACCAAGGAGAAAAAGGTGCAGGGAATGGTATCCTGAGTCTAGCACTGCCTTCCAGCCTCAGACCTTAAAGAATGATTGCACTAAAACAATGGTGAAGCAGGGGTTTTTTAACAAAATGGCAGAAACAGCCTAAAAATTGTAGAAGGGAATTCTGCTAGAGCTGACTGATTGTAATTCCCAACTGCTCTTCAGTCTGTGCTCTGGATACTGTGGGGGGATTTAGAGTCTGCATTGCTCTGCAACTTTTGCAGGTCTCATGTTAAATCCACATGATTGAATTCTCATGTTCCTTCCTCTCCTAGGTACACTTATGGCCAGCCAGTGCAAGGGAAGGCCCAAATTAATGTGTGTCAGCAGCGCTTTTATAGTCCACTGTGTGTACAAAACTGGAAAAAAACCTGTGAAGCTGTCACTGGACTGGTATGATACATAACAAGTCTTTTCTTCCCTGTCAGCTTTACTACCCAGCATGTAGCAGAGTATTCAGTGGCTTCATTAATTTCCAAGGGAACACCATAGAGACAATCTCAGTGGTGTGGTTTTTCTCACTATCTCATAGGCAATGCTGAAAGAACCTCACTAAAAGACTGATTTTTCCCTCAGAAAGAATCAGTAGGAAGGAGGGAAGCTTATGAAACTGTAAATTTGTAATAATTTCTGAAACACTGGGGCTGTGTTCTTACCAAATCTAATCAGCAGAACTCTGCTGGGAGTCTTTGAGGACACTTAATGTTAAAAGGATGAATAATTTATCCACTAGCTCAGACTTAATGTGTTATGGTCACAGAGCAAAAGCATCATGCAAGATGGGTTTAAGAAGGAGCATGAGCATAGAGAAGACTAGAGGGGATAAGGAGAGAAGTTTCCAGGTGCTAGAGTAAATAATATTGAAACAGTCACGTGGGATGGGAGCTGGGGAGCAGGAAATGTAAGGTAGGCAGGGAGCTCTTCAGAGATGCAATAAAACATAATGAGGAGCAATTTTGCAAGCCTTGAGAAAAATGGGTTTTCCCCTTTTGTGCTGCAATTTCAGCTGGGAAAGGATGGCTGCCTCAACACTGTCATCTCCATCAAAAAATTGCAGCTGTACCGCAGCTATGCCATGATGTATGCCAGCCTCAACGTAGAAAGCATCGTCACTGAAAATGGGACAGGTAACACCAAGTGGGCTTTGGGAGTAACTGATTCAAGCTAATGCATGGATCTTCCTGAGAGGAGTCCCCTGGATGACCGTCTGTGTGGCAAACAGGCAGCAATTATGGTTTTCTTTGTGTAGCTCTCCCTCCAGAGCATCACCACTCCATAGAGCTTATCAAAAGGAACAGCTTTCTGCCTGTGTCTGATTTGTGTTTCCTCTCCTTTACACTGGCTGTTTCTCACAGGTATCCAGATGAAGGCCTATGACTATGTTTCAGTCAACCAAGGCAACGATCAAGTGCTGTTCAGGAATATGGATTCCTATTACAAGAGGGGAATTCCTTACCATGGTGAGGTAGGTACATGAGAGGATACATTTAGACCCAAACTCCCTGAGGTCCAGCATGATGATCTCTGTGATGCCCCATTTAGGGCTGTCACCTGAATGTGCTGTCAGCTTCTCAAGATAATGCTGCATAACAGTGTCTGTATAGTCCTCTTGATACTCCTAGAGAAAAAAAGAGAATTGTATCACACCTGGCATGTCAGAGTCTCTTTTCTGCCATAGTCGGAGGATGCCTATAAAGTGAGTAAGTGGAAGGCCATATGAGTGGGGAAGAGGAGTCTTCAAGGAAATTCTTCAGACACAGTTATGCCTAAACTAAAGGTAGAATTCACCCTGTGTTGCATCACACAATCCCAGGGATGTTTAGTTACAGCAGTATAGATGTTGGAGCACATTTCTACTTCTTAGCAACTTACACATGCAGGACAAACCAGGAACAAAAAGGATGATGATCTGTACAGCATCATCCTGATGGGCAGTGGAGACTGTGGGTGTGCACAGACGTGTAGGAGTTAAAAGGTGCTACTGAACTCCACAGTTTGCCTGGGGCCATGAAGTCATCTCGTTGTTTTAGGTGTGTTAATCAATGCTCTCCAATAAATATTCCTCCTCCCTTTGTGACACATAGCTTATTCTGCACTGATGGGAATTTCCCACTGATGGGAATTTTCCTGTCACAGAACTCCCGCTCCCTCAAAATATTGAGCAGCATGTGCCTCTTCAACACATTTCACTCTTGATTTCTACTGCCTGCAACAGTCCTCAGTGTTTAAGTGACCATCCTCTAGTAAACAGAGATTTTCTTTTCTTGTTGTTGTCTTTGTTTTTTTCTGAATCCCTTGGATATTTGTTATGTTCAGATCACTGTGACAAACATGGAGGGTGAGCCTGTTGCCAACAGCACTGTCCTGCTGGAGCTCAATGGAGATTATCTGGCCAACTATACCACGGACGAAAACGGCATTGCGGCTTTTTCCCTTGACACATCCAACTTCTTCGATCCCAGTTTGAAGCTGACAGTAAGTAAACACAGGCTACAATCTAATTCATGAATAAATACTTCATGGGAGAGAGGGTTTAGAAGGAACACTTGCAAACTCTGTGAAACTCGGATGAGAAAACACCACTGCCTGAGAAAAGGCACACTGCAACCCATCTGTGGTTTTGGGTTGTAGTGATCTTCAGTCCCTCCCTGCTTTTCCCTCCCTTTGAGAAGCTCTTTCTGCATTCATCTTCCTTCTCTTTCTTCTGTGTGTTAGAGGACCTTCCTCAGAGACTGCGCTGCCTTCTCCATCTAGCCTTGGTGCATGCCAGCATCTTTCACTGCTGCTGACTTCTTCCGTGCATTTCTGCTGGCCCAAACTCATGCCTGTTATCATCACATGGTCTTCTTGTATTGTCATGCCTTTATGCTGGTGGGATGGAAAGAGCTGAGTAAAAGTGTGTCATTTAGAACAGTGCCATTCTAATTCAGTGTAAGTCCCAGCAGTTTATGCAACTGGTCCCAAGCCTGAAAAAAACTAAAATAACCCCCTTATCACAATGTGCCACAGGCATCTGGATGCCTAAAGGTGTCCAGAAGGCCACTCACTCTTCATTGGTGAAACACAAATTTTTCACACCAGTTCTTGCTTGTGGCTTTAACAGCCTCACAAAATCAGTTTCCCAACAGAATATTTTACAGAAAAGAAGCCTTTGCCTCTCACCTGCCTTGCATTTTTTTTCCCACACTGTTGATTCCACATGTATGCTTTTCCGTTTTGTAGGTCAAACACGCACCAGGCGAATGTGCAGACTTTATCTGGGGGATTGATAATGAGCCCAAAGCCTCGTTCCTTGTCCGGCGTTTCTACTCACGGACCAACAGCTTTCTGAAAATTGAGCCAGTGACAGAGAAGCTCAGCTGTGGCCAGCAGAGAACAATCAATGTTCACTATGTCCTGAACAGAGAAGGCTACAGCAACGCCACAGACACAAACTTCTACTATGTAGTAAGTCCTAATGCTACCCCTAAAACACCTTTTTTTCAGCTTCTCTCAAACACGCTATAAGGCAGAAATCTTGTGATCAGACAGTGGTTCTGGATCATGATTCAACCTGATGGCCTTCACAGCTTCTCAGGACAATACTCAAAATCAGTGATTTCATGGTGGAAGGGAGAAGGTGTTTTTGATCCCCTTTCATGAGACTTTTCTATGCCCAGGTGATGACACAAGGAAAAATTACTCTCAGTGGCCAGAAGCAAGTCAGCATTTCTGGTGGTAAGTTCCAGACCATATTACTATTCGTACTTCAGAGCACAGTAACTTTTGCAAGTGATGAAAGCAGAGAACTGTGGCTAAATCAAGTACTAGTCCCTAAATCCCATGACCTGTTACTGCTCACAGAATCATTTTCTTTTGCTGAAGCATCTAGCCAACCTCCCATATCATAATCAATTTTATCTTGTTAGCAGATACATATTTTGTTGTGATCAAACACATGGAATGCAACCTTCATATGTTTTATTGTAGTATTTTATAATGCTAAGGAGTATTTATGGTCTCTATGTGACATCCTAGTTTTCACCAAATAGAATAATAAAACATTTTAAAGTTTGGAATAATAGGTGTCCCATTTGAAAGGGATGTTTAGCAGTCAACTCTTGAAATTCATTGCCCTTTCAGAAGTCTCCAAATACTCACAAATGACAGCAATCCTGACCTTTATTCTTTCATTGTTAAAAATCAGTTTCTTACAGAACCTGGTCCATTTGCACACTTCAGGAGGTGGCTTAAGTAAGCCTCTCTCCCTATATAGGACTTGTTTCATATTTACCATCTTGAGTCTTAAGCTTAATTCCCTGTCCATATACTTGTAGTTTTCAACCATGTAGAGAAGGATTTCTTATTTCTTAGTGTTAAGAGAACTCTCCTTTAACTCAGGATATTGCTCTATTTCCTTTGGTATAGGAGGTTCTAGTTTTGAGACCCAAAGGCAATGGGAAGGGGATCTTCTCATAGCAGTTGTGCACAGATTTCCATGTTTAACTTCTTCTCAGCACAGACCTCTCTCTGAAAAGCACCCTGGTCTCAGCATCTTCCAGTTTGTATCTGTTATCTTGCTGATGGGAGCTGTCCCTCAGCCACTGAGATGAGTCTTCCAATATCCAGTTCCCTGGGTTATAAAGATGTTTTTAGATTATGAATAAAATATGCTCTTTTGCTGGCTCGTCCTTCCCTGATCCATGCTCCTTCCACAGCTTCCAGAGGTACATTCTCTATCACACTGACTGTCACTGAGAAGCTGGCTCCCAGTGCCAGATTGCTGCTCTACACAGTGCATCCTTATGGAGAGATAGTGGCTGACAGCTCCAGGATACACAGTGATATATGCTTCAAAAACAAGGTGGAAACCTTTGCTTTCTTATTAAGGGATATATTGGGGTTTGCTGAAAAATGGTCAGGAAATGATCTCATCAAGAACCCTGCACTAGGCATGGCATTTAGGAATGGAAAAGGTGCAGGCATGTTTGGGGTCATGAGAAGCCGTCCCTGGAACTGGCGCCTATGGTTCGGGCTTAGATAAAACTCCCCACGATGGAGAAGGGTGCCTAGGGGGTAATGTGAATTTTTAAAGCTGATCCAGACGGGCCATCTAGCGGTAGGAGCTTTGTCCTACAGAGAACAGCGAGTGCTGATGAAAGGGCACATTTAGATCTCTGTGCCAATCCGATTCACCTAATTTCCGTGGGTTTATCTTGGATTTGCTAATTTCCAGGTCCAGCTCAAGTTCTCTGAGAAGAAGGGTTTCCCGGGCTCTAAAGTTGGACTCCACCTGGAAGCTGCTGCCAACTCCTCCTGTGCCCTGCGAGCAATTCAGAGCATCCTTCTTCAGTCTGGGCAAGAGTTATCTGCTGAGAGTGTAAGCCGCATCCCCAGCCCTGTGTTCTTTTGAGCTAGGAACAACCCAGTTCCCACCTGTGATGTCTCTGACTGTATTTTTATTTTTCCCTTGGAAACAGACATCTGTGATTAAAGGAAGGTCGAAGGCAATTGTGTGCTTTAAAGACAGAAATTCATAGCAGAGCACTGCTTTTGGGAAACATGGCAGTGTAACATATATCCCAAAAATATGCCTTATGTAAATCCTTGACAGCACATTTCCTCACTGTGGAGTGATTGTGTCAAAATTGCATTTTTACTTAATTTTTACATAATTGCCTAATTTACATGGCTCAGATAGGCCTTGGGCCCAGAACAAAAGCTGTAAATGACAGCTCGTGTCTTGTAACACTCATCACCTCTTTGCTCAACTCAAGACTGTATTTCCATGCTTTCTGCTCAAGTTCACTCCACAAAACCATTGTAGCTCAGAAGCAGGAGGGTACAGCTCAGCCCAAATTGCTTATTCATCTCTAGGTAGGCATCACTAGTTAAGCCCACTGAAGTCTACAGGATTGCTCAGGGACCACCATAAGCTTTGAATATCTGTGATTTTGCACCTGCCTGAGACCTTCCTTGCACTTAAACTACTCATTCTCACCTCCAGGTGTACTATCAGCTTCATAGGGGTGATTTATATGGCTATTACTACAATGGGCTCAACCTGGAAGATGACAGGCCACAGGAGTGTACTCCATCCAAAACCATCTTTTCTGATGGCTTGTACTTTGAACCTGTGAATGTCAGCCGTGATGGAGATGTCTACAGGATTTTCAGGGTATGTGGTCTGTGTGGGAGGCACTTTCAGTGGGAGGGATTCCAGAAGAATTCATCAGTGTTAGCATTCAGCTTTCTCAGGCAATGGTTCTTACTGCTGAGAGAAGGAAGCTGATGCCTGAAACTGCCTAAAGCCTGTAATCACACCATTTCTGCCTTTTTTTCCTCATCACTTACTCAGGAGCTCTGAAAATCACTGCTAGAAAATCACTGGGCTGCTGCCCATGGTTCAGTAGACAATACCTAAGCAGGACCATGGCCTTGGCTCATGACTCCAGGCATTTCTTGTAGAGATCTGTGTCTGTGATGCAGGCCACTTGGTCCCTGTACACTGGACTCCACTGGCCCTGTATCCTGAGACATAAGGCCAGCATCAGACTCATCATCACTGCTCTTTGCAGAACACGAGGTGTCACTGCTCCATAAGAAATACACAGAGGCAGAGCTGCAACATTCACGGCTGAAAGAATGGGATGAATGGGGATAAGGGAGGGGAGAAACAAGGAATGATAATCAGTGGTATGCACTGGCAGCTAGTGAGTGCCCTGAGTGATTTGACAGATTCTTTCACATTTAGGATATGGGCCTGAAAGTGTTCACCAACTCTGTGCTACGGAAACCAGTTCTGTGCAATGAAGAGAGATCAGAAATGGAAAATCACCCTCCTCACTATTATGATGCCAATCTCAAGGCCTCAGGTAAAAGAAGGTTCATTCTGTATCTCCAGTCTCAGTCTACCTGGTCTTTAAAACTGTCGCCTGTATAAAATAACAGCCATTGTAGTGGGAGGTTTTGGGAAATAGGCCTGTGTGTCCCAGTTTGCATCCTATAATCTCCTTCTGGCAGTCCTGGCAGTAGAATCAATTTTGTTTCAGGTGCAGGTGCGTATAGAAAAAACAGGGAATACTGTGGTGCTGCTTCTTTTGTAAACTGATACTGGATTTTGGGGGGTTTTCAGGTTATAATCTTTCATCAAATCATAATTCAATTAAATATTTAAAAGTCAAGCCTTCACACAGCATGTGGCACACTTAGCACATAGTCTCCAAGGCCTTTATAGATCAGCAAACGTTATGATTCTCTCTCCATCAAGTCAGATTGCTCAGCAAAACAGCAAAAGTAGCAGTCATAAGTTGCCACAAAGGAAAGTGTTACTCAACATTAGGAAAAAGATCTTCCTCATGAGAGTTGTAGTATTGTAGAAGGGGATCTCCAGGAGGTTTTGGAATCTCCAGCACTGCTGGTTTTCAAAACTGAGCTGCACAAGAAGCAACCTGATCTGACTTTGAAGTTAGTGCTACTTCAAGAAGTTGGACTAGAGAATTACAGGGGTTGCTCTCAACCTAGATTTTTTTTAGTGATTCTGTGATTCTAAGTCATTGTAAAGCATTTATAAGCCTTGATGACAATACTGGCTGCTGGTGCCCATTTGCAAATCAAAGGGAGCAAGTTGTAGAGAATGGGGAGCACAGTTTTTTAACTGAATGACAACACCTTTCAGTATGAAATGAAGTGAAATGTCTTGTAAAATAGCTAATATTTCCAGTATTTTCCCATGGGAAAAGAGAATAGATTAAAAATTGTTTCTTCACATATCTCTTAGAGTTTTCCCTGTTATATGGGGTGTGGGAAATCCAAGAATGCTCAAACAGGATACTTAGTGTTCATTTGTGGTGGTGAAGTGTGTCTGACAGAAGTTTAGATTCTTCTCACCTGCTGTCTCTAATACTATCCTTAAATCATATCCCCACTTCTAGGTGAAATGGCTGTTGGTGGAGCTGGTGGTGGTTTCAGCACTGTTCGGAAATACTTCCCCGAGACCTGGATTTGGGAACTGGTTAACACTGAGTAAGTAGGTTTATCTTCACTTCTTTCCTCTTTTTTGAGTTGATTCATTTAGCTAAAATGGTCTCTGGGAAGGAACCATGGAACATATGTTTGCTTTGTAGATGTGGGTCTACTTTTCCCATCTTAATCAGTGACAATTGCAGGCAAATATTCTGTGCTCTGTTCCCTGTGCTTCTGGTGGGGAGAAATAAATAGGGGCTAAGAGTGAAATAAAAGCATTTTTTAAGGAGAAGGAGCTTGTTATTTTTCATCCAATTTTTAATTCAGTAGCAAAAAACCTCAGTTTATTTATTTTCTTTCAGGCTATCACAGCATCTTCAATTATAATATTTCCATGTTAACTATGCCTTCAGATGCTGTTCTAGAACATTAATCTAAATGTATTGATTCTAATCTGTGTAGCTGGGCATCCTGGTTTTTCAACAATTGGTATTTCTAAATTTAAAAGTTGAGTGTTTGAGTCTTTTAACATGTAGTTGACCAGCACCTTTACTTCAAGCATTATAACTTTTTTTTAATATATGGAAACGTATCTTGTAGAAAATGAGATGAAAACAGAAGTTCTGACTCAAGCAGAAAGCCTATATTATAATTTGTCTTGAAAAATTCCTAAGATAATTTCTGATTCTGTGTTTCTTATTCTCTTCAGTTCCAGAGGAGAGGTGGATGTCTCTTACACCATTCCTGACAGCATCACAGAATGGAAAGCCAGCGCTTTCTGTGTGCAGGATGATGCTGGGTTTGGCATCTCCTCCCCTGTTTCCATGACAGCATTCCAACCATTCTTTGTGGACCTCACCCTGCCATACTCTGTCACTCGAGGGGAAAAATTTAACTTAATAGCTAATGTCTTCAACTACCTCGACAAGTGTGTCCAGGTATATCAAGTTCCCTTTTACTTCCTCTGTGGTTTGCTAATTTCCCAGGGATTTTTTTGCTCTTGAAGGAGGAGCCTCATCAGAGGCTGTGGGTACTGTGGTGTGGAAAACACAATAAATACTAATGCTGCAGCCTCCTTTGCTCTGCAGCCTGGTTTTAAGGTCATTCTCGTTCGTTGTAATCTAGCTCCTTCTTTTCCTTCTTTCTTTGTCCCAGATCAGTGCCATACTGGCACAGTCAAGTGACTATGAGGCAGAGATCCTGTCATCAGGGGCCAACACAGCAACAGTGTGTGCCAATGAAAGAAAAACATATATTTGGGCTGTTAGCCCCCGAAAACTGGGTAAGTTTGTCTTTCTATCACCTTGATTATATCCCTGTTTGATCTTTCTACTCCCCTTTAGGGCAGCATCAATAATCCACAAACAGGCATTTCTGAACAGCTCCATTCATTGCTAATAAATTTGCCAATAATTTTGGACTGGATTATCCATGGGCAATAAAAGGACACTGCTCCTTCCCAATTTTATAGCTGTGTTAATCCACACTACCTTCAAGTCCACATTGTCTTTTTTTTTTTAAAGCAGTTTCTAATTACTTGCATGTGTAAGCACTCCAAAAGTTGAAATATGAATAAAGGCAGAAGAGCTATAATTAAACTATTGCAACACTGCCCTAGGCCAGAGAAAACTCAGTACAAGGCTAAGAAGAGGTGGAAATTGGTAGTGAATGTCTGCTTTTTGGCCAGGATGACCCCTCTTTCTTTCCTCATACCAGGGCCCCAGGCAAGCATTCCTTTCCAGTAATGAACTGGTATGGAATCTTGATAAAATTTGGTTTTACTGAGCTGTCTTTAGAGAAAATGCATTTCTCAGCAGTTCATCAGCCTAGGAGAGGCAGTCAAAGCCAGGGGTAGTTGTAGACATTGAAGATAACTTCATTTTCTTGGCTGGTGGGTGTCTTTCCAGGTGAGGTGAAATTTGTGATTACTGCTGAGGCCAAACTGAACACCAAAGGTACTGGAAACAGCACTTCTCCAGAAGAGAACCCCATTTACAGAGACACCTTGTTTCAAACCCTACTTGTTGAGGTAGGGTTGGAAATCTGCAGGTGCTTTCTGCCTGGTGGAAACTGAAATTCCTGGCACTGAGGGTCAGAAGCTGTTAGGAGGGAAGGACGGAGGGAGGGAGAGAGGGAGGCAGTGCAGTACAGTGAGGAGGGAGTACAGTACCTGTGTACAGTAGGCTTCTCAATATTAAAATAGGAGTGAAAATCATGGTGGCCACAGTATCCACTGTCCTTCTCCTGCTGGCTCCTTTTTGGGACCCTGAGCACATGTCCTGACAACCCATGGTGCCAGAAGGGAGGAGATTCCATACTTTGCTTTTAAGCACCTTTAGCACATGACCTGAATACTGGGGAGGAGGGTGGAGGAAAGATATAAGAGGAAAAGGGTTTCTTGAGCATCATAAAGCAACAGCTACATAGGATTAATTGAACAAAGTCTCTCTCAGAGGCTAGAAATACCTATTTTTTAACTGCTTTTTGAGTAGAAAGGTGCTCTGGAAAGGATCTTGGGCGAGAGAGAGAGCCATGGACCAGGAGATATTGTAGTGGAGCTAGGGTAGGACTGGGTGCAAGAGGTGCAGGGTCTGGATAGCCATATTCACATACTGTCTTACACTGCTGAATGTCATGGTTTCATGGTGATGTTCTGCACTTTTCTTTCTCTTCCTAACTACTTCACTGCAATCAAACAGCCTGAAGGTATTAAAAAGGAGTTGACTCAGAGCTCCCTCGTCTGTGCGAAAGGTAAGGCAAGTTCGTTCATTCATTCATTCATTCATTCATTCATTCATTCATTCATTCATTCATTCATTTTGGGGAGTTAACTGCTTCACTGTCTTATAGATCTTGTCCTACAAAGCCAGAGACTCTTCCAAGGGAGGAAAGAGTTATTCATGTTGTCCTAGGGTGCTTAGGACACAGGGTCAGGGTGCTAGGCTGAAATTCAGAGTTTTCATATACCTTTGGCTCATTGAGCAAGCCTCTGTGGCATTTTCCTTACCCAGACTGAGGACTATAACAGTCAAGACTTCTGTAAAATACCCTATAATTTCAACAATTCTTCTTTTCACATTTTCTCGTCAGGCACAAAGATTTCTGAACAAGTGTCTCTCAGCTTGCCAAGAAACCTAGTGGAGGGATCAGCCAGAGCTTATTTTTCTGTCATTGGTAAGTTTAGTACTTAAACTGAATGCAAAGTGGTGTTTCTCTTGTGCTGCACCAAGTGCCATCATGTATTCACATACAAACCTTATGTAAAGTTGAAGAAATAATTATTCCTGATTTTAGAAGGTAAGTTTTCTACTTTGCAAAATGGCAGTGGGAGGCAAAATTTGCTCACAATTCTCTCATATCAAGAAGGGACAAAGTGGTCCAATAATTTCCATTTATATTGCATTTCAGATTATACTGCATTAGCATATCCAGTTCAGTGTAGTAAAACAGCTGATTCAGATGAAAAGTAGCATAAGGCAGACTTCTTTGAAAAAAATTATCTTAATTTCTTGGAAAGAAATCTACAGAACTTTGCTGACTGCATAATTTCAAATTTATCATTTTGCATAATGAAAAACATCTGTAAGTCAATAAGTTCCCATAGAATAAAAGTTTCAGGTCCCAATTGACTCTACTAATCTGAAAGTCATTAGTAAGACTTGAGGGTTCTCTTCAGTGAAAATTTTTTGAGGTTTTGAACTCAGATTGTTTTCTAAACACAGTTGGTTTGGGTGCCCATGTCTGTGTGAGGTGTGCTGATGCTGTGCAGCCTGTCAGCATCCTACCCCACACAACATGTTCACAAGTACATGCAAATACAGGAAGCAGGTTGTAAAGGGCAGGGAAATCTAACCCTTCCAAGAATTCATAGCTGTTCCTCAGAAGCTGCGCCAGCCAGTATTGGTGCTCATTTTTTCCTCTCAAATTCTCAGTTTCTCCCAGGTGTCCATCATTCAGATAAGAAATGAAATATGGGGATGGTTTGGCACTTTTCTTCTGTGATGTGTCTTTGATTACTATGATTATTCTAAATCAGTCATTGCCCCTGGCTTCATAATAAGAAAGTATAGAACAATATATAATGCTGTGTAATAAAAACATGTCTGAACTGGTCTGACTTCTTACATTTTTCACTCTTCAGGAGACATTTTGGGCACAGCCCTGCGGAACATAGATAACCTCCTCCATATGCCTTATGGCTGTGGAGAGCAGAACATGGCCTTGTTCACACCCAACATCTATGCCCTGGATTATCTGAATAAGACTGGGCAGCTGACTGAGGAGATTAGAATCAGGGGTACTGGTTATTTATCCACAGGTAAGAGGTTTTCAGATTCTTCTATCTTCTTCCCCAGGGAAATGCTCACAGGACCAAGCCTGACAGAGTTTAAGAAGCATTTGGACAATGCTATCAGGCAGATGGTGTAATTTTTGGGGTTCTTTACATGGTTAAGAGGTGGACTTGATGACCATTGTTGGTCCCTTCCAACTCAGAATAAGCTGTGATCCTTTGATCTAGTATTGTGATTTTTTGCCTTGAACTCTTCAACACAGTGTGGTGAGCATTGATCTCTGAATTCCAGTACCACAATAATTGCACAGGGGCAGGCAATGAGAGCACTCCAAAAGCAGCATGTCCAGGAGTAAAAGCAGCTGGAATTCACAGTGGTTGGCATTATTCACCAGACATACATTACCTGATACTAAATCCAAAAGTCTTACTGCTTCAGTTGAACAAACAGCAGAACAAATCCTTTTCTCACATTAGAAAATGTGTAAATGTGTCTTCCTTATTGTGTTTCCAGGCTACCAGAAACAGCTATCATACAAACACAGGGATGGATCCTACAGCTCCTTTGGGTTACAAGATAGAGAAGGGAGTGTATGGTAAGTGATAACATTTTCTATTTCCCTAGCACAGGATCTTTAAGCTTTGAAAAAAGATCCAAGTATTCCGTGATTCTTATTTTTAATAGACTAAATGAATATAGTTCAGTTAATTTGAATCTCCTAGTAAAGGAAAAATTAATAACTGGAAAGTGGGCAACCAACGGGTGGTATGATGGTGGGAAGCTGGAGTACATAATGTTCAACAGGAAACTAAAGGACCTGGGTTTGTTTAGCCTGTAGAAGAAGAAAATAATGGAGACCTCGGTAAACTTTTCTGCTGCCTAGGTGGGGACTGTGGAAATACAGTCAGACTCTTGTTGGAGCTGCACAGAGTGAGGACAAGAGTTTGTCCTTACTCAAGTTGCTACAGAGACAACTCCAAGTGGGTAGAAGGAATAAAAGCCTTCCCCAGGAGAAGGCTGTAGCACTGAGATAGATGCCCAGAGAGGATGTGGATATCTCTATCCCTGGAGATTTTCACATGACTGGACAAAAGACTGAGCAGCCTGACACAGCTCTGAAGTTGGCCTTAGTTTAAGCAGGTGGTTGAACAGGAGACTTCCAAAGATCCCTTCCAACCTGGTTTGTTTCATAATTCAATTAACTAAGACTAGAAATTGCTAACATCAGTCACCAACCTGTGTTTATACTTTACCACTGCTCTAAAATAATGGTTTCAGCACCGTAATGGAGACATATCAAGTCAATTTTTAGTATAAGAATTTTATGTATTTTATTTACTTAAAACTTAGAAAACACTTTCTTCTTTTACCTCAAACATTATAAAGTTCTTTTTACATCATTTTCTATGCACAGCCTGTGCACTCTTTGGTCTTGTCCACACCATACCTGCCTTCTGTTTCTGGATCACCTGCAGGCTCACTGCCTTCGTGTACAAGTCCCTGGAGCAAGCCAAGCGCTACATCTACATTGATGACAATGTCCAGTCCCAAACTTTGATCTGGCTGGCAAGCAAGCAGAAGTCAGATGGCTGCTTTGAAAATGCTGGATCACATTTCAACAATGCTTTGAAGGTAACTGAGATAAGTATAGCCACAAAATTCCAGTCCTGCTGTCTGGATTTATTTGGATAAGACACAAACTTACTCTTCAGCACACCCTTACTCTTCTTGGTAGTGTTATCTCCTACACAAGCAGGGCATGATTCTTATGTGTGCTCTTGATGATGAGGTAAAAACAAGTAGAACTTTCTAAGTCTCAGGTTTTATTTTCCACCACTGCATTTTGTGCTCAGCCACAAGCTATTGTCTGCTTTATTACACACGTACGAAAGCCAAGAAGATGCAGTCAATTACTTTGGCTTTATCTTCTATGAACTCGATTGTTCTTGTTCCTATGCACACAGGGAGACAGAAATTACTGCTGATCTCAAATCTAACTGATACATGAACTATGAATTAATTCATATGTTGTTTATTTCTAGGACATTCGTCCTAACCAGTTCTTTGCTTGTTTTTCATCAGGGTGGAGAAGAAGCTGAATACTCCCTCACAGCTTATGTTGTGGCATCATTGCTGGAGGCTGGACACTCTGCTGCAGTAGGTTTTTGGTGCTGTTAGCCCAGTCAGCCATTTGTCAAACTGCTCAAGTCACGGTCCTCACATCAGCTTTCCTTTACAATGAGGAACTCAAATACTCTTTGTAGGACAGTAGTTGATTGTAGACAGCTGTTTTCAGAACCCTGCAGTCTCCTGCAAGTATTTAATGAGTATTACAATTCAGTTACATATCCAGTGCCTATGGATTCACTTGAAACACCCCTGAGGAGTCCAGCTGTTTTAGACAATGGTAGTCTAAGTAGGTGCAAAATCCAGACTGAATTTGCCCACTCCATCCAAAATCCACTTTGGAATTTTCTCTGAATTTGCCCAGTCCAAAGTTCAAGCTATCCAAATCTTCAGTCTACAAACTTGCTTTATGCATTTAGTTCCAATGCCCATTTCCCTATGGAAATCTTAATAATGGAAGGAAACTATGAGCTGCTGGTTGAAGTACTAGGCATTGGGAAATGAGAGCCAAGTTCTGTTCTCTGTAATATATTTCCTGCATATCCTTGTGACCTTGTTTTTGTTCTTTTTATAATGGGGAGGAGTAGAATTGTTCCAAATCTGACAAACACATTCTAGATGTGCTGATTTTTTGAATATCCCTCATACACGGTTGTATCAGCCATCATCAGGGTGCACGAGACCAACAGGATGAAAACATTGTGCAGAATCAAACAGTTCTAGAGCAACATGAATTTAGTTTCCAATATCTTTGTAAGCAGCTCCAAAACCCAGTGTCACGTGTTTAAGTGAAGCTGCAGAGACACAACATGATTAGTAATGTGCTGGTGATTCTGAGAGGAAGAAGAGTTCACAGAGATAGTCAGTAAGGCTAAAAGGTCTGAAGAGTTACCTTGGTAGCTATACCTAGCAAACAAGCAATATCCATCTGAGAGAGCCTGCTTAATCATGAGGTCTCAGTGCACTTTACATAGTTCTGTAAAAATGATCCACATTTTATTGCTAAAGCAACCAAAGGACAAAGGTTTCTCTTTAACAGGCTCATCTCATGAGTCAGGAAAAGAAACAGTGCTCTCTTATTTTGGCCATGCTGCCTCTAAATAAATGCAGAAAGGAGGCAGCATGACTGGAAGGGCATTTTTTTACAGGATACACTCTGTAGGCTCTTAAACATGCCGTGGATCATGTATATTTCTAGCATGAAGAGTCAGAGATTGCAGCTTAAGCAATAATGGATGTATTTAGAAAGTATTGTGTGGAGACACAAATCCAAGTACCTGACACCCCGCTGTGTTTTGCATTTCCAGCATCCCGTTGTTCGGAGCGGCATGAACTGTTTGGAAACTGCATTTAACAGTGGGGTCCACAACCTGTACAACCAGGCCCTCCTTGCCTATGTTTATGGCTTGGCTGGCAGAGAGGAAAGACGCCAGTTCTTCCTTGAGCAGCTGGACGGGGCAGCTGTCAGGGCTGGTAAGTGCAGCATGGCCATGGCAGAGGCAGTGCAGCTGATGGAATGGCCTGTTGGATCTTGTGAGCTATTCTGATGCACAGTTTTGTCAGGAATGCTCTCCCTTCCCTTGCCTTTCATGCCTGCTATGCTACTGAATTTATTTCTAGGAGTTTTTCTGTCTGTCTCTTTTGGTGTCACAAAAGTTTGAGCTGTGGCCTGATCTATGAAATTTTGAAATAATCTGGGGGGAGAGAGAGTCCCCTGAATGTCTCAGCCCAAGGTCTTTCAATAGCCCAAGGTCTTCCAAGGTCTTTTCAAGCCCAGTCTTTCAATAGAAAGATTGTACCTAATTTTTCAATTAGTTTCCTCTTGTAATGCTGAACAAACCCACTTCCCTTGGTTGTGTCATGTGCCCCTGTTTGCAACTACCTTAGCATCCTTCTACTGCACTGCTTTCACTTCAATCCCTCTTTGTCTTATACAGCCTGCTTTTATTATTCCCTTTCCATCCCTTCCTGTTTTCTTTTCCAGCTTGGTAGTAAAACTTACCCAGTTCAGGACACCAAGATCTGACAAAACTTGTTTTTTCCATGGTTTTTACACCCCACCTCTCTGTTTTCAGGTGGATCTGTTCACTGGCAGAGAGAAAACACACCACCAGCAGAACGTTTCTCTGACTTCTATTCCCGTGCCCCTTCTGCTGAGATTGAAATGACCAGCTATGTGCTCCTGGCTCTGCTCAACAGAACCAAACTCACTCCAGAAGACTTATCTTACATTTCCCGTGTTGTGTACTGGCTTATCAAACAACAGAACCCCTATGGTGGCTTTTCCTCCAGCCAGGTAACAACTGGGTGTGGTAAAAAGAAAATGCCTTGGAGCAGTACAGTCTGCAAGCTGAATCTTGAAAAATGACAAATCTTTCTGACTGCATATGGATTTGAGTAATACTGGATAACTGGTGCTTTCATGGGTTGCATTGTCAAAGGTACACCATGATCTGCATTGCTTTACACATAATTTGGTTTTAAGCAGTGAGAATTTACCTGAATTCCAAGTTAGCCATGGACAGCAGTAACTGCTGACACAACATTATGCCAGGTCTTGTGCAATAATTAAAATCTCTTGCTCCAGAATCACAGAATCCAGAATATGTCAGGCTGGAAGGGATCACAGGGGGTCATTTGGTCCAACCTCCCTGCCCAAGCAGGGTCATCCCAGAGCACATGGTGTCCAGACAGCTCTTGAACATCTCCAATGAGGGAGACTCCACAACCTCTCAGGGCAGCCTGTCCCAGTGCTCAGTCACATGCACAGTGAAGTTCTTCCTCATGTTCAGGTGGAATTTCCTGTGCATCAGTTTCTGCCCATTGCCTCTTCTTCTATTGCTTAGCACAACCAAGAAGAGCCTGGATCCATCCTCTGGCCACCCTCCCTTCAGATTATTTGTGAGATCTCCTCTCAGTTGTCTCTTTTCAAGGCTGAACAGGTCCAGTTCTGCCAGCTTTTGTAAGAGATGATCCAGTCCTTTAATCATTCTTGTCATGATGCTCCTCTGGACCTGTTCCAGGAGTTCCATGTCTCTGCTGTACTGAGCAGCCCAGACTGCACACAGCACTCCAGATACACCTCCCTAGGGCTGAGTAGAGGGGCAGGATCGACTCCCTCCACCTGCTGCCAAAGCCCTTCCTAAAGCAGCACAGATGGTCTTACTGGTCACCAGAGCACACTGGTGGCTCAGGGACAGCTTTCTGTCCACCAGGACAAGTTCTACAAGAAGTTGTGTCATGTTTCCTTGGCTCTTTGCAAAGCCCTCCTGCATTCATGAGTACTGACAGGGCATCAGGGAAATAGGAGCTGCACTAACCTCACACACCATCTTACACCTGAGTATCTAATTGGGGATCATGTTTTTCTTTTCAGGACACTGTGGTTGCTCTCCAAGCTTTAGCCCAGTATGGATATCTCACCTTCTCCAAAAAAAACCTTAATACAGTCCAAGTCCATTTCATGGAGAGCCCCGGTAAGATTTTCCAGGTGAACAACAAGAACCGCTTCTTACTGCAGCAGGCATCCTTGCCCACTATTCCAGGGAGTTACAGCGTGGAGGTGAATGGCACTGGCTGTGTCTATCTGCAGGTAAGCAAGCTCAGAACTCACCACCACCCTCTGGGAACTAAGCAGGGGGCTCTCCATGCTTTATTCCTCTCCATATGTCATGCTCTCCCTTATGTCTGTGACCATCCCACATTTTCTATCTCTTTCAGACCACCCTGAGATACAACATCCATTTACCAAAAAAAGCTGCAGGATTCTCTCTGTCTGTAAGGACAGCAAATGTGTCTTGCACAGGCAACTATCCACCAAAGTTTGACCTTGTCCTCTCTGCCAGGTAACTTCCTTTTACTGACCTACCCCCTGCATTCACAGTTTGGTAAAGCATCCAAGAAAGGATGCTTTCTTGGGCAGTTAACTGCTGCTCTGCAGCAGTAGGAAGAAAAATGGGATTACTGGGAACTAAAAATGTCATTCACTGGTCTCCTTTCCATTTGCATACCAGACTAACAGAACTTCTCTCATTTTAGTTACACAGGAAACCGCAACGTCTCCAACATGGCTATTATTGATGTGAAAATGCTCTCAGGATTTGTTCCTGAAGAATCTTCCCTGAAAAAGGTAAAAAATGGGACCAATGTGAATGCTAAAGCCTAAGAACATAGGAAGTTGATAAACACAGTCTCTGATTAGCAAATTTGAGCCCATGGGACTACTGCAAAGTCCCTGGGCATAGCCATCTCTCACATACTCTGGGCTTCAAATCTGTAGCTGTTTATGTGTTGAAGACAAATCTGTTAGGAGTTGCCAAATCCCAGAGATTAGCCCAGGTGAACTAAGACTTCATATCCCCAGGTCCAACCAACAGCAAAGTTCAGTGTATATTCCCAATAAGCAGACATACACACTGCACATATATAGCCATATATGCATAGTATATGTGCCACACAGATCAGCAGAGAGGAAAGACAGCACTTCCACAAACACAGATCGCACAAATGGCCTTGTCCTTTTCCCTTTTTCTGCCTCATCAGATTAAAATCTCATTTGTGGGAAAGAGAAATAAATAAACACATGAACATGCACAAGCACATATATACATGCAAATACACAATGTGTCTCCTCGTGGTAGCTGGCCTCAGGCACTCAGTCTGCCCAGCAGCTGCCCCTGGACCCTTGCTCTGTTGAGTTGCTGGCACCTGGACATGTGCCTCCTTCAAGGCCTGAGCCCCACTTCAGTGCCTGGAACTGAGGTCCCTATCACCCACACATATGCATGCTGAGGGCCTCTATAAGCATTCTTAACATGCAGCAGGTCAGCTGGGGTCCTCTGGTTTCACAGTGATGTCAGACAGACAGATACACACAGAGGCATGCAAATAAGTCTCCGCTAGCTGCTCCAGACCAATGTCCATCTCCAAGACTGTATGGTTTCTCCAGAAATAGGCTTGGACACTCTGGTGCCTTTGGTAGCTGTCTTGGGTCCTCTGGTGTCTCCAGCATTTGGGTCAGGTTTCTGCCTGACTCAGGAGCTGGCTGCTGTTCTGGTTTATCACTGGTGAGCACATGCTGACATATGTACCCCTGACACTACAAGCCTGAAGTCTGGTGTCTCAGGATGCTGACACCCCAGACACACTGTCCCTGTGATCTCTGATCCTCTCTTCAGGGACTTGCACTCCCTGCACACACATTCACATAGAACAGAGAGCCTTTCACCCTGGAAAATTGCCAGGAACAGAGATTAATAAGGCAGAAGAGGCTGTGGTGACCAGGTGCAGGGCAGAAAAGTGTGTTTGACCACCAACCTGTTCACGTGCAATTGGCCTCTTTTATCTCATTTTCCACCCTTTTTCCTTCCAATTGGATTTTATCCCTCTCTTTGTTACTTCTGGTTCTTCCCCTGAACACCCCATGAAAACTCTTTTTTGAGTCCCAGTGTCCTATACTCAGCCCCATGGTCTGCAGGCAGCATTCCCCTTCAGTCTGCAAGGTGATCTGGGGATATTGTGCTGCTGACTCACCTTGTGGCTCTCACACTCTGACCATGGGCTGGTCACTGCCCTGTGGCAGCCCCAAGGGGGAGGGTCAGAGTGCTCCAGTGGCTCTGCTCGGGATACTGGGGTTTCCATGTGCTCTTAGTGTCTGTGTGCATGAGTCTGTAGTCATACAGCCTGACAGAATCTATGTGAGAAATACTTCTGCCATAGTTAAAGTGCTTCAATTGGCATTTTGCATTATTATCCCTTTGACAAGGGTTATTTCTTCCTCTACAGTACAGTTTAACAAACAACCAAAAAAAGGAGGTCCTTTTTTGATCCTCCTCCTTTACTATCCAGAAATTTGGTTATGATGATCACAATTCTGGGGACAACACTGATAAGCACCTCGTTTAGGTTCCTAATACAGTTTAAGTTCACAATAGATGAGTTACCTTCAAGTCATGAACTGTAATTTTCAAGCAGATAAAAAGAAGAATTAAATTCTTAGTAGAATCTGCTCATACCTTGTGTATTTATAATCATTCAGTGTTCAGGCCTGAATTTTTTTGGCTAGAACTGTATGAAATTAATAAATTTTCTTTGGAAGATTTTTTCTGTTGAGATGATATTCTTATTGAATTCCTATTGACCCTATTCCTCTTCATATACACTTCAGGAAAAAATAGCTGTTTTTTAAAGTTTAGAATATTTTAGGTTTGTACGTTTTGATATTAAAATAATTTTGTTCACAATCTTTTCTAAATGTTTTTAAACTTTTATTTAAAACATAGAATGGACTAGCAAGCGAGTCAGCTTGAGCTGCTGAAATTAATTGCAAATTCGCTTTGAAATGAGAGAATTCTTAGGTTGATGATGAAAGGCACAAGTACCAAAGCTGGCTGGTGGAACTGTTTACCACTGTGACTGGTCTGCACGCATCAGGTTATAAAAACACTCAACCTGCATTTCTTTTTTCGGCGACTAGATGGCGGGGTGGCATAAAAGGAGCACAGCAGCCGCTTTAAACGCATTCTGCTGTGGAATCAGTAAGTCTCCTTGGCGAGTCTCCCGTGCTAACATTGCTGTGTTTTGCCTTATTTAAAGCTGCGGTTCGAGAATTCCATTGTGGATCGTGTAGACATCAAGAACAATCACATACTCTTCTACCTTCAGAAGGTAAGTTTGGGAGGTTGCCCTTCAGTTTAATAAAACTGGAAGTTTAAAACAGGCTTCCAGATAAAAGAAAAATCTTATTAATAGCATATTAACAATATCAGTGCCTTAAAGATGTAAAAGTAATTCACTCAATCCAAGATCACAGGGGATAATGGAGATATGTGATCAAAGTAATTAAAGGGAGAAAAGTAGAGAGAAGATTCTTAGGGGTACTGCAGGTGATTTTAGTTGGGAAAAAGCAAGGAAAGAAACTAACAGCAATTTTCTATTACAGGATGAATGCTGATGTGCTGAAAACCACACAAACAGGGAATTAGGTTGGGATAATTGGCAGTGGAAATAGGAGGAGGAGAGAAGAAAAGAGCACACAATTTTAGCAGCAAAACATATTTAGCAACAGCTTTTAAACAATTATCTGATTTAACATCAAGTTTACAAACTGGAGGGAGCTGTAGAATAGCACATTGTCACACAGTCTGATGCAGAAATTAATCTGTTCAACCTTAGCCTCAGGGACAGTTATGAAAAAGTTCTGATGCATCTTCTTGTCTTGCCATTTCCAGGTCTCCCAGAAGGAAATCAGCTTCTCCTTCGGTGTGGAGCAAAGCCTGCCTGTGTCAGACATCAAACCAGTGCCTGTGCATATATATGATTACTATGAAACAGGTAGGTGACCCAGCAGGCCTCAGTAAAACCTGTGACAAAGGAGGGACAAGGAGAGACCCATTTAGCAATTCTGCTGGTTTTGATTATTAGACTGCAAAGGTTCTGCAGAGCATAAACGGTTCCTGCCCTCCCGTGTTTACATTTCTTGCTTCATTTCAACATAAAGCAGATAAGAAAGTGATACTTGAGAGCTTCTTTCTTACAAAACACACACAAAAAGACATGTGGTTCCACTTTCATTCAACAGTTTGGACATTATGGTTAAAATCAGTAACTCAAAGGCAGCACTGTTCCTGACTTCCCTGAACGGCATTAGCTCATTTTTTTACTAATATCGTCATTGTAGGCTGCAGCAAAAAGATCTTCCTTGGTGGAATGTAAATACTTAAGTAGGAATGACAATCCCATTTAACAAAAGAGGAGTTTAAGTAACTAGAACTAGAAAAATAAGTTCCTGACCACCTTTCTTGAACTGAATCCTAGCAGATTAGCAGCAGCAGCAGCAGCAGTCAGAGCACTGACCCTGGAGTGCATTTTCTGCCACCTGATTCACGTCTTGCATGGTGACAGCAACGATGTGTCCTGACAAACATGGTCAAAGTGCCCTGGTCTCTGACTATGCAGCCCTGCAACTGGGTGCCTTGACAACTGGAAGTCTACCACAAAATTTATCAAATGTCTTCTGTTTTGTAGCATGTTAATGGCAGATGCAGATAGACTGGGGTCAGAATGATTTCTCACTCTTATACAAATGTTTTCTTCCTTCCTTCTTTCCAGATGAATATGCCCTTTCAGAGTACAACACTCCTTGCTCCCCGTCTTCCAACTGAAATCAGATGTGTGCCAGAAGAGGTAATGATTCAGAAAATATCAGGCAAACAGCTGTAGAACGAGAAGAGGATAAGAGACTTGGTTTTTTTTTCTGAGAGCACAATGAAAAACATGTAGAATAATGAGAAATATGCGAATCCCATATTGCTGTAGATCAGAATGACCCATTCTGGCCCACACTTCAAAAAGAACTGGGGTCAGTGTGGATTAGAAACTGCTTTAAATAAAATGCTTTTCCTGACAAGGGAGATACTGTGCAATGGTTGACTCTGACCATCCATCTTGTTTTGAAACTTATGACATATTCCAGTGGGAGATTTGTGTAAAGGTACTAATTTGAAATGTGTGTTCTCTGCCATAGGTTCCTCTTAAGAAATCCTAATCCTGGACAATAATGTGCTGCTGCTGCTTCTATAGTTTTTACTTGTTTTGGTCTTTCCATTATCCAGAAGGAAAATCCTGAAGAAATTACTTTGATCCTCAGATTTTTCAGCAATTGAACTGAATCACCTACAGATGACAGAAGTCTAATCACAGGAAGACAACTTTTGTGCAAGTTTTGCCTCTATCTAGAAAGAAATGTTCTCTTCAGATTAGCATCTCATATTTTACTGCCCTTTGTAATAAAACATTCTGATTGGCAATGGTATTTGTCCCAGCCTCCACTCCTTGGTCTATCTAGAACTGGATGAACACAGGAACCTCTGTGACAGGGGGAAGTCATGACAGAGACCCTCAGGCTCAGTGTAATCCCAGAAAGATGCAATATAAATTTGGAAGCTGTGGGAGACCATAAATCTTGGTTTGGAAGGACCTGGAGAGGTCACCAACTGCAGCCTCCTGTTCTAAGAGCCACACAACAGAAACTTACCAGCAGAAAGGTGTTCAGCTTGAGAGTGGCGCTGGGGTCCAGCAAAAAAAAGCAGAATTGAGCCACACCAGGACCTAGGAAACCTTGGGAAGCAGCTAGAGAGTTGCTCTAAACATGTGAGGGATTTAACATAGGAACCTAAGGCTGTTTGTGAATTTAGGTTCTGGCTGATGTGCGCTAAGTGCCTTAACACCCCTGAGAACCTGGCCCCATGCCCTGATTCTCTCAGCTCTCCAAATACCACCTGGCATGTGAAAGCATCAGGCACAGGGCAGCTTTTCATCTGGTAGCACTGTGCATGCAGGTGGGCCTGAAGGAGCACTTCAATGCATAAAACAACATTTATGGTCACATATGCCACCTATATTTCTCCTTAGGACATACGGAAATATGGAAATGGAGTTCTCTGCGCTTTTTTTTTCTTTTTTTAAGTTGCATATAAGCTTGGTTTACTGAGAAACAAGATTATTTTCTTCCCTGACAATTCTGGTGGAATTTCTACCTTGTGAAAAAAATAATGACATTTTGAGAAAAAAGATATTGTGACGTGAGTGACTTTCAAGTATTTTAATACTGCTCAAAACATTGAGTTTCTATCCCTAGCATTTCTCTTCCCATCAGAAGCCACCCCTGGGCACAACCTTTGACCCAAAAACTCACACTGAAAGCAGTGTTTTCATGTTTGCATGAGACCTGTGGTGACTTTTGCTACAGACAGACACATGCTGAGAAGTAAGTTATGACTCTGAAGATGTTAAGGGGCCAACTGACCCCAAACTCCCCCTTGCTCTCCCATCCCTGTCAGCAAAAAGGATTGTGTGAGCTTCAAGAGGGGTCAGTCAGGCTACTTCACTCCACCTTCCTCAGCTGTGTAAACTCAGCCTGCTGCTAAACAAAAGCTTTTGTTTAATGCCATTCCAGTGAATGGCCAACTGCAAGCCTGGTCAGATGGAAACTGATATGAAATGCAGAGGCTTTCAAAAGCACAGCATTTAAATTTTACTACAAATTTCCAAAACACTAGGCTGAGAGGGAGTGCATACAACAATGCCAGCAGTACCTAGCAAAATCTGCATTTTACAGCCTTCTTTTACCTCTTTAACACTTTTAACTGCAGTGCAACTAGTGACCCAATTTTTTTTCTCATGGTGCTTGCATCATGTGACGCTGCTGCTTCACAAATTCAGTTTGCTTAACCTCAGTGCAAGTCAGATGAAAAGACATAACAATTGAAAGGAGCTTTAGATACTGACCTTGTAGGACCATGTGAATCAATCAGAAAACAGCAAGGCCCATATCCCATCTCCAAAAATGGCAAATACATTTACACTCAGTTTTCTTTGATTGCTATACTTAGAAAGATGCTCTAGAACTCTGAAATTACCATGAATCAATCTTCCCTTTGACTTTCAGTGTGCAGAAAGGTGCAGTTCCTATGGGACCCATCTGCTGTAGCCCATGGGAATGTGCCAGGACAGGCTCTGGAAGTTTTTCCCAGTTACAAGCCGCCAGGACTCTGACACTGTTTTGTGTAACAGCAAAGCACTCGTGCTATGGGAACCTATGAGTTACACTAGGCATGGATGTGATGCTCCAGTCACTCCCTCCTTTCCACACAGTGCTCTCCAACAGACACTTTTGCCTAGTGCTGGTCGTTTATGGGTCAATAACAATAAAAAAACCCTAGTTCTTCAAAAGAGGACAATCAGGACTTTCTCTTATTCCCTATTTGCCTGAGGCCAGCTTGTTTGCCCTGAGACAACTTGGAAACCTCAGCTGTTTCGGAAGATAATAAAAGTTTAAAAAGACTGACGAGTCTTCATCAAGGACACATCCTCCAGCTTGTTCTGTACAGTGCTCAGCAGTTCAATATATAGCTGCAGAATATATTTTCACTGGAGACAAAGGAAAAATAGCCTTTATGTGAGGGGAATGAATCAAAAAACTTTTCAGGCCTAAGGTCAGGGGTTGAAGGCACAAATAGGCTCTCCCTGGGGGGCGTCCTTAAAGTAGTGCAATTAATATATCAGGTAACACAAGAGTATTGTTTTGCTGCCAAGTAGATAATAATAACAGATAAAGGGAGAGAAAGCTGCAGGCTCTGAATAGCATTTGCACGCCTTCCATAATGTGTCTGGAACAAGTTCAATTTCTGGGATGTCGTAGTGGAAAGAAAAATTCTTTGTAACAACATAAAAATGGATTAAGAAGCAAGACGTTGCAATGGCAAGAAGATCAAAGTACTCAAAAAGAGACTGTGCCTCCAACATTTAGTGTTATCAGCCAGTTGTGAGAGACTCCTAACCCCAAGCTCTCTTTCCCATTCAAGTCCTAACAGCATCACGCCTACACTGAAGACAGACTTCAAAGAAGTGAGAAGAGGTAGCCCCTGCTCTAAAAGATGTAGGTCTTATGTCTTGCGCTCATCTCCTATGAACTCTTGGTTCTGATAAAATCATTTTACAGCTTGAAGTGAGATCCACCCTTCCTTTCTCACAGCACTTGAATTAGACATATAGCACTTCCCCAAAAAATTTCCTTTGGCCCGTAAAGCTGCATCCAAAGACACAAGTAAAAACACTGCTCCTCTGTAGTGCTCTTCTCACACACCAGCCTGCAGTTCAGACAGATGCTTCGAGTCTCTTACGTCAACAGAGCCTGAAACTGCAGGAAAATACTTTAAGGGTATGATTACCTCAGTAAAACTCTTGTAGGACCTGTAGGCTGATGGCTGAATCCCTAAGGGAAAGCAGAACTTGAGTCAACCCATAGAAGAAAGGCAACCAGCCAGGGAAGGCTGTTCTACTCCAAACTGATGGAGGGAAGGAGAAGAAAATAAAAGGGACTAATGGAGCTTCAAACACTTACAAATCTGTCACTGCAATGCATTTGAGTCATTTCTGCAGAATGAAAATAAAAAACAGGTTTTCCATAAAGCAGAGAGAAGCCATTGCAATATGAAAGCCTCAGAGAACTACATCTTTCTACATGTGCCTGTCACAAGCTGTCACCTGAAATGAAAGCAAATGTTTCTACCTTCAGAGTGCAGAAGTTGCAGCTACAAAGAGAGGATAGTTGTGCACAGCTGTGAAATAGAAGCAAAGGGTTAGGGGTTTGATCAGAGGTGAAAAGGTCAGAGAATGATTTGGCCTTCCCTCAGCATGCTAGAGATGGCTGGTCTCAGGCAGCTTTCCTGGTAGCCAGAAAAGCCAATACATGACAACATCATGTGCAGCTTGCATCAGCTCTTAGTACACAAGATGATTTCTCAGTACCAGCCATGAGCGGATTGCTGGCATGAGAGGTTTAGGGGGCAACATGAAACCAGACTAGTTGTCCCACATTAACAAGTTACATGTTATGGATTACATGTCAAATGTTCCCCACTTGATACTCATTGTTAGGTATTTTCTTTTCCCACTGTAATCAAAACCTGATTTATAATAGCAAGTGTGAAGAACGAACTTACTAAGAACCAGAGATTTTTTTGAGGGCTTATTCAGATGTTTTATTGGTGAGCTCTTCACATTTGAACTGAACCCTTGATGCTGCCTAGAAAGACCACAAAGAAAGGAGGGCTGAAAAACTCTAGTTCCTGTCCATGCAAGGACAGTAAAGCTGCAAAGCACTCCCAAAGAAATGCAGACTCTCTTACTAGCCTGACTATAGCACTGCATTAATAGTTTAGCCTAAAAGCTGCCAGGTAATCTGTGTACAACTAGGAAAGATAATTTCATCTATATATCCACTAGCATCCACTCTAAGGCTTGTGCAGGTGCAGTGACAGCAGTCAGATTCCAGCTTCACTCACCTTTCACTGGCATTTGTCACCAAAACTGCACAGCAAAGACAGGCTTAATACTTCAGCTCGCAGTTATTCCTGCTTAGATTTCAGCCTCCATGCATATGTGGAGAAAGGTCTCAGTTTTGAAAACAGGTTATGGATGAACCATCCACACTCAACAGAGCCACTGAAGCCTTGCAACTGGCTGACCTTCAAATACCTTCATCTTCTGTATGGCTGCCTTTTCCAGGCATCATAGACCACTGAAATAAACTGCAGTCCTCCCCACCACCAGGTTTTGTTGAAAAAAATTCCATCACTCATCAAAATCACCGCAAGCTGTGGCTATTCCACTAGGGACATACATATTTTCTTTTATGACCTCACCATCCTTTCAGCTGCTAGAGGACTTTGCCAAGGCTCACACATCTTAGAACAATATAAGAAATCTTGCATGCTTGACTAGAGACCCTATTGACCAAGCAGAACTTTATCTGTAGTTACCATGTTTGAGCATTGTTCCCCAAACACCTGGGCCAAACCAAGCATTTTGACCTTTACCATGTCTAAACAAATCGTTACAAACTAATCTTCTAAAAGACAGTGTTATAGGAAGCCGTCATGGCCAAAATCACAGATTGACTCAGTGCTTTTCAATAATTTTTGTAGCTGTAATGGCCAAGTTATTTGCATTGACCTTATTCTGAATGCAGCAATTAACCCCTTCACAAGAAAGCTGAGAGTGCCTACACCACAAATATATGGATATAGATCTTGCAGACACATCCAAGCTGGCTTTAGACTGCATGAGTGAGAAGGAGTACTAGAATTATATGAAATGTTAGCAGCCACAAATGCATCAAAAACAGAAAAAAACATGGAGCTCCAGAGACTCTCATAATTTCCCTAAAGCCATTTGATGATTCCCACAGGAAAGAAATACAGCTCTTTTCAGTAATAGTGAGTGAAATTTGAGATCAAGAAACCACACAGAAAGACACAGAAATGACTGTGACTGAGCACCCCTATATGAAAAAATTGGTTGCAGTCAAGTAGTGTTACTTTAGTTTCTCATAGCAAGACAGATTTTATTTGTAAAGATAATCTTGTACTGGTTGAACATATCTAGCGCCTCAAATAAACCAAACCACAACCATAAAGGCACAGTTTTTGGTGTCTAACTGTGGCTGCAGCAGGTCTGTTTCAGTGGCAGAAAGATATCTCTACTAAGCTGGTGGAACATTTTTTAACAAAGATAACTAAATCAAATTTAACTAAATAAACAGCTCATTCTACTGTTGCCAAGGCTCCCTCTCATTGCTCTCCATCTACACACAGATCTGTGTGTGTGTGTATGTGTGCTACAGCTGAGCAAAAGTATCTGAGGTCTGAAGTTATGGCTCAGGTAATACTCAAAGTTAGGCTGGCAAAAACCTCCTTTTGAGTCAAGTATGCAAGATAATCTGTCTGTCAGACATTTCTCTAACGTTGCCCAAAACCAAGAACCTCTTCCAGTACCTGAAGCTACAAGAAATATGGAGAGAGACTACTTAAAAGCCCATATAGTGACAGGACAAGGGGGAGGTGGATTCAAACGGAAAGAGACTGAAAGAGAGCAGGTTTAGATTAGATATTAGCAAGAAATTTCTTACTGTGAACTTGGTGAGGCACTGGCACAGGTTGCCCAGTGAAGCTGTGGCTGTCCCATCCCTGGAAGTGTTCAAAGCCAGGCTGGATGGAGCTCTGAGCTACCTGGTCTGGTGGAAGGTGTCCCTGCCCGTGGCAGGCCCATGGCAGAGGGGTTTGGAACTGGATGATCTTTAAGGTCCCTTTCAACCCAAACTATTCCATGATTCTATTAAATACAGACCTGGTGATGAAGTATCAGCTTCTCAAACATATGGAGATGAGTTTAAAAGAATGGGTAGGATTTGAAAAGCAAAGACATGCAGTCTGCAAATAATAACAATAAAAAACCATTAAAAAACCAAGTATCAATGGTTTCGTAAATATTTGCCCCCAAAACAACCTTTTTGTTGTATCCAGTGGAATGTTTTTTGATTCTCCTGTGAAAGACAAGTTATTATATGTTATAGCCAAGAAGATGAGATGACCTCCGTTTTCCTTTGTTATCATAAGGTTACAGTGGCTTTTTCCTACCCAGGGGACTTGTTCGGTTGCAAACCTGTTAATTCAATAACTTCTCTATTACAAATAATTGCATTTTTTGCTTGTTTATTTCCTTAGCAGGTTCACCTTCTTCATTGTGATTAGTGGAGGTTTTAAACTAGTGCAGTGAATTATCTGGATATAGGATGAATGGGTAATCTTTGTCCTTCATTTGGTTACTGTGCAGGAAGTACATGTGCACAGAAGCCATTGTGACTTGTGCCAGTTCTTGGAAAGACAACATTCAAAAGTAGACTCAGAAAGCTTCTGGGTTGTGATGATTATCAAATTGACCTGGTTGGAATGAATACTTTATTACATTGCCATAAATTTATAACTATCTGAGAAAGCGAAAAAAAGCAAGAGCCTGCAGTACTGGTCATCTCCTTTCTCCACAATGTCAGCTCAAGTTCAAGCCCTGGTCAGTGAATTTCTGTTCCTGGCAGCTGCTGGTATGGGTATCCCATTGCAGCGAAAATAAAGCCTTATCCTTTGGGAAGTTCCTTAACTGCAGAATCTGTGGAGATCCTCTGCAATAAAAATGACAGTGAGGTGGGCTTTCAGAACAGACCCTCAGTCTGTTGTCTGTGTTCTAAGCACCCACACCGTGCCACAGAGAGACCTCTGGGGAACCCCCTGCTACTTCTGCCATGTTCCATTTCCATATGGTTTGATACTCCTGTGAAAAATTTGAAGGCATGAGAGAAAACATTTCATAGCCACCCTGTGTGCCCTATGTTTCTATTGAAGAAAGTTTTACAGACAAGCAAGAAACTAGAAGAGACAGTCATAAAACACATCAGGATATTAGAGAAGATTGTGCTCCCATAGAAGTACTCTGCCCATGGACCCATATCCCTCTGGCAGCAAGGCAGTCACCAATCTTTCACTCGCTCCCATTTTCCAGGAAGGATGTCAAAGACACTAGTGAATTGAAATAACAGTTTACAAATGAAAGCAGAAGCTAAAAGGGACTTATTCACTTTTTCCCATTGTCAGGCAGATGTCCAGCCACTGCCTGAGAAGTGAGGCCTCAGTAAAGGCAGTGGTTGCTTTGGAAGACAAATGCTGTCACCACAAATGCTGTCCCTCCTCCGCCTTTCCCCCACCTGTTATTGCTAAGCATGGTGTCCTATGGCAGGTACAGGACATCCCTTTGGCCTGTTTGGCTCATCTGTCCTGGCTGTGGCCCCTCACAGTCCCTAGCCCCCCCCAAGCCTCCTGGCTTTTGGCTGGGAGGTGGGGGAGGTAGAAAGCCCTGACACTCTGCAAGCACCCTTCAGCAAGAGCCAAAATGCTGGTGAGTTATGACCACTGTTCTAGCCTCAAATGCAAAGCACAGCAGGCTACTGTGGAGAGAGCTGACTTCATAACCTCATGCCAGATCGACCCACTGCCAACATTAATGGAAAAAATTATTTACAGCTATCAAATAACTGCTTTCCAGCATTGTTTTTCTTGTAGGGAGCAGCCCACCTGAGTGCTTTGTTTTCTCTTCAGAGTACAAAGGAACAAAAGAACTTCCTTCTGCCTAATAAAAAACTCTATTAGCTTCCATGCAGGTGTGAAAACTGGAAACCTGGAAACCTAACAAATTCCCATACACCCAGTGACTGGCTAATTCTGAGCTGAAATGAATCAAACTTCAACAACACTGTCAAGTGCTCAATGGCTAAGGTAGAAGTAATTAAGACCTTTTAGACCTTTTCTGTTCCTAGCTTCTCTATTTTTCCATTTCATCAATTTTCCTAACACCTATGAAGCAAGGGAAAAGAGAGGTCAATGTATTATTTTAGTCAGAATCTGGTGACAAATATACAGAAAATTGGTCTACTTCAACCAGACAGTAGATCCAGTTGGTAAATTCCAAGAACAATGGGGAAAACCCTCAAATGTTAATCTGGTATGACAGACTTGGGTTTAGGTCACTTTGTGCTTTTCAGTCCTGTGACAAGTCTCAGTGTAAAACCCAAAGCCCCTTTCCTTGAAAACAAGACCACTGCAGGTATTTTGTGCAGACATTCAGAGAAGTGCAGTGAAATGTTGCAGTCTGGAGACGGTGGGTTGATTTTGGTTGCAGTACTGTTGGGGAGGTTCTTGCAAGGAGCAGGATAGACTGGGATCTCCACCCCTTGCTGCAGTTATAAAGGCACTAACATCAAAGGAAGGAGCCAGGGAGGAGTTGAACAGCAAACTCCTTTCCTCTGGAGCTCTGGGTGAGGAATGCTCCAGAGTTGTTAAACTAGTAGGCAAGGTTTTGTTTCATGGGAAGAGAACTTATCTCTTTCTTCTGTCTCCCAGCGAGAAAAATGTGGCTGAAGTTTCTTTTGGCTGTTCTTCTCTGGCATGCAGATGCTGCAAAGGAACCTGAGCCGTAAGAACTACCCTCTTACTACTATTAGTATTTGTGAAAAGGCTTTAAAGACAGTGCTAGTCGGTGTTAGTGATTTTCTCTGAAACTTAAATATTGCCAGGGCTCATCTTTTATATCTGGAGAGCTAAAGCAGAATGGGGATGGCAAGTGAATCATTCTCATTTAATATGATCAGACATTCCACCAGTTGCAGAGCTTCTATGGAAGTTGATGTGTGCCCAGAAAAGGCAATAGCAGCAGCGACAGCAGGGTGCTTTGCTAAAACCAGGTGGGTCCTGGGCTCAGATAAAGAGCAAAAAGGCAAGAGCTGGGGGCAATAGCAGGACTGGGCTAGTTCAGAGCTGCAGGACAGAGCGAGGAGCACTGGCAGTGTGTTCTATTTAATCAAAGGAATTGGTGGGTACTTAATAATAACGGTGTTATGTGTTTGCTTTATCCTGTTGAGGCTGTTTCTCCTTTACATATGAATTTCATCACTTTGATGTTGGGATTTCACAGGCAGTATGTCCTGATGGTGCCTGCTGTCCTCCAAAATGACTCTCCAGGTCAGGGTTGCCTGCAGTTCCATAACCTCAATGAGACAGTATCTGTCAGAGTAATCCTAGAATACAGCTCTGTTAATATCACCATTTTTAAGAAAACCATGACAGCCAGCAGTGGTCTACAATGCTTCAAGTTCAAGGTAAGTTAATTTTAATTTATGTTCCCATGGGAAAAAAATGTAAACCAGGATAAGAAAATTCAAGCTGAGAGGACTGAAAGGAACAAACAGGGAAAGAAATAAGACTTGTTAAAGGAAAAAGGAAGCATAGGAGAGTAACAAAGCAACAGAAAAGGAAGCATTTTTTGTAGGCATAAGTAATAAGAAAAAGCTCAACAAAGGTAATAAAGTTGGTTGAAGTGAGATTGTGTCTCGTTGTAGGAGCCCAGGCCACAGGTATTGCTGTTCAACAGGTTCTGGAGCAAATTACTTCAAGACTAACAACATCCCCATGTTTCTTCTTTCTTCACAGATTCCTCCTGCCCACTCTGCACCCCTGGCTTTCATTTCCTTCTCTGCCAAGGGCAGCACCATCCGCCTAGAGGAGCGGCGGTCAGTGATGATCTGGAACACAGACAGCATCGTCTTCGTGCAGACAGACAAACCCATCTACAAACCAGGACAGACTGGTGAATGTCCACTCCGTATATAACATGGGCCTTCAGAGGCAATTTCTTCAGACAGAATTTCTCTGGTGTTTTTCAGGCTGAGCTACATTCTAGGCAGTTTCTTCAGAGTTCCCGTTAAAACTATTACAGTTATTTGCTATGGAGCTTAGGGAGTCATCTTCAGGATGTCAGGAGACTGTCATCCCATCATCTCTATTATTTCATTTGTCCCTTCCTCCCAGGTGACAGAAGCTGTCACTGCTGCTCTTTCATTACTGATGACAGGCCAGGATAGTGGGTAGAGGTGATTAGATCAATACCTGGCATAAAACAATACTTCCCTCTGTGGTGCTGGTCAGCATCAAAATAGCCTAAACAATGGCAGTGAATCTGTTACTTTAAAATTAACTAAAAGTTGTTGAAGACAAAATCATGCTAATTACCTTCTGGCCTCTGCTGTGTTTGGACTCTACATTTTCATTATTTTATTTTCTTGCAGAGTTGCATTCCTGCACTTATGCTATCCCCCTATCCATGCTTCACACATGGCCATTAAGCAGAGCTGCATTTTTCTAGATCCATTCCTCAATTAATTTCTAGGCTTTAAGGTTTCTAGCACACACAATAGGAAACCAGAGAAGAAGACTTCTTCCTAGAGATTAGTCACATAATTCAGCCATTAGACTAGATTAGTCTTGGTTTAATTCAGATCAGTTCTATCTACATAGATGCATAGAATGAAGAAAAGCTTACCAGTTGGAATTTCATGCCACAAAGGTGTGCAATATGGGTTGTTTATTGGTCAAAAGGCTTGGTTTTGAGCTGGGGCAAGCAGCAGAAAAAATCGAACTATGAAAAGGTAATGCAGCTCATACTTGTTCAGTAATTCCTTTCTGTGAGGTTAAACTTTCATGAAAGTAAACTTTTCATTACTAACATTAAAGGAAACTTTTATGAAAGAGTACAAGAACTTGATGCTAGGGAAAAGAAATTTAATCAAA
>NW_005054444.1:819978-833068 GCF_000277835.1 Geospiza fortis
CGTGTAGGGCTCTTCTACCTTCAGATGCATTTTATTATGTGCATCCTGTGCAAGCAGGACTGTTGGAAGATCTGTGAAACTGGGAGTACTAATGAATGCAAAACATCATGCTCAGCCAAACAAACTAGGGTCAATGCTAACACCCTGTTTCTTGCTTTTCCAGTGAGGTTTCGTGTTGTTGCCCTGGATTTAAATTTTAAACCTGTTCAGGAGAAGGTGAGTGACCAGTAATACTCCCCTGTATTTAAAATTGCTGGGAGACGACTTCTTCTCAAATTTTACATAGAGGATTGCTGTGGATAAAATGGGATGTTGCAGAGACTAAATGCCAAAGAATTAACCTGATTTCCTAAGCACATTTTGTGATCCAGACTTTCATTAGAGTCACAGGGAAGAAGGCAAGTGTGCAGCAGTTTGAATTCCTGACACAATACCTTCTGTTATCACTGGGAAAGAGGCTCAAACCCTCTCCACTTTGTTGCCACAGACATTATCTTAGCTCTGACCAGAAAGGCCACGGTTCAGTCTCCTGCTCTTACAGTTCAGCAAATGCTGCTTGCAGGCATCAGTAAATCATCCACCTGGCACTTTGCCTATTTTAGAAATGGGGGAAATGAAAGAGAAATTGCTGCCACAATTATTTATGTCCTCAGATGTATTATTTTCACTGTCAGCAGTCCCTCTTCATGATCATAGTCTTAAGGAAATTAATGAAAGGGTCTTCACTGGCCTCCTTTCCTGCACTTGTAATGCAGAAGACAGCACAGTGGTAGCAAAAGAGCTGGTGCTAATAAGAAGCCCAAATCATGTTTTGTGTGCACTTCTGTAACTCTGCTCACTCATACACTCTGAGATTGCACTAAAACCAGTATGATCAGAAACTGTCCTAACATTCTCATTTCATCTCTCTCCTTTATGCAAGCTTCTTATTGAAGTGAAATTGCTGTTAAACTGATTAAAATAAGAGATGAGGACCTCTGATGAATGGTATTATACTGAATATTGGTTATATACTTCTCACAATCCTGAGGAAAAACAATTTGTGTTTGATCAGCCACCTAATATCTTCTTCCATTCTGTTTTTTCCTCTTTCAGTACCCCTTGATTGCAATTCAGGTAAGAAATTTTTGTCTTTGTACTGCATTACTCTGGGCACATGTCCTTATATGAATTTCCTATATTGAATGTGTCCATACACAGACAAATCTCGCTGCTCAGTACAACAGCAGAAATTAACAGAAACTCCTTAACACAAAACAAGGATGCTTTGTGAGGTTGACATGGAAAGCACACCTATAATCATTCTAGCAGTCAAAATTTGTAGTGTTCTTGTCTCTGCCTTTGATTCTTCTCCCCTTCCCCCAGTTTGCTGAACTTATTTTGGGATATATATTTTTGAAACTCTAGTGCTGCTTAAAACTATGAACAAATATAGGTTGTGAATACAACTACTAACTATGTCAGTACTTTCGTGGCATTTTCTGGTGATTTTTAAAAGAATTGCTATTCATGTCTAGACAGCATACTTACAAGTTTTCATGTTACACTGTAAAGTCAGGGGACTTTATTTTCTTAGCAGTGAGAACATACATCTTTTGAGCCCTCCACATGTTTTTCTTCCAGCCATGGTTGTAAAGAGCCAAGGAAATGGTGTGAATGAGTTTTCTTTAATCTAGCTAGCATAACATATACTGAGAGGAAAATGCCACCCCAGTGAATGCAGAAGAAAGTTTTCCTTCCTTCTTCTGGCAGCTGAAAAAAAAGCTGGGGTTGCTAAAGGCCAAGATTTGTGTGGGATAAACTTGGCTGAAGGGAAAGCACAAAGAAGATTTTCTTTCTCTCCCCTCTTGACACAAATCTAGAGCAACATATACTAAAGAGCAGGAAAGAGCAGTATTGTGCAACTTTCCCTGATGATTGAGACTAATAAGTAGGCTGGCAGAGAATGCCTAAATTGGGAACAATAGATGAGAGTCTAACAACATTAATAATAACATAAATAATCAGAGTACAAAGGCGCAATTTAACGCGATGCATGTGTATTAAGCAGCTTCTCCAGTGCATTAAAGCAACCTGCTCTGTTTTCTTCCTTATTGCTGCTTTTGTGTGTTAGAAGCAAAAGATTTCCAAGACAAAAAACCTCTGAATCTGTATTCTTTTTTTCTTCAGGATCCAAGGGGCAACAGGATCTTGCAGTGGCAAAATGTGAAGTCGGAGATGAACATTGTTCAGCTAGAATTCCCACTCACTGAAGAGCCTGTCCTGGGGAACTACAAAATTATTGTAGCAAAGAAGTCAGGAGATAGAACAAATCACTCATTCCATGTGGAGGAATATGGTAAATGCCACCTTTTTTTTTTTTAATTCAGTGTAGGAAACATTATTAGAGATGAGCCCGTATCAAGCAACCTTTTGACTGCTAAAACTTCAAACAGCTTCCTGGCAAATGCAGCTTCAATTAATTGACATTAAGAACTGGGGAGACTAAAAAATTTACAATTTTTCACCCACTTAGCCAGCAAAATAATCTGCACAAGAAATCAGCACATTGATTGCAATTTTCAGTGAGACAAACTAAATTTTTCCCAGCTATGTCCAAGAACTTTCTTTGCCAAAACTCTGCAAGGCATCTAGACATCACAGGATTCATTTCAGAAGTCCTGTCTTCTCTTCTAATTGTTGCAGAAATGCTTCAGTAAGCCTTTGCAGATCAGGCCAGTTCTTAATCATTTTGCCACCCGGGTTCTAAGATCCCATTCCCTCTATTACCAACAGTAAGATATATCCTTTTTGATTTCATCTTATAAGGGTCTGCAAATTTACAATATGCCAGTGTTGGGTTTTTTATTTTTGCTCTTTATCCTAGTGTTGCCAAAGTTTGATGTCACAGTCACGGCACCAGAAAGCCTCACAGTCCTGGACTCGGAGTTCACAGTGAAAGTCTGTGGGTTGTAAGTACCAAGTGCAGAGTTGTTAGGAAATGTGCTGAAGTGGAAGAAATTCCCAAGGACTGGGTAAAGAGCCAGGGCTTAGAGAAGAAGCCAAAATATGTAGGGCCCCAGAAGAGGTTGGTGAGGGTTGACTTGGTCTTTGGAGCTTTCATTTATTTGTGCACTCATGTCATTTTATTGTATAAGTATTCGGTTCCACATGGCGCTGTACAAGGTAGGTAAATCTTTTGAGAGGTTCCCTGGTAAAGTAGGATGTGTCCACTCCCAACATGCCACTTCAGAGGGACACCTTCATAAAGCAGAGCAGCATTAAATTCTAGCAGGCATATTATGGTTCCAGCTGTCTAACTCCACCTCCAAGCTTCGTCCTTCAGAAAGACCTTGCTTCAGAAAGATCTTGTAATTTGGAATCCAGATTTGAAATCCCAATCCTCTAGCAGATATGAGGAGTTTTGCTTTGATTTCAGTGAGCCTGGAACTCCAGTTTAAGCTAAAGATTGGAGACAACTGTCTTAATTTGGTCACTAGCCACATCTGTTCATTATGCTTATAAAGGTATTTGATTTGCATTCAAAGTGTAGCTTTGTTTCATAGATTTAGATGCGAAAAAGAATTAATTTTGATTTCTGAGTTATATTTTCTATTTTGTTAAAGCAGGAGAGTTAGGAAAAACCTGTGAATCACTGCTGTCCTGAATCTATTCCTGCACACATTAGCTTAAGATTGTTTTTCAAGCATTAGCTCATAGACCTCATCAGATCATATTTCTTCTTCCCCTAGGTACACCTATGGCCAGCCTATTGAAGGGAAAGTCAAGCTCAGTGTGTGCAGGGATTTTGATTCATACGGGAGGTGCAAGAAAAGCCCAGTTTGTCAATCATTTACCAAAAATGTATGACACATAATTATTATTCCTCTTCATGCTTGTCCTCTCTTCTGTGTTCTTGTTTCTCTCCCTTTGCTCACCACACTTTGCTTTCTCTCTTTGATGTTTCTCTTCACCCTACTCATCTCTTTGCGGTATGACTGACTAGGAGCTCGGGGCACCTCATTTCTCTTCTTGGCCTCCTGCAGGCCTGAAGAATTGACATGCTTCTTCATCATGACTCAGTTTCCCATAAACATGTATAAATCATGTTGAAAGTACTGAGAAAAGGCTTCACTCACTAAAGAAGGATCCTGTGTATTGTCAACACCCTTTGCAAGCTATGATCCTTGACAAGCGGATTTGTTTTCTTCCCTGTCCAGCTGGAGACAGATGGCTGCCTCTCCCACGTCTTCAGCTCCAACATCTTTGAGTTACATCGCACTGGTTACATGAGGAGCCTTGACGTGAAAGCCACTGTGACAGAGAAAGGAACAGGTAATCCCCTCCAGGCAGGCAGAAACAGCAAAAATGGTGTGGTGAAGAAGGAGAGTAGGGGATAGCCTCTGCTTGCTGAGTACAAGAATGTCTCCCTGAGGAAGGTTGTTTTTACAAGCACAGTGACCATCTCCAGGCAAACTCTGGTGATGTTCTGTGCAGGACAAACTGTATCTTCTCTTGACTCTGGGCATGTCTTCCAGGCCTGCAATTTACAGCTGCTCAGGTTATTTCCATAACTCGGGTAATGAGCACCATACACTTTGAGAACATGGATCGCCACTATAGAAGAGGAATTCCTTACTTTGGACAGGTAAGCAAGAGCTTGGAGGGCTTGTGTTGAAGATGACTGACAGGCAATCACATAACAACAATGATGGCAACATCTAGGGGACTGTTTGGGGTGGGTTGTTCTCCCCAGTCTTCTTTCCTTACGTACAATGCCCTGCTGGTAATTCTGAATGCTGAAGACTAATAGTTTATTCTGAGTTTGATTCTGCCAGAAACACTTGAAATCAGGACAATTCATTAGCTAGCATTTCTCTAACTTGCATTTTAAGCTTGCTATAAATCACTGCCTCTCCCTTCAGAGCTGACCATCACATGCCAGCCAGACATTAATAGAAACGCTGGTGGATGAGGGAATAAAGAGGGAAAGGAATTTAGAGCACACAAAAAATCAAGGAAATAACAAGAGTTTCTGTCTCAGAAAGGTTTTTCATTATTTTGTTTCGTGACAATACCCACATAACTCTGTCAGTTGTTTAAAGAGGAGGGATAAATCTCTCTCCTTTGGTTCATTTTTTGCCAATGAGGAAAAAATAAGGAGGACCAGTAACACTGAAAGGAGACGAGATTGTCTTTCGAGGGTGGGTTTTTTCCCCTCTGTAAAGTCTATATAACTTTCTTATTTGGTTTACATTCCCACTCTGTTCTTTTTCTTTAAAAAAATCAAAATGAATGCTCATTTCTAGCAACATAGAATTTATTTAACGTGATCTGTTATTTGTTTAACACATAAACAGCAGAGACGGTGTAGACAGAATCAGAAAAATGTTTAAAGCAAAGATGTGGATAAAAGTTTTTCAGACGCTGCAAATAGCAGCAGCAGACTCTCAAGACTAAGGAAGGAAAAAAAGGGAGGGAGAAATGAAAATATATTTTTAAACTGGAAATGTATAGTCAGAAGGGACTGATCAGGAAAGAGATGATTCATTAAAGTTCTTGCTCCAGAAGAGGACATTATCAATAGTGGGGCAGATGCTGAGGAAGCTCCGGCTCCAAACCTCATAAGGTAGCTCAGATAGTTGCCAGAAAGCAAAGACAGAAATTTCGGTCATCAAGTATTGCTTTGAAGGAAGATGAAAAAGTAATTCTGCTGTTTGGAGAGCAAAGTAGTGCAAAATATCAGTATCTACATACAGAAAAACATTCAACATGTTTCACATTCCCTTTTACAGATCAAGCTGGTTGACAAAGACAACTCTCCAATTTCCAATGAGGTTATTCAGCTATTTGTCAATAACAGGAATACAGACAACTTTACCACGGATCATAATGGTGCTGCTGAGTTTAGTATTGACACATCCGAAATGCTTGATCCAGAGATCAGTCTGAAAGTGAGTACAAAACAAGGCTGAATAGAGACAAAGAGAGAGATGGCTGCTCTCAAACCGAATCCAAGAAAAGATGGGATTAGGCTTTAATTCTAGTAATAAAAATATGCTTTCTTCATCTTTCTTCTTTGTGTAGAGCTCTCAAAATCTGCTATAAGAGGAGTGAGGAAAACATCTGAGTTGTTGCAATGCAATGGCTTGCTGTAGGGCTGCTCTTTCCTTACCAGTTTTGATTTAGATGCAGTTCTTATCTATATGCACTATGTGAACTAATCATTCTGATGCCAGAGTGTCATGACAACTTCCCTAGTGATATATGTTTGTTTTCCTTTTCTTCCCCACTCCCTCTCCTGCTCAGGCAGTTTATAAAACCAGTGACCACTGCCACTATGAAGGCTGGATAGAGCCTTACTACCCAGAAGCTTCTCTCTCCGTCCAGCGCTTCTACTCTTGGACTGGCAGTTTTATGAGGATTGAGCCCGTGTGGAAAGATCTGAAATGTGGGCAGAAGAGGATGATCACTGTGCACTATGTCTTAAACACAGAAGGATACAAGAGAATCAACACCACGAACTTCTACTATGTGGTGAGTATGAGGTTGTGGGCTGGTTTGCAGAAAGGCCTTTACTGGGCAGCTCTCTGGCAATCCGTCCACAGGAAATTACAGCAGTGAGTCATCTTCATGGTATTCTCTGTCCCTCTTTTCCCTTCCTTTTGCTTCTGCTTTGTGACCAGCAACAAGGTCCCCAGCAGCAGCAGTGGGAATATTCAGCATGCCCTAAGGCTTATGTTTAAGCATTTGAGATCATCTCATTGTAGATTGTCCTGTCCATGCATAATGAACCTGATTGCTGCTTTCTCCCTCCAACTTCTGCCAACTCATACATGTCGTGATATTCTCTGCACAGGGCATGGCAAAAGGCAAGATTGTCCTTACAGGGGAAATTAAAGTTAATATCCAAGCTGGTAAGTTAAGTTGCCAATCCATATTTTTGCATTAAAACAAACAAAGAAACAACCAAACACCCAGATGATTGAATATGGCAGCAATAGGAAGGGCTGCATCTCTCTCCACCCATGCTTGTGTGCATGACAGTAGCACTACACTAAGATCACTATAAAGTCAGGTTTAGTCCAGCAATTACTGAATTTTATATTAGTCAAATAGTGTTCTCTAAAGATCTTCCCAAAGGGTGACATAGGGAACACAGAGTGTCTGCTTTAGGGTCCTATCTGAATATGGCCACGTGTTCAAATCTGCAATAAATCTGAGACCATCTGGATTAAATCCAGGCCTGTCACCTCCTGGAAAATTGTTCAGTTTATCATATTCAGATTGCTCCACTGACTGGTAAAGTTACAGACCTGTTGAGTTTGGCTACTATTGCAGTAAATCTTTGATATTCCTTCCTTATCGATGCCTTTATTTCTTCTAACAGGCCAAAACGGCACTTTCACCATTCCCCTTGTGGTCAGTGAGAAAATGGCTCCAGTCCTTCGGTTGCTGGTGTACACCTTACACCCTGACAAGGAGCTGGTGGCAGACAGTGTTCAATTGCCAGTTGAGAAGTGTTTCAAACACAAGGTGAGAGGCACTAAGATATAGCAAGCCTTACCTGCTGTCAGATAAATACAAATTCTTTGTGTATGCATTCACAAGAGATTTCCAGTTTTGTTTCTTGTTTCCTTCCCCTTCTCTCTACATTACTCCTTTTATTTCTCTCTTTTCTCTTTGGCCTTATATCTTTCCTCTACCACTACCTCCTCGCCTTATTGTCAGAAGACATATCTTCCTTTAACATTAGAAACTTTTCAGGATACCCACATAAATCCCAAATTGTTCTTGCCTCGCTTAAACTCTACTTCTGTTTGATTCCGTTTTTAGACTTTCTATTCTTCAACAGAGTGAACACACTTTAGACTTATCCCACTTCATCATTCAATCTGATTTTTTACTCTTTTTTGTTGAAAAATGCAATTTAGGTTTAGCAGAACTAAATACACACAGAAAAGAAAGCCAAAATAGTAGTCTGGGGTTTAAGTATTTCTTCTTCTTTTTTTTTTTATGGTACATTTTCATTCATCATTATAAACTCAGATTTCATCAGTAATATTTTTCTAATCTTTAGCTCCCAAAAGCTAAAATGCATGAAACTGTAGAACAGGACAAACCAAGTGAAATGAAACAAAATGTTTCTAGTTGCCCCTCCTATTTTTTTCCTCTTATCTAAAACAAATGTGAAACAGATTTTGTTCCAAATAGACTCAAAATCTCTTTTATACATTTGCTAACATTGGCCAGGGACGTAGCAAAAATATGATTTGCTCACTGTAGGGATTAGTGTATGTAGTCAAGTCATAATAAGGTTCCATTTGGTTTGATAATGACAGCAGAAGAATCACACTTTGTTATAAATCACTTGAGATAGGCTTCATTTAAACTATCACAAGAATCTAAATCTGCTTATTGCCTAAGTCCCTGTTATAACAGAGACCTGGCCAACAGCTACAGTGGAGACCAGACATTCTCCTCCAGGCACATCTTCTGTGCTTTAACAGAAAATCCTTCCACTGTCCTTCTTGCCCTCCACTCACACACACAGTCAGAGCAGCCCCAGCAGCATGGGGCAGTCATGCCAGCATCTGTTTGATGAATTTCAGGTCCACTTGGAATTCTCTGAAAAGCAGCTGCACCCAGCTTCCAATGTCAGTTTGGTCATTGAAGCTGCTGCCCACTCCTTCTGTGCTGTGAGGGCAGTGGATCAGAGTGTGCTGCTCCTGAAGCCGGAGACAGAGCTGTCCATGGAAATGGTAAGCTGCCAAATGCCTTGTCTTCTTCCACTGCTTCTTCCTCCTCCATTACAGTCTGTCTCCACTTGAGATCATTAGACTGAGTTAGAGCTTTACAGCTTCTGGCATGTACTGGTCATAAGCCATCTTTAGTAGGCAATAAACAGATTTTGTTTCCTGTGTACTGTAAATCCTCTTTCATCTGGTATTTAGTTTAACCCGTGACTGGTCTCTGGCAGCACAACCCTCCAGCATATCTGCCACAACTCCCAGTTCTATGCCATCAGCAAACTTGCTGAGGGTAGACCCTTGCTGCAACATCCAGATCATCAAGGAAGATGTTGAGCAAGATTAGACCCAGTACTGGAGTACCCCGTTGTACATCACTGGTTGCTGGCCTCCAGCTAGACTTTGTGCCATTGATCACAGCCCTCTGATCCCAGCCATTCAGCCATTTCTCAGTCCAGGAAACAGGGCATGGTTTCAAACAGGCTGTCATCTCAGTTTTGGCAATTTGCAGTATTTGATGGTGCTAGTAAAGTTGATGTTTACATACTCACAGTTCCTGTTGCCTTACACCTCACAGGTATATAGCCTGCATCCCCTACAAGACTTTCAAGGCTACGTCTTCCATGGGTTCAATCTAGAAGACGACTCCAAAGAGCCCTGTGTCTCATCTGACCACATCTTTCACAAAGGCTTGTATTACACACCTGTAATGTCTGGATTAGGCCCAGATGTGTATCAATTCCTCAGGGTAAATGTCCTGTACATTACTCAAATATGCTTTAGTGAGTTTCTGCTTATGTAGTGTTAGATTCTGCAAACAGAATATTTTTATATTAGTAAAATATATCTTTATATTAGTAAAACTCATACATGACAAACTCTCCTCTTAGACCTCTATTCTCAATTGATTCTGGTGCCTGCTGTGATTTTCCAGCACACACAAAGCTCCCAACAGACTCTGCATACATGTCTCTGGGCACCTCTGCGCTGGAAACACAGTAATGGGAAAGAGGGAAGAATGGAACAAATCTCAGCTACAATGTGGTTACGGCTAACACTAAAATGTGTTTTTTTACAGGATATGGGAATTAAATTTTTTACCAACTCGAAGGTTCGACAGCCAGTTGTGTGCACTGGTGAGACTGTAAGACGTCAACCATACGTAGTGAATGCAGGGCACGTGGCTTCTGCACACCATGTCAAATCATCAGGTAACACAGAGGACAGGAAAGAGATTTTACCTTTCTCCTTAAAGGAAGAGGTATTCTTGTTATACACACATGGACAGTACTCATTAACCACTTTGGTTTTGATATTAAATATTGGCCTGGCATTGAATGAGATAGTTAATGGCCAATGCCCAAAAGAGTCTTTCAGGTCTACCCTTCTGATTCATCTCCAGTTTCATGCTGGGAATTGTTGGCAATTGGCAGTGTCACACAAAACTAGCACTGTTGGCATTGATTCCCTTCCGACCAGAGCTAGCTGGACAAGACTATGAGAAAATGTGAACAGTAATCAGAGCTAAGACTCAAGTGTTCTGAGTTCTAGCCCTAGGTCTCATGCTCATGAGAGGCCAAAACACTTCAAGCAATTTTTTCTTTTTCCTTTGACACCAGGTTATACCTAACTGAGGGATATATTAGCAACATTTAATAATATTGGTGTGGCATATGTGTATATATGAATATTATATATTCTCAGTCAGAAGGTAATGGTAAAACACTTATTGTCCCTCATACTGGCCCATGCACATTCAAACCTGTCCTTTCTGGGCATCTCCATTATATGAACCAGGCTTTACTAAATTCTCATTAACTCTTACCAGCTGAAGCTGCTAGGGAGGAACGAGAGAGGGCACTCATCCTTGAGACTATTCGAGAATTCTTTCCTGAAGCTTGGATTTGGGATATAGTTCCAATTAAGTGAGTACTGCTTGTTTCATATCTTTGCCTTGCTTTAGGAATTACTAAATATGTTCTCTGATGTCCTGCAAGGTGGCAATCCCTTGCCAACTCTTCTTTCTTTTTGGCCCAGAAGACCTATTTTTTCAGTCATCAGCTGCCCATCCGCCCATCTCTTTTCCATGATCTAATTTCAAAGATGTCCCTAAAGACACCTGTTGCCACAATGTGTGTATCATGAGTCATATTCCCTTCCTCAGAAGGACATGTTTATTTAAAATACAGATTTGTAGAACAAGAATTCTGAGTTGTCTTTCCAAACTCAAGGATATGATGGGCAGAGGAACATTTAAATGGTTAAAATTTTCTCAAATTTTAGTGATAAATTCCAGGGATTGTATGTGGGATTTCTGCAGACAGAAGAGGGGAAGTTCCGGTTCTCAAAACTTTTTGCATATACTGAGAAGCAAGTTATCTGAAATTTACCCTTTCTAAAGCTTTCATCCTTTCTCCATTCCCACCAGCTCTACTGGAAAAGCCAGCATCTCATACACCATCCCTGACACCATCACCAAATGGAAAGCCAGTGCTTTCTGTGTGGATGGGTTGGCTGGATTTGGCATGTCTGCGCCTGCCACCCTGACAGCCTTGCAGCCTTTCTTTGTTGACTTGACCTTGCCATACTCCATCGTACGAGGAGAAGATTTCCTGCTTAGAGCCACTGTCTTCAACTACCTGGACCACTGCATTAAGGTGTGTACTTCTCCCACATTCCTAGACCTTATCCCATCTCCAAAGAAGCTGCAGCAAAATGATTGGTGCAGGTGGCTGGACCTGCTCTTGATTGAGGTACTGCTGGTTCTAGCTGACAACAAATATCCTGACTGGATTTGTCCTCTCAGAACAAACAGTACAGAGCAAAGGGAGATCTTGTGAGCTGTACTAGGCCAGATCTGTAGAGCAACTGTATCAAGATCCATAGAGAAAGGAGGCAAGTGCTTTGCAGAGTATCATTCACCATCCACAGATATGCAAGCCATCAATGGTTTCACTGGGGCCTTTTCCTTAAGAATCAGGTGTGCATAGGATGCTTAACATCCTGTGTTAACAGTGAGACTGTTGAGAGAAGCAAGAAGGAAAACTGCTCTGGTTACATCTGATAGATGATTAATCAAACATCGTCATCATCCAAGGCCTTAAATCTGCCCTACACTTAACTCCAGATGTAAGCAGAGAGTGCCTCACCCCCTCTAACATTAAAGCACAATTTGCAATATGGTACAAAACCCTCATCCCATTGCCCTACTCCTTCTGTTCTCAGATTAATGTCTCACTGTCAGATTCCCTTGATTATCAAGCCAAACTCTTCTCCCCAGAGGATGATGGATGTGTATGTGCCAAGCAAAGAAAGACCTATGTCTGGAATATTTTCCCCCAAAAAATTGGTAAGTGTTTTGAATCTACTTGTTTTTATGTTCCAAGATTGATACTAATTTATATCTTACCTGAAAAAACTTAATCCTTTTCCAACCCAGAGAACTTGGCCTACCACTGTTCTTTCCAGATCTCTGGGTTAAAAAGCTTCTCCACAGCTTCAGTGTCTTTATCATTGCCATTTTTAGAGACCAGTTCTCTTCCCATATGTCTCACCTAGAGTGACTGACCATGCATTATGTTGAACTACTTCATCTTATTAATCAGATGAAATGTCTTACTTTGTCTATCATCCTGCATGGCAGAGGTCCATTTCTTTCCTTTTTTTTTTGTTTTTTACTGCTATTTAAGGTAATGTGGTGTTCAGCATTACTGCAGAGACCAAGGATGATGAAGCTTGTGGAGACAAATCTCCCAGGAACATCAGTATTGCCTACAGGGACACCCAAATCAGAACACTGCTGGTTGAGGTACTTCTGGCATCTCTTACTGTTTGTCCTGCATTCCTTTTCCCGAGGAAACTAAAACACAGCGGAAGTACCAAAAGCAAGGAAAAGTTTTTCAGGTTCTCTAAAGAACTCCTGGTATTGCTCCACCTTCATTTGTCTGGGACAGGGTCTGGCTGCTCAATCTAAGACCAAGTCCACTCCCATCGGATGTCCTCTTCCATGAGGATCAGTGAGTGTTGGCATGTCTCCCTCATGCAGAGGAGAAACTGGAAATGAGGGGCTCCATCTGATGTGATCTCCCTTTCAGGGGCAGCCACATCATCCATGAACTTGTAAACTGTTGCTTCAATCCACTTGTTTGGTGACATAGGAGGTTGGGGAAAGGGGTGGCATGTTGACACTGAATTTCTTCTGCATGCTTTTGTCTCATCCACTGCAAGTGTCTTTTCTTTCCATCTCCTTGCAGCCTGAAGGAATCAGAAGGGAAAAGACTCAAAACTCCTTAGTTTGTACAGAAGGTAAGGGTCTTATATACCACTGTTGTGAGAAGAACTGAAAGGAAGTTTGGACTCTG
>NW_005054444.1:833107-834967 GCF_000277835.1 Geospiza fortis
TTCCCAGAGTTGTCCATATGACAGCTAGTATGAGTGTAATATGAGTGAAAAGCATGTTCCCTGCTACCAAATTCTTGTGTGGTCTGGTGCATATCACTGAGGCAGCATCTGTGCCTTGCCCAGATGTGCTCAGATGCTGCAGAAAGGCTGGTATGAAGCTCTCAAAGGGAGATGACCTTTCTGTGCAAATTATGTCCTGTGTTTCATTCACTCATGTTGAGCGCTGTCGTCTATTCCATGGATACCTGCATCTTACAGCTTTCCACCTCTGGTGGGAATGGGAGAGGGAATGTAATGTTCCTTTCCACACCATCTCAGTGCTGATGGCAAACAGCTCCTAAGGTTTCCTGACTGGCCTAAAAGAGGCAAAAAATCTGTTCTGACCCTCATTAACCAGCTCTACCAATAGTGTCATTGAATGAATTCCCAAAGGTCGCAGATAATACAACCTGTGAGCACCAACCTTACCCTGTTTCACTGTTTTCTATTGAGCAATGACAGTGACCACACCACTTGATTTTTTTTCACAATTTTGATTTTTCTGTGTCCCCTTCTCTCTTCATGTTCTTTGTGAATGCTGTGAGTTTCACTTTATTGCTGTCACTTGTGTGCAATTTTGTACTGTGCAATTTGTACCAGGAACATTTCACTGTTATAATTAGTATTCTTCTACAAATGACAAATATTTTTCTCCACAGATGATGTAGTTATTCAAGATATATCTCTAGAGTTACCTACAAATGTTTTGGAAGGATCAGCCAGAGCGTCCTTTTCTGTTGTTGGTAAATATATAATTAATAAAACATTAAAAAAAGAAAATATAAAAAATGCAACATGAAAGCTCTTTCAGGATTCAAAATGTGAGTTTCCACTCCTTGTGTGGGAAACTTTGGAGAAAAGAGACCGATTCTCATCTTGTCCAGCGATGCTCTGTATAAGTAAGATGAAGTTTAAATAACAGTTGCATCACTCTTCACTATTCTGTTTAAATTTAGTGCATTTGAAAGTCTTTCTCTGAAGCAGCAGCACAGTTCTGACTTATGACCTCAGCCAGATTTATACCAGTATGGCGTTTTTCTACACACTCACCTACAAATCAGAGATGCCAGTAGAATCTATTCAGTCTTTTCAGAATATGGATTTGGTTACACGACTCACTAGCCATAAAATCCTTGCTTAGTGACTTTTAGAAGCTCTTTCCAGAAATCCCTTGCTGGATCTGTGCTACCTTTCCTAGAAATAACAGCTAAGAGGTGGTCTGTGATACATCTGCATTATCAACGCCCCTTTGCAGCATTAGCTGGTAATTTTGTAATAAATGCTTGCAATAAATAGCTCTGGCTATTCCCTTCCATCCTCTGGAAACAGAAGTTTCCTGTAAGTTCTCTTCATTTCCAGCAAGAAGCATCTGCTTAAAGTGGCACCAAAACAAGGAGTGTTTCTGGTAAGGGCAATTTAGACTGTGCAAGGAGAGGCAGGGAAAGGATTCTTTTTTGGCTGCAAAACAGAACAAAGTTCTGTTTGTAAGGCTCCCAACCCCTGCTAGGCTTTTATGACTTTGCCTGTGGAATGGAAATTACCGGTAATTTGAGTGACCACGAGTTGTGCTGATCCCTCTCTCTCATCTCCTCTTCCCCAGGTGACATCATGGGCACTGCCATGCAGAACCTGCAGCAGCTCCTCCAGATGCCCTTTGGCTGTGGGGAGCAGAACATGGCCCTCTTTGCCCCCAACATCTACGTCCTGGACTATCTGAACAAGACAGGGCAGCTGAGCAGGGAGCTCAGATCCAAGGCCACCGGTTACTTAGTGAGCGGTGAGAGCTTCGTTGTTCCCTTACAACGTGTGCTGAAATTACTG
>NW_005054444.1:834977-836426 GCF_000277835.1 Geospiza fortis
AGCAGAAGCAGCAGCAGCATGTCTGCCCTGGCAGATGGCATCACAGTTGTAGCACAGCCCGCAGACCCGAGGATTTGCCTTGAACAAGACATTTTTTACTTTATCTTCTCATCTAACACCTTTTTGCTGACATTCAGCTGCCATGTTTTTCCTTTGAGGTTTTGTCTTCCAATCCCCTTCTCTTTTCCCACTCAGGCACAGCATGTATCCTGATCCTGTATGCTTAGTTGGAGCATTGAGCTGATAGAGCCCTGCCTGTTCTATCAGTGTTTCTGCCAGACAAGATGTTCCATACCTCCATTCATAGGATCCCTCAGAGCTCCCCTTCTGCCTGTTAAATATACATTGCCTTTCCATTCTTTCCCAGACAAACATGTCAGCAAACAAAATAGGGTTTTGTTTTTACATCCAAGAGCTCTTCCTTTTCCATGTTCTTGCAGGCTACCAGAAGCAGCTGTCATACAAACGTCCTGATGGGTCCTACAGCATCTTTGGCACCAGAGATAGGGAAGGGAACACCTGGTGAGTGACTGGGAGCAGAATTGGCTCAGAGATGAATTTACATTCAATTATTATGAATTTACATTCAATTATGGTGCAGGCATAGCCTCCACCATAGCTGCAGGGAGGCAGCTTTACTGTCTAGGACTGGGCGCTGGGAAGTACAGGAGGAAATGTCTCTCCATCCTCTGCCAGGGCGGGTGCATGAAAAGAAGTTGATCCCTAAAGACCCAGATGACTTTCTGATTCACACTCCTGTTGTCTCCAATGAAAGCCATTGCACTGTGGTGCTCTGTAGACAGGACCAGCCACAGAGTGTGTGAATATCCTCCCCGTCCCATCTAGCTACCACTCCTTTAACTATTCTCTCTCTGAGGAGCACACAAAGAGAAAGCAAGGCACCAACACACTGGCTGTAACTCTTCATGCTCTTCAGCAGCACGAACAGGAGGGCTGATTTCTTCTGTTTCTTCCAGTGCTCATCTCACAGCTCCATCTTTCCCTTGCAGGCTCACTGCCTTTGTGTACAGATCATTTGCACAAGCTGGTCGCTTCATCTACATTGATGACCGTGTCCAGTCTCAAACCCTGCTGTGGCTGTCCAGCAAACAGAAGCTAGATGGATGTTTCAGGAGTGTTGGCACACTCTTCAACAATGCCTTGAAGGTAGCAGAGAATTACTACTTGGTCAAATTTATACTTTTTCATTAAGAATATGTTCTCCTATAACTGCCAAAAACTGTATTTCACTCCAAATGCCTGTCTTCTCCCAAGGGCTAATTCTCCACATCTTATAATGAGTATTTTCAACTCAGTCACCTTCCATACACCTGCTTTACATGTCATGTGCACCTGAGATAGGATTACAGGAGTGTAAGCTTGAAGGAGTGATGTTTTTGGATTTAATAGCAAAGAGCTTTTCTGGATTTGTGAGCTATTCAAGAGCTA
>NW_005054444.1:836476-840058 GCF_000277835.1 Geospiza fortis
GCTGGGACATGGCAATTGATATTCAAAGGCTCTCATCTGTGGCATTTACAGATTATTCCTCTCTCCATGTTTTTTCCAGGGAGGAGTAGATGATGAGCTGTCGCTTTCTGCCTACACCACCATTGCCATGCTGGAAGCTGGGCACTCCAGTTCGGTAAGGAGACTTACCTGATACTCAGATGGAACTGGTCCCCAGCTGTTGCCTTGGGTCCAGCATCTGCTAAATTGTCTAGGTAGTGAGAGAAAGAAAGAGAGGGAGAGAACTCCCAGAGCAGGTGACCATGCTCTGTATCTGCACTGGTTGCTGTGATAGAGAAAACCCCTATCTTTACATCTCTTAAACCACCAGTCTTTGAGCAGAAACTGTACAAACCTCTGTGGGATTACATCTTCTATTTGCGAGACACAAAACATTTCATGACACCCTTTAATTTTCAATAAAAAGACTTGAGAGGTAGAAACCTACACATGAGAGGTAGTAACCCACACACCTTGGCCTAGCCTCAAAGAGAGCCCAGTCAAGAATGTAAGTTGTTGCAAGTAAATCTATAAAATCTACAAATGGAACTGAAAGGTATGTTGGAAAAACAAATGTCCATCAGAGCAAAAGCTGATCTGTCCTTTTCAAAATTTGGCAGTACAAAGGCGACTAGAGAGGAGATGTTAGACTTCAATACATTAGTTAGCCTCCACTTTTTCATATCCTTTCTGGAGACATGGAGTCAAACTGTAAATATTTTTGTGTGTGTAAACCTAGTACAACATCACAGAATTAAAGTTACACCAAAGTCAGTGAGGATAGAAACCACTAAGTTAGATTTGTTCAAGACAACAAACTCTTGACTGTAGAAATTCATAGCAAATAATTATCATGGAGGTAAGCAGAAGGAATTATCTGTGGAATCTATAGCCCAACCTTGTCAAGTACGCCATTAAAAGCTACTTGATTTGTTTGATGTTCCCTGCAAAATCTGAATAATTCTGTATTCTCTCTCCTGAAGTCATTATACAAGCTGAAGTCCCATTCTCATTGCTGTGATAGTGAAGGATGAGGAACAAGTTTAAAGAAAATAATTTTTTGAGCAGGTGAAGACTACTGTCCTGAATTAAACCCATATGCTTTTTTGTTTTTAAGTACCCTGTAATCCGAAATGCCTTTTTTTGTCTGGAAACTGCATCTGAGAAGAATATCAGTGAAGTTTACACCCAGGCACTCATGGCCTATGCTTTCTGCTTAGCTGGCAAGGCAGAAAAATGTGAATCATTCCTTGAAGAATTACAGAAATCAGCAAAGGAAGTTGGTGAGTTTCAGTCACTTGGGGAATTTGGGAAATGGGAAGAGGGAACAGATCTTACTGATGGTCTAACCTTGATGTTATTGAGAGTGGGCACATGAGCCAAATCACATGAATGATCTGTGGAATTAATCTGCAATGTTCTCACTGATGTGCAGGGAGTCCTTCTGAGGAAGAGGCCCAGATGCAGTGAGACTCCAAGGCAGAGTACAGAGCAGTGGCACCTGTAATCAGTTGTGGTTCCTCTCCTTGTTTATTCAGATGGCTCACAGCACTGGGAACAGGAGGAGAGGTCTCCATCAGACGAATCTCCCTCCTTCCTTGACCATGCCCCTTCAGCTGATGTTGAGATCACCAGTTACGTGTTGTTGGCATTGCTCTACAAACCCAACCGGAATAAAGAGGATCTCACCAAGGCCTCAGGGATTGCGCAGTGGATCATCAGGCAGCAGAATCCCTATGGAGGTTTCTCTTCTACCCAGGTCCCAAAACCACTTCCCACTCCACAGCTAGTCCTAGGAATCGGGGCGCTGTTTTAGGGCTCCAGCAGGGCTCTGACTACCTAGTCCTGTTTCTCTTTTCTAATTGCTGTCTGAGAGAAACCAAACTTTTATATTAGGACACTAAAATACTTTCTCCCCCCACCCTTCTTAACCACAGAAAGGTTAAAACCCTACAAGAGTAATTTGACTAGCAATAAATAGATATTTGTGTAGGGGATGAGCCTAGAAAACACAAAGTCCCATCTGCCAGATGACCCATGAGTTCTGTGTAGCTCCCCAGAAAACACAGGCTTCACCACTATGAAAAACTCTAGAAGCGCACTCTGCTTCTCAGATTTTATGTTCTAAGACCCTTGTGTCAGGACAGAGATTCTCCTACCCTAAAGCATACATGAGAGAATGAAATGGCTCCTTTTGTATGGGAACCCTGGAACTATACACAAATTCAGGAAGAAGCAAGTGTGATGGGTATTGCAACAGTGACTTTGATCTCCTCTGCACTGGTCACGCTGTGTAGCCAATTGTCTTTTATTATTTCTTTTTCTTCAGGACACAGTCATTGCCCTTCAAGCACTCGCTGCTTATGGTGAGGCCACCTACAGCTCTGCTTCACAAAACGGAGTCAAGATCACTTCCAAAAAGCCTTTTGAGAAGGTATTTTTTGTCAACAATGAGAACAGGCTCCTGGTGCAACAGACTCCCCTTCCAGAGGTCCCTGGGAAATACAGCCTGACAATGAATGGCAGTGGATGTGTATTTATGCAAGTAAATGTCTGCTTTCTTCTTCATTGTGTCTCACATTTTGCATACAAGATAGTCATTGTTTTGATGATTTTCTAGCAGACTCCTCTTTATTTTTCCCAATTGCTTGATTTCCCTAAACCATTTAAACACTCTTTTTCCCATCCCACATCTCTGAGTCCTGGGGAGTTGGCATGGAAAAAGAGTCCTTTCTGATCAACATCTAGCTTCTTTCTGGGAGGTGACTCTGGGTACAAGCACCATCATTGTTAAAGAGCAGAAGTCTTATGTGTTCATCATTGATAAAAACAAGCATCTTCTGCATAAAACCAAGTGCAACATTGCCAGAAAACTTCACTAAGTCTGTTTTTTTGGAATGCAAACAAAAACTTTGGTGTTCTTGAACACAAGGGTTTTTTTCCTCTTACAGACAGCACTGAGATACAACATTCACCTTCCAGAGGTGTCCTCTGGATTTCTGCTTTCAGTACAGACATCAAATGCTTCCTGCCCACAGGACAGACCAGCAAAATTTGACATTGTCCTCGTAAGCAGGTATGTGCCACCAGCAAACCATCTGCACAGATGACAAGGCACACAGAGAACATTGCTGTGTGTTTTCACCGCAGCTGATAAAGTCAAGAACCACAGGCTGATCAATATGCTGATGGTATCAGCCTGTTAGACACAGCGTCCCCAAAGACCCTGACAGGGCCCTCTGTTGTTTCAGCTACACAGGGAAACGCAGCAGCTCCAACATGCTCATCATTGATGTGAAGATGCTCTCTGGCTTTGTTCCTGTTAAGTCATCCCTGGATAAGGTAAACTTAGAGGAGCAAGGCTAAATTACCAGAGGCATGGTTAAGAACCATTCAGCCACAGACGCTGTGAGGTTTCCATGGCTGCACTGTTCATTCCTGGGCGGAGGGAATGCCCTCCAGGGAGCTTCGAGCACACTGACCCTCCTATATTTAAAATTAGGAAGGGTTTCAGCTCAAGCCTGAGCAGCTGGCAGCTACAACTGGGAACTGCCCAGGTAGGGA
>NW_005054444.1:840377-843766 GCF_000277835.1 Geospiza fortis
AAAGGGTGGGAAACCTCTCAGACTAGCTCTGAAATGCACATCACACCAGAGTCAGGCAGAATTCCCCAAGTGAATTGCAGTGACCTGTGTGTTTGGAAAGAGCTCATACCCCTAACTAAGTCAAGTGGTGGGGTTTTGTCCATCCTTTTAACCTATTCAGCCATATTTGGACTCTAAAAGTCAATTACCAGCCCTTGAAACTTGACTAGGAGAAGAATGAATACCATAGACATGCAGCAGTAGGGTCTGAGGCAGCACTTGTTTTGCAATGTTTTACAAATATATTTATCTCCATTTTCTTGTTTCAAAGCTCATTGACAGTCAAACAGTGATGCAAGTAGAAAATAAGAAAAATCACGTCCTCCTTTATCTGCAAAATGTAAGTTCTGGTCACTGTGTATTTGATTTTCACAAAGGATGGAAACAGCATGTAATAGGTATAACCACAATATGGATATCCCTTATATGGTGCATTTATCATGTTCTCTTCCTCAACAGTCTTCTACTGTTATCACTAAGCTGCTTACTTCCCAAACTGCGTGTAACTTCCCAATCTTCCAAACAGCTTCAAACTGACAGCTGTCCTGCCAGCAACTAAAAAATCAAAAAAGTTCATTAAAATAAAAAACACATTGAAATTAAACAAAATTATTTCTTATTTCAGTAAAAAGCAGATAAACACCAGAAAAGTGGTTCCCTTGTGTCTATGCCTCTTTGGTAAGCTTCTTATAAACATCAGTCTTTCCAACAGGACAGGAAACACTGCTTTCATTCTCCTCTGGAAAGATTTTCTTTGCTTCTCTTACACTAGATCATTGCAAAATTTTACTTGTAATCTAATCCCTGAAACAGAATTCACTTAGTAAATAATTTGCTCAGGGCACTGTAGAACTAACAGAAGCCAATACCTGAGTGATGGACTCTGTAAACAGTTTCTTGGTGGCACATAATGTCCATGTCTGAAATTGGAGGAACTGGAATACCAGACTTTATCATCCTGACCGTTGGGACATCCTGGAAAATTAAACTCAGTCCCTTTGGGCAATTTTCCCATCTCTGGCAATAGGATATGCCATAATTACAGAATCAGGTGATACAAGCAGCACAGAAAAATCTATTAACTTTTCAGTTCAGTTTCACTTTGGACTCTCCAAACATGTTTGGATAATGGCTGTCCCATATCTGTGGGTGTGGCATCAGTGGGATTTGGAATATGCAACCTGTCAGCCACCACCCTTGTCTGCTCTGGATGGTGCTGTACAAATAAAAAGACTGATGTGATCTCTGACCTTCCATCACAGCTGTCACAGAAGAAAAGGAAAGAAATCACTTTCTCGGTTGAGCAGGACTTTGCAGTGACCCACCCCAAGCCAGCACCCGTGCAGATCTATGACTACTATGAAACAGGTATGGCTTTGATTTTAACCAGTGTGAAGTGTGGGGACAGGGGCAGCAGAAACAGTGTGCCTTAAGGGACACCCAGAACCAGCCCTGCTGCAAACAGCACTCCTCTGGACTCCATCAGCACCTGAATCTAGTGCCAGGGGAGAGACTCATTTCACTTTATTCACCTTGGTCTCATGCCCAAGGTGATCAATAGGCATGACTAGAAAGTTATGAAAATACATGCACCAGAATAAAGGATATTTCAAGGATCTCCAGTTTAAGCATGCATAGGTTATGTCCACCTCCAGGGAAAGGCACAAGAAGAGTTCTCCAGGGTAACAAGAATGTTTCTATTCTTCTTCTCCAGAAGAGTATGCTGTTGCTCAATACTCATCACCTTGCAACGAGGTTGTTGCAGAAACGGACTGTGGATACAAAAAGGTAAGCGAAAGCCAGAAAATAACCAAACAGGCAGATAAGAAAGTGAACTATAAAGCAGCAAAAGCAGAATGAGTAGAACAGGAGCCATTCTCAAAATAAATGAAGTCTCCTTAAGGCTTCTCAGAGAGCAGAGACAGGGGCCAGGTCCTGTCCCATGACACCAGTGGAATCCAAGTGGGGACCATGCTGCTGTTCATGGGAAGAGCTCAGCATCTAGAATGAAAGCCAAAGTGCAGAATAATGGAAAAGCCAGGAAATACTTTCAAAGCTTCCTCAAAAGCACAGATATGTACTAAGGAACCATTTACCTATGGCCATCCTCTAACGTCTTCCCTCTGGAGCCTATGCTTCCCAGACCCAAGCAAGGTTTTCCACATGGACTAACAGAAACATTTTCTGGGACAGTAAATACATTATCTGAGGAGAACACGAGGTGACATGAATCATGGAGGCAGTGTATTAACTAGTCAGAGGTATGATGCTGCCGGGCTGTAGAGGAGGTCAGGTCTGCATCCTACTCAGCACAGCAGTTCTGCTGGCTGCTGTCTCATGAGCAGTTTCTCAGGAGTCCAGGCACAGCTTGCTGCAAGACCTTGGTCCAGCTTTTGTCTGTTTAACACAGAAAGAACTGACTACTCTGTATCCCGAAAAAATGCCTGTGTTTTGTAACTTGCAACTCTTGGTTCTCACTGAGGTTATTTTCTTTTGGATTTTCACCTGCAGGAGCATCATAAATGTTGAACAAGTGGTCAAGAACCCTATTTTCTTCTGTCATGAAGTCCTGGAAAAAGCCATTGCATCACAGTGGGACTTAGGAATCACAGTGGGACTCCGTGAGATTGATTGAGCTAGTGTCTGGCTCTGTTTCCTTTCACAGCACATCTCTCCAGCTCTGTAGCATAATCATGTATATCTTTCCACCAATAAACCTCCCTTTTACATTGGGCATTGGTTTTTTTTCAGTGTTACACAACAGGCATGTTGATGATAGCCCACATGCCATGACTGCTGGCTGGGGGAGGATGAGGAGAAGAACACACTTGTCCTGCCTGCAGCACTCTGCCTCGTCCCTCAGCTACAGCTGATAACCCCTGGCCACTCCTGCAATGCACATGGTGTTCAGTCCCCCCACATCCAGAGATGGCACCCACTGCTCATGGCTGCTGGACAGCCCCTCACCTTTCCCCAGGCCAGTGACAGCACTGCCTTTGCCCCTCTGGCATAAGAGTAAGGGTTTAGGTGAGAACATCACGAAGTGACAGCATCATGCCCAACAGGGAACGGGGTGAGGAAAGGGGCAGCTTGCAGTCCAGACCTGGGGGTGCCTGGACCCACATCCTCCATCTCACCCTGCCAGGCCCTCCAAGTCTGGACAGAGTTTGTCCAAACCAGTCCAGGATGGATCATGGCAGGAGCCACCAGCAGCGACCCTCCCCGTTTTCCAGCACCTCTGCTCATCCCCTCCTTCATCACGCCTGGAGCCCTGGTGGTTCCTGCAAACACTAACACGCTAGCAGAGCAGCATCGGGAGGGCTGGGGGAAGAAACAAGGATGCTGCTCCC
>NW_005054444.1:843834-882242 GCF_000277835.1 Geospiza fortis
GAATTTAAGTGCAAACTGCTCAGGTGCCGAGGGCTAACATCCAGCCAAGGGCTAGGATGTGTTTCGACAGGATCCATTCCACCAGGAGATTTGCTAATGGCTGCGTGCGGGTTTGCTTTTTTTTCCCGGTGAAAATTAATCATCAGGCCAACGGAGGATATTCCTCTCCCCAAAATATTTTTTTTTTTCTCTCAAAGTGCACTAAAAAATTTGATTTTTAGTACTCCATAGGGCTTGCCATGCAGGGTATGCATGATACTGATATTATAAAAAGCCACTTTCTTAAGTTCCACAGACCAGGAATTTGTGGGACATTAAATGGGTTTGGATACATTTCTGATCTCCATGCAGAATGTCAAAATTAAAACATCACTGCCAGCAGGAGGAAAAGGAGGAAAGCAAGAAAGGCTGTGAATTTTGCATTCCTGACACAGCCCACATTATAGCAACTGACTTGATTTACATGAGCATCAGGCTGGACTAAAGCAAGAGAAATCAATACTTATGGTAACAAGGTTGAAAAGGAGAGCAGACTGAGTGGATGTGAAGACAGGGTGTATATCTTCCTGAGGAATGTAAGGCCAATTAAGTTAAGGCTTCAGCATCTCACATGGAACTCATAAAAATCTCCTCAGGTCTGGCTAAATATGTTATTCTGTTCTGCTGAACATAGTTTCCTGGGAAGAAGCAAGGTCCTGGGAAAAAAAAATAAAGCGCATTTTTATCATACTTTTGAAATCTTATCTTCCTGTTAGGTCAAACCTGCCTATTAAAACATGAAATACTCATTTCCCACTGCACTCTCTTCCTTTGCATACTGAAAATGTAATGTTTGTTGCCCAATTTTATCCTTCAGCTCAAACATATAATTGCTCATTGCAGTCAGATCTAATAAATATCCCATGCTCACACTCTCCCTCCAGATTTTTACATCTAGATCATGTCTCCCTGTCTTCCACTCCCACAGGGAACAGCAATATTTTTTAAAACATATTCCAACACCTCCAAGGTGTCTGGAACCTTGCTGTCATGTTTCAGCTCTAGGTTTTGTGCCACACACCTGAAACTGAAGCAAGTATATTAATTGTGGGCTGAATGAGCCAGGGACACCCACCAGCCTGAATGTCTTCCTCTGCCATCTGATAATCCTGAGGTGCCAGGGATCTGGGGAGTGTTCCGGGCCTCAGAGGGTAGAATTACTGTAATTTTTTAGACATATAGACTAAGCAAACTGTGTTGTCCAAGTGTGATAAAATCAGGCTCACTGGCCCAAGAGCTGCTATGAGGTACCATACTGCTGCCAACTCAAAGGCACATGCACTGGCTTTCTGTGCTTGGTATTGCACATCTCACTTTAAAAAAGCTGAAACTGTTGTGCAGGATATTGGACTGGGTCAGCAACACTACAATAAATGGGAAACTCCCAGCTTCACTGTGGGTGTCTGCCAGTGTCCTTGTACCTGCTGTAGATGTCCTATGTGTCCATGCATGGCTCTGCTAGAAGTACATTAAAAGCTGTTCTGAAATGCAATTTTTATTGATAAAAAGTGTTAATGAAGTATAATCACGTCACAGTGTCTTTTACTGAAGTGCTCTGTCAAGCTTACTTCCCTTTTGTGTTATGTAATTCTTTGTAGAGTTTAATTGCACCGTGGGAATTGATTTGCTGCTCATGTGGAGCCCACACTCAAGGATCTGAAAAAGGCTGATGTTATGGCCTAATTAAGAAGAAGAACCCTAACGACCATACCTACTTTGAAAAGTGAACATAAATGCTTTTACAGTAGAAGATGAGTGTCATCCATAGTGCAGGCAGTAGGATGCAAAATCTAGGGAAAAAATGGGTCTCTCCAGAAAAATAAGTTCTAGTGTAGAAGCATTCTCTTGCTTTGGCCCCTCAAATGCTTAGCTAGTGTCAGACAAAGGAGTCCTCAGTTCTGGGAGTTTGGTTGCTCCATCTTTTGACTCAAACCCTCTGTGATCCCCTCAGTGTCACAGGCAATAGTGCCAAGCTATTAGACAACATAAGCTGCAGCAAGACCTCACCTGTATGATTTAGCTGTTCAGGTCTTCTTCTCAGCACCTGCATCAAATGTGGAGTGTGAGTAATGGCCAACCAATTCAATGATCAGAGAAGGCCAGAAATGTGTCAGAAGACCCTTCAACCAACAAATGACAATGTCAAATTTCTCTGAGGAAGCAACTCAGCTTTGTTCTCTGATTATTTCTTTGTTGAGTCATTTGTACCTGGTGGACAATTAGGGAGGTAGGGCTTTGTCTGCACTGAAGTGTCCCCCATCATCTGATTCATCAGCCAGGTGACACAGAATTGTGGTCACATCTCTGGCACCACTGACTGTGAAACCCCAAATGTCAGAGAATGACTTCCCGAGGAACATCACTCATACATTTGAATTTTTTTATTCAGAGCAACAATGAAAAGTTTCCTCAAGGATTTTTCAAGTGGAAAAGCAACACAGTGTAAGCTAATCCTGTAGCTCACAGCAAGAGAAAGCTTCTTTCTGCTTTACCTAGTAAAGGGTCACCTTTTGAGGGTCAAGAAAATCCTAAAAGCAAGGCATTACATTGAATACAGGACCTAATAGTCTCCTTCAAGGGAACGTCTCATTCTTCCCCTTTCTGATACTCCTTCAGCTCAGCACACTGATCTCCTTTCTGGCACACCACTGCTCCTGCTGGGCAAACCAGGATCTCCCCTAAGAACATGATTTGAGCAGGGCTTCTGCACCCCATGTTGTCACACTGTGTGTATATAACCTGTCAGATGGGAGATTTTAAAAAGTCCTGTTTGAGAGGGAAGAGAGACATATGAACCAGGCAGTCAAAGGCGAAGGGGATAAAAATCACCACTGGCTATGACAGGATTCCATGCATGCTGCTAAAGTGCTAACCTCACACATTTTTTCAGCCTCCTACCCTTTGACTCACTGCCCATAGGGAGGCTAAGGCTGGGTTATTACTGGAAGCAATTGCATAACTGTGCCAGATGTTTTCTGCTTCACTTCCCTCGAAGTGATAAGCTCTAGGTCCCACCAGTTCCCCTTGCTGTCCTTGCTCTCAAGGCAAGGTGTGTCCCCAAGGTGTGTGCCAAGGTGAAGCACATCTGGGAAGCCCTGTGCACTGACTGTGGGATGCACAGCTGGCTCTCCCTTCAGAGCCCATGGCTGCTCAGGAGATGTCTTGTCCTGTTCCCAGGACAGGCTCTGTAGCAGGACACTGTGTTGAAAAGGTTCCTGATAAATGGTGTGTTCTCCAGCTGTGTTACACTGCTCATACACGTTCCCCCGACTGAAATATCAGCTCTGCCCTGCCTAGCAAGTTGGAACAGAACAAAGCAGAGGTGCAGGGGAAAGGATTAAATGTGACAATATCTGATTTCCTTGCCTCATGCTCCACTAGGACTTTCTTATTTGGTTTTCCTATAGCATCCTCTATCTCAAAATCCTGGACAAACACACGAGCTGAGCCCCAGCTCCTGTCTTCACTGGGAAAAGACTCATGTCTTGGGTATCAAAATTCTGGCTTAGCTGTAGCACAGAGAGCCCAATGGCCTTGCATCATGTCACCCAGCAGGGCAGGAACCGAGCTGAGCACAAAGCCCTTCCCCCTGGCCACCTCAGCTCCCACAGATGGCCCTGGGACAGAGGAGAGGAGCAAGAGCCCCTGCACACCTCTCAGCAGGTGGGTGTTACACCAGGTGGGTACAGCATGGGTGCAGGGAGGCGACATTGGCACAGCCTTCTGCTGCCTTCTTCCAGCAGCCTGCCAGAGGGAGGCAGTGACTTGGAGTTTTACTGTTTTATAGCTAAGTGAACTTTAAATCTAAATGGGGGAAATCTCTGAAATGCCTACACACTATGAATATCAGGGGTTTTCTCTACACTGGCACTTCTGCTCATGGCCTTGTGCTATGAAGTATGGATGGTGTCTGGGGATGGATGTCTCACGGCACCTGTGGGTGCCTGTTCTGTTGTTACATAGCCCTTGGGAGAAACACTCTTTTTCCTTCCATGTGCTTATTGTTTCTCTGTATGAATCTTGGCCTATTTACCTTTGCTCCTGCCACTGTGCACCTCTGAGGAAAACCTGGCTCCAACACTGTTCAACCTGACTTGAACATAATCTCAGGGCCAGCAGAAGAACCTTCATGAGATGCCTGTACCTGAGGAGAGAGGTCGTCCGGACACTAACTTTACAGCTGAAGCTAAACAGAAAGTCTATATGCATTTAATATATCTCTTTATATGGTAAATTTTTATCTGAAGAGTCATAGGACTCAAAAAAAAGCATAATTGATTGACCTGAGTGCTGGTCAGAGACATATTTATAAATGTTTTTGCTTTTTCTACCCCCCTTCTTGGCAAAATTCTGAATACTACAAAAGCATAAATTAAAATAGCTTGTCATTTATTACTGCATCAGGGATTACCTTCAATTCTCTGTAATATCCAAAAATATCTGCTAACATGTGAGCAGTTTCCTGTTTACACACTTTAAAATTATTAGAGATCGTTCACTAGTTACCTTAGAGGGATTTTATAATGGGATTTCAACAATTTATCCTACTCTGTGTGTGCTGTGTACTGTAAGTATCAAACAGACACACTGTGGATTTCTCATGCCTGAGGGTAAATAACCTTGTTTATAGCCTTTTTTACAGCATACAGTATAAATTTCTTCTAAGGCAAGACCAAATTTATATATACTGCGGATGTTTGTTATAACATAGCTGAGAAAGACAGAAAACCTCTAAATACCTTGTATATGGCTTACCCTACAGATGGCCACCTCACATCACGCAAAATATGGTCACAGGACCATTTATAAAATTCAGCTACCAATCTGGTTTGCAATTTAATCTACAAAGTGCATTAAAATGAAAATAATTCATTGATGGTTTTGCCATGCCTGAATTTAGTCATTTGTTCATATGACACCTCAGAAATATGAGTTATATTTGACAGCCCAGCTGTCCATGTCTGGGAAAGGCAGTTCATCTGCTGTCAGGCCCTTCTCTCAGGTTAAATTATTCAACAAGCAACTAAAGTGGATAATCTTTATTCATTCTGACATTTCCAGTTTCATTTGAAGTTTAGCTGATGAAGCCATTTTATGGTATTTAATTTCATTGTGTATCTTCCTGTTCCTGCTTGGTACAACTTGTAAAATGTTCATATTGTCTGAGGTTTTTTTAATAGATGACCTTCCCTTCACTGTAGTCTGTGAAACATTTTGTCTCCTATACAATGAGAAACCCCTTCTTATGTCTTTGGGAGTTGCTATTATTCCTATTGGTTTATCTAAGTACTTTTTCCTGTCATACTTTTTTGTCATACGAAATAAATTGCTTTGGGTTTGTTTGCTTTTGCTTTTTCTCAGGCTGCGAAAACTAATATCATAATTTGGATTTCCTTTAAAATAACAATACCGATGTTTGTGGGGTTTTTTTTCCCTGTAATATCTTTTCTGCCTTTAGCTGAACAGCTAATACAATTTGTTAACTGGAGCTGTTCATATAAGTCTTGGGTTTTACAGTGAGTTTTTCCTCACCTGTCACCACACAAAGCTGCTGGCATTAAGGAGAGACATTCCTTTGCTAGAGCTGCTGGTTTCCAACAGGAGTTCTTAGGTGAAAGTGCATGGACCACCTTAGGCATGATACCAGTGTCTTCAAGAAATGTTTCCACAGCTTTTTCTTTTCACACATGCCTGTTCTTCAAAGCCAAAAGTTAAAGTTCACTTTATTGCTTGGCTTTGGCCTTGAGGGTTGAGCATTGTGCTACATCCTTGAGGAGACTGAACAGGATCATATTAGAGAAACAAGTGTCTTTCTTGGGATTATTTACCTTTGGTGGCAGAGGTACCAAACCTTCTTTAAGACTTCTGGAACAGACAAGGATTCCCACATATAAAAGTGTTGTGAAAGTACAGAGAGTATTTGCACCCAACCACAGACACCTTTTCTTCCTGCAATTGCAGTCAGCAGCAAGCCACTCTGCTTTTGGACAATTGGCAATCACCTACAAAGCTAGAAAATAGAAACTGAAAAGAAATCAGAGGAAACTATACCAGAATTGGGCTAAAGTGATTAAAATTACACAGCTCAATATCTTATTTTGTTTTCAAGGGAAAATGTGTTTTCTACAGTGATATAAACTTGGAGATGTAGGACACATCAAATTTTTGTGTCATCTTTGCCAGGCAAAGCAGTGAGGACTGTAAGACTTGGAGGAAACTTTGCAGAATGAGACATGCTGTGACTGGAATTCATCAATATTCATGATGGCCCATATTAACTTATTAATTTCACCTTCTGTGTCAGTCATTCCAACTCAAAACAATATATTTTAAAGTGCTGATGAAGAGGAACTGTGAAGGAAATATTGTGGAAATTTAAATCAGATTGCTGTGATTGGATGCTGCCCACAGGGAATATTACCATGTGCTGAACACAGTTCACATCCCCAACACTGTGGATTTCTGATGGGCTAAGGAAAACAGGGTATGAATCATTCAAAGGTTTCTAATATAAGCATTACCCAAATAAATACCCTTCCCCCACTTTCAGAGCCTCTGGCCAAATACTGTCCCTCTGTTCCAGCTCCTCCTTGCTGCCTCTCCCTGTTTCCGGATGGGCCCTGGCCCCCAGCCCTTATCTCCTCCAGCCCCTGGGCTGTTTGCAGAGAGCAGCTATAAAGAGGCTGACAGAGCACGGAGTGGAGGGGAATTACAAGGTGCAGGAAAACAGCAGCACTGCTTGGCTCAGCACAACCTGCTCTGCACCATGGGGAAGGACAAGCTGCCCAGCAAACCAAACATCTTCCTCCTTCTTCTCTTCTTTCTTCCTGGAAATACTCCTCTCAACACAGAACCGTAAGCTACACGTGTGGAGGGGGGAGGGAGGTCTAAGTGCTCCCTTTTTCCTGCAATTTTCTTCCCACTAATAACCAAGCCCTGAGTTTCCTGCACAGCTCTGACAGTGCCCCCCGCTCCCATCCTGAAATCCCCCAGCTGTCCCTCCCTGGGACCCCTCCCCACCACTATCCCTGCCAGTGGCCTCCTTCCACCCTCCCCAAATATCTGCCCACAGTGCCCGCAGTCCTGCCCTGATAGTCCAAACCTGGATCCTCTCAACACCTTTGCCCAAGTATGTTTCTGCCTCGAAACCTCTCAGGGCCTGGGATGTTGTGGGCGCGATGCCGGGATCCAGGTGCTTACCTTTCCCAAAGTGTCCTTGTTTCAATCACTGAGTTACTTCTCCCCATTCTCCTGTTGCTTTCCAAGCCAGTTCGTTCCCCTTTCTCCTGCCAGTTTGTTTCCCTTGGCAGCCTCAGATGTGCTTGTTCTCGGAGAGATCTGTGACCTAGATTCCCTTCCTGCGGCTCGGGGGCTGGTGCCAGCGCCCTCCCCGGACACCGCGCCAGGGCTGCGCTGCCCGGGAGCGCGGCTGCAGCCTGGGCTCTGCCGGGAGAGGGGCAGCCCGGCACGGCACGGGCAGGCTGGAGTCTGGCATGCCCACCCCAGCCTTGCCCACCGGACAGTGCTGCTCTGAAGCCTCTTGTCTGGGTGGGAGCAGCCCCTCTCTTCATAGCTTGGCTGCCGCTCCCCTTGCTGTGCTGACAGAGGCACGGCTCTCACCAGCACGGCTCCAGCGGTGCTTGCTGCAGAGATTTCATGCCCACGAGCACCGCCACAGCGCTGGCGGAGGGTGCAGCACTACTGCTGCCACTTGCTGTGTGGTCAGGGGTAAAGTTGCCACTGGGTCAGCCTGAAGGACCTTTGACTCATGCTGTACCATCAATCCCTCATTTGTCTGCCCTGTTTGAGTGCTTCTGGGGTGGATCAGCCAAGCAAGTCTGCTTTGGGGTCAGGCAGAGCTCTCTGGTCCTCCTGCAGTTATCTGATTTCCAAGTAATTAAGTAATCTTAATTCATTCTTGCCCAACATCAGGGGAAAGGGAATGAAACCATAATGCTCAGACCTGTGGGGAACATAGAACCATAGACTGGCCTGGGCTGGAAGGAACCTTAGAGATCGCTCAGTTCCAAACCCCCTGCCAAGGACAGGGGCACCTTTCTCTAGACCAGGTTGCTCAGAGCTCCACTCAACCTGGCTTTAAGCATCTCAAGATGGGGTATCCACAGCTTGACTGGGCAATCTGTGCCAGTGCCTCACCAGCCTCACAGTGAAGAAATGTTCTCCCTAATGTCTAATCTAAACCTACTCTCTTTCAGTTTGAATCCTTTCCCCTTGTCCTGTCCCTTGGCAATAGTCTCCCTCCATCTTTCTTGTAGGCTGCTTTTTGTCCCTTAACTGAGCCCCGTTCTGGGAGGGAAGAACAAAGAAAGGCTGAGAGGTGGGAGAGAGAGGGGTGTTGTTGGCATCCCCAGAAGGAGGACAGGAGCCCAGTAGGGAGGCAGTTCTGAGCAGTGAACTGCTAGGTAGCATAGGTACTTTTGCTGTGGGTGCAGGATAGATCAGATGCTGCATACAACACAGAAAGGAAGCAACCCTTGAACTGAAGAAAAAAAAATGAACTTCCAACCAAGACTTGCTCACTGTGCCCTATGCAAGTGGGGGTATCACTGATTTGGGCAGAAATAGCTGCTGCTGTTTCTGCTTCAGAGGTGACAAGCTGGACAGGAGACAAAATTAAGGCTCAGATTGCATATTACAAAAAAATATATTCATCAAGTTAGTGCAGCACCAGAACAGATGACCCAGACAGATGGTAGAAACTTCATCTATGGTGTCCTTCACAAAAGTCCTGTTCCAGGAGGGAAGGTGGGCTTAAAACATCCAGACATCCTTTGTAACCAAAATTTCAATGATTGTGGAAGAATGCAGCCAAAGGTATTTTTCTCCTACTCTGGTTGTGCATGTAAGCTGTTTTACAGTGCAGTGGACATGCTTGGAAGTACTCTGCGTTTGGTCATAAGTGTGAGGCCATAATGACGCTTTAATTGGCAGGTATTGATTTGGGCTGATGATGTTCAATGACTTCTTTGGCTGGGTGCTTGTTCTAGTAACCAGCTGAGAGTCAATACACCAACAGACATTAGTCCACCTTCAGCTACAGCGTTACCTTCTCTGTAGAGACAAACTCACCATTTTTGCCTCAGCCACCATCTCTAGGGTCTCCTATTCCTCCTTGATGTGTGCCTCTGTCAGAGTCACTGCCTCTCTCATCAGAACAGCTCATTGCATGCCGAGGTCTCTTTTGGCAGCCCAGATGCTTTTTGTCCTGGAATGTGTGTATATGGGTTTTGTGACCACAGTTGCTTAAAACACTCATGGTAATCTAATTCATCTGTCTCTTCTAAACAACACATCCCCAAACACCTAAAGAGAGGTCTATAAACAGCATGGTTTATATCTCTGTTTCAAAGGCAAGGAAGCCAGCCTAAGGGGAAGTTCTGCAAGTTGGCCAAAATTTCAGCAGAACAGTGAACAGGAAGAGAAATGAGGCCAAATTCCCCACAAACTAGGTCATGCTGTCCTTTCTGTAGACTGGATGTTATTGTCACGTTGCCAGTGCCACTGACAGGGGACAGGGGGGATGGCATTAGGGGAAGCAGCGTGGGCTGAAGCATTGGTAAGAAGGTTGTGGAAGAAAGGAAACACTGGAGAAAGCAGAGAGTCACAAGCTGTAACTCACTCTCTGGGAGGCTGGAGTTCCCTCCTTTCACAGCTTCTGCAGCAGCACTGGCTGAGCAGAGTTGCCAGCAGGCTCCTCGCTACACTTCACCACAGTGCTGCCTCACGGTGAAGGAAATGCAGGAGCTGCTGGGATCCCATTGCCTCCACAATAGCTTTAGGACTCCCCAGAAAGCTCAGAGCCCAGGAAAAAATGTAGCTCGGGATGGATGCATTTGTATTTGCCCTCTATTCCTTTCTGAACCCTTCCCAACAGTCTGTTACTAATTACTGATTGAGAATTTTCCAAGGCTGACCAACAGTGGTCAAGTCTGAGTGGTAGGAGCTCACTTCTTATATTCCCTTTATGAACAGTTCATTTGCTATTTTTCCTACTCAGTTCTATCATACAAAAAATCTTTTCCACAAATATCTAAGTCAATTTTTAGAATTTTCTTATCCTGCACAATCATGAGAGAATTGTACTTCCAAGATCATTTAGGTATGTACTGGAAAACAGGAGTCTCAACACAAACTCTGGAGGTTTTCACTGGTTCCTACCCCTTCTGCCCTATCTTTCAACCACTTAATCCAGGACAGAATTAATAATTTGATTTATTAGTAAAATGATCCCTTTTATTGAATGGCAGCTTAGTTTAAGGGTCCTCTGTGAGGGACATATCTCAAAGCTCTTTGAAGATGCAAGTACACTTGAGGTGCAATAAAACGCTACACCCCAAAATCCTTTGTGTGCTCATCTTAATAAGGTCCCAAACTGCAAGGACGCACATCTTTGCTCAGCATGTGAAGGATTTGGAAACCTGGATAGGCAAAGACTGGAGGAGTCAGACAAGTGGGTGGGTTTTTTCCTCAACTGTTTTTAGCTAATGCTTTTGAGTCTCAAAAGGAGATTGTGGAATATACAAAATTCAATTAACAGCCTGAAACCTTTCAAACCATCCTAACTCCCTGCTGTGAAGCCAAACAAAACATCCTTTGTAAAGCACTCTCCATTAGCATAGAAATTGTTCCTTCTACTGCAAGCATTTTCCTGCTTTTAGGCTAATTAGTTAGACCGTTTAATATGTATAAACCCAAAATAAAATGAATGCTCATGTTATATGCACTGCAATTCACAGGGATGGCAATGGATTAGGCATGCTGATTTGTTAATTTCCCTTCACTTATTACTGTTGCCTTAAAACCACTTCACATTTCTGATCTTTCTTGCTTCCCTCCCTTCACAGGCAGTACATGGTGCTGGTGCCCTTTCTGATCCAAACAAATTCTCATGAGAAAATCTGTGTTCAGCTGACCTACCTGAACGAGTCTGTGACCCTGAGTGCCACACTCGAGTACCTAGGGGAGAACAGGAGCTTGATTGATGATGTGGTGTCAGAGAAAGATGTGTTCACCTGCATCCCTTTCTCTGTGAGTATCTCATCCTCGTGTGATGGTCTCTTGTGTTTATTGATGTGGGACACTAGATCCAAACAGTCCAGAAATGAGAAATAAGACACACTGCAACCAGAGACCCCTAAGCTAAGTCGAACAAAAGAATTAACTCAGTGTGGATGACTGACTGTGGCAGTCTTACCAGGACTGATTTTCCCCCCATTATCAAATTCTGTATCCCACATGATACTTCTCTGCATGCATGTGTTATAAAGTCTTTTGGAACTTTGACTGACAGAATGTGCCCCATATTTGTTTGATATGAGTAAGCCTGAGATGAAAAATACCAGAGTGGACTGAAAACTGTAGAAGCTGGGGAATTGTTAAAGACAGTGAGGTCCATGAAATCATATGGCTGCTTCTGGAGCTTATTCCCAGTTTTTTACTGCAGAAGGTTGGTTGGTGAGTAATGTAAACAACAGGTTCCATACCCTAATTAATGAATCTGGGTTAATTTTCTTTTTGATAAATCATGTGATGGAATAAGATCAGGTTCAGTATTTCTCTAAGAAAAGTATATAAATGAAGGCAGCAGTTTTTTTCTTGCTCCCTGCACTGAGTCATTTTTGTCCCTTTAGGGAACTTTCTGACCCAGCTAGCACTTCTTCCTTCAGTGCTCAGTGCAATGGGGTGGATCAGTAAAGCAGTTATCCTCGTCATTCTCCTTAGCTCCCAAAATCCAATAGCACATCAGTGGCATTTCTCACTGTGACGGTGACAGGGGACACACTGCGCTTCAAGAGCCGCAAGTCAGTGCTGGTCAAGAATTCTGAGAGCTTGGTCTTCGTCCAGACAGACAAACCCATCTACAAGCCTGGACAGACAGGTACCGGGAATTGGGCTGGTATTGACTCTGACAGCAAAACATCTTAAGGGCTCCATTCTCCAGAGGTGCCATACTTGTATTGAAGTTTTCAGATTTCTTCATAGAGGGATCTAAAGTATTCAGTAAATCTTATTTCTGCCAGCTGAGGTCTAGTTCACTGCACATTCCTAATCTCCGTTCTCCAGGCACAGCATCTCAGCCAGGTGTAGGCTCTGATTCATTCTACTCAAGTAGAGGCACTGATTCATTCTACTCAAGTAGAGGCACAAAACTGGGATGACTGCAAAGCATAGTCTCCCTTGGCTGCACCAGAATCAACAAAGCAGGACAGGCACTCCCAAGAGATAATTCAATTCAGCCAAGACCTGATTATCCTGCTAAATTTATCGCCCCTCACTATCTGCAAGAGAAAGACCCTGAAGTAATTGTTTCTATTACTTAGAGATCTCAATTTAGAGCCTGTTGATCCATGGAATGAGTATGAGTAATAAATTATTGAAACATTGTCATTTCCTGTGATGGCTACAAATTTAACGGTGGAATTTCCTTTTCTTCTGTTACACTCTTCAGTTCAGTTTCGGATCGTCTCTCTGGACAAAGACTTCTACCCGCTGAATGAGAAGGTAGAGCCTTAATTCCTTGTTGCTAGCCAGGAGATTTAATTCTTAAATTAACACCATTGCTGTTATCATCCCGAACCGCTGAAGACAGCTTTTAAAGCATATGATACTCTCTCACACCATGCTTTACCTGTTCCATAATCTATCCTAGGACACATTCTGCCTAAAAAAATCCCCCTTTTCAGAAGCATATAGATGTTTAGAACCAGATTCGCAAATCAATGTATGTGGCTAAGCATGTGGGCAGGGATCTCATTACTGAAAAAATGTGCGGGACAAGTTTCCATGGGTAGTGACAGGTGTGAAGTTGTTTCTGGCAGTGGGTGCAGTCCCACACTTAGAGAGCAGCATGACAAGAACTTGGTTTTATGGAACTGGTCAGGGGTGCAAGCCCACCTTTTGTTTTATTTGACAATCAGTTCCTTATGCAGACAAGTTCTTTGAAAACTTGTGCTTCATCACATCTTCATACAGTGGTAAGACAAAAGGTCAGGGCCCTAAAATATTATAAATAAAATTCCCTTAGCCATCAAGATCCAAGGAAAAAAACAAGTACAGAAAGGGAACAATCCAAAAGACTTCTTAGAAGTTCTTTGTTCTTCTGCCCCTCAGTCCAAATCTGGAAAATAATTCCGTGTGATTAATATTTCTAACATTGATTTTCTTTTGATCTTTCCCCACAGTTTCCCTTTGTCTACGTTCAGGTGAGTGGATAACTACATTATTATTTGCAGAAGAATGTGCAGGCACAGAGCAACCAGTCCACAGCATTGGTGTTTTCAGGCTGAAGGGCAAGGGAAAAATCACAGGCCTGTGACCTTTTCCCTTTGGTTAAAGGAAGGCTGAGTAGCTAGGCATCAAAATAAACTCCAATAATGATTCTTCGAGCTGTAGGATAAAACTAATTAACCATTAAAAGCCATGCTGTGAACAGAACTACACTTGGCAGTGTAGTCTTCCCAGCCAGAACTGGGTCTCTGTCTGCCAAGTGTGGTTGAAATTAGAGACCAGTGTTAAATAAGCTATCAAAACCAAAGAAACAAAATTAAATAGACATCCTTTGTCCTCCCAAGCATGTTCTTTTTGTCTGGCTTTTTTTTTAATGGTTGAACTTCAGTGGCAGGCAAAAGTTAATAGGAAGGATGTTTCAATGATTCAAGCATTCACTTTTTTCAGATGAGACCCCAAAATTTATAATTATTATTTGGGATATCTTCTTTTGAAAAAACTTATGATGAGGGCTTGTGGACAGACCCTGAAATTAGTGTGCGCAAAATTTATTTTGGTTTACACTATTAATGAGTCCTGTGCAGTCAGTCCTTTTACTGTTCCTTGCTGTGTGGGGTTGCTGTGTCCATTCTGCACCATCTCTGTCTAGAGCTGGAGAGTCATCACAACAGAGGTAGGCCAAAACCAGGCTGTGCCCCTTTTTTGTACCCTCTTTTCAGACTGCTGTCACTCTCTCTTCCCATCAACAAACTTTCAAAAAAGAGCTTCAGAGCTGGTGGACCACTGATGATCTGTGAATATTGGAAAAAGAAGAGTAAGACAGTGGGAGGTGTGGATTAGCAGGCTGAGGGGAACATCTCAGAGCTACGTTTTGTTAGGGATGTCCCATGGGGTCCAGGTCCCTTCCCTTTCAGTGAGATGATAGTTTACTGAGTACAGAAATTTAATGAAAGGAGTAAAAACAAATACATCTTCCAGAAATATGTCCTTGCCTAACAAGCTGAATAATTTAATAACCTTTGTGTGTATGTGTCAAAACCATGAAAGCCTTCACTTTTAAATCCCTAGGAAGGCCATCTGTGTTTTCAGCTCTAGTCTGTAAAGCATGGTGTTTGTGCTGCTTAAACCAGCTTGTGTAGGCCTTGTCCTTCATCTTCACCATCCCCTTTCCCTTCCTCAGTGCTCCTTCTCAGGCCAGTACTGCCCTTTGTTTGGATTTCACAGCTGTCTGCAAGACACTCTTGTAGAGGGGGAACTCCTGGGGCAGAAAATTCACCAGATGACTCTAGAGTACTTTCTTCAGCCAGATCAGATCTGTCAGTGCAGTTTACTACGTGATTGCATGAAATTTGGACTGGAAAAGAAAGGTGACAGCCTAAGCATCAGCACCTCTAAGGAAATAAATGTCCGTAAATCCACACCCTGGATGTCACTAATTTATCTTAGTGAAGCACAAAGGCAGAGGTCAGTATGAGTCTGCTACTTCTGAACTATTATCCTGACCTATTGCTTATGTAATTAAAAAAAAAAAATAGAACACCTTTCTGAGGAAGAAAACAAACTGGTTTTCAGGCCTTCCCTATAGATACATCACATAAATGACAGTAAGTTCACAAGCCCAGCCTGAAATGTAAACATTCACTGTAAACATTTTCTTGAATTCCTCTTCTGAGGAAGCCCAGTGGTGTCCCTCACAATAAGTGGTGAACTTTTCAGCAGGGTTGAAACGTGATGATGAAGAGGATTTGGTCAGAGGCATGGGATGCATTTTACCGACTGTGCCACCCTCCCAGGTGGCTTCTTGGCAGCATGGCCCCCTCTTCTGCCCTCTGACTGATGACCTCCAGCTGGGAGAATGCCATTCACATCTCCATTTTTCCTAAGCCCTGAGATAATATCTCAGTGAAGTAAATGCACATAGTCACATACCTTGAGTCACACACCTATCTAGAGTAAATAAACTTTTGGTGACAGCCAAGGTACAAGGATGCATTAAACTACGCAGAACCACTGTGCTGTATCAGTGACTTCTACAAGAAATTTGGGGCTGAGGGGATTAATTATTGATGGTCAGTTGATAATGAGCAATACACAAATGTAGTAGTGGTGAGACTTCAGCTCCAGCATTAGGAGCATGGAGACACAAAGGAGGGCTCTCAGCTGGATCCCTATATGTGGGAGTATACTTTCCTCTGTTCCTGTCACCATTCCCCCACCCAACCACAAGCTTAGGACTCTTATACATGTACATTTCTCAGTCCCATAGGTAAGTCAGGTGTCTGATTCCTCAGCAGATTGTTTATTGGTACTTCAGCAGTCTTCATTCCAGCCAGGAGAAAACCAAAACTTTTGCATGCTGTATGGCCAGTCAAGAAAGCTGAAACTTCCTCCTTTTCTCCATGTGCTATACTTCTGATCCCGGTTCTGTTCCCTTCTGTTACCCTACCAGTCTGCCTTGCCTGGTTTCCTGGCCCCATCCTTTGCAGGTACAGCTGAGGGGGAGAAAACACAAAAGTGTTTAAAAGCTTTCTTGCATGCAAGTTATGCAGAATTGGCAGGTAAGTACTTTCAGAACCTCACAGACTGTTGAATAATTACAGATAGGTATTTCCCAGCTGGAATGTGCGTGCACTGGGCACTGCACTGTTCTGTCCCTGGCACTCTCCTGTACTGTCTTGTGACACTGTTACCCTCACCTGCAGGATCCCCAGAGGAACCGTGTGTACCAGTGGCAAGGGGTGGAACTTGAAACAGGCTTTACACAGCTCTCCTTCCCCCTCACCTCAGATCCCATTCAAGGCTTCTACAAAATAGTTGTGCAGAAGAGCATCTCATCCCATGTGGAGCACTCCTTCAGTGTGGAGGAATTTGGTAAGGGGAGGAATTTGACAGTAATGCCTTTTACTGTGACTACTAAGTTTGGAATTTCCTGGGAACAGCATGGAGAAGGGAGGGACAGAATATAACAGGCAATGGGATTCATAGGGGCTGAGCCAGAATGTGCTAAGTATCAGAAGTGACTGCTGACTTCACGGCATCTCTGCGACCTGCCCAAGCTTGTATTTGCTCAAACTGCTCTGGGGAGCACAGGACATGCCAGAATTCCTGTGTATGGCTTGTGGCGCCAATTTCAGCTGGCTTTGTCTCAGTTTATTCCAGTCCAGCAGCTTGTTGCAAGTAGCACTAGATATGAATGTAAGAGATGACAATATTTTGGTGACTCTATTTTGCTTGTCTCATCATCTGCATAAGGTCTCCTTCTCCATTCGTAGTCCTCTCTATTTTTGCTCTTCCTTGTTTCTGTGAAAGCTTAGAAAACATGTTTGGTAGAAAACTTGTGATTGAAGAACAATCCATGAATGTTACAAAAAGACTGCTAGGAGAGACTGAGTGAGGAGAAATGTGCTGCTGCAGGGAGCCTTTTAACCCTCAGCTCTCTAACAAAGCTTCTTGGGTCATCGTAGGTGTGTATTCTGACCATAGGTGTAGATGTGTATTCTGACCATAGATGTGCATTCTGACTGTAGTGCACATTTGAGGAGGCTGATTGGCCAGTGCTTCACATTCCCCAGGCTTTCCACTGACTCTGCATGAAGACCAGATGTTTATTCCAGAAACAGCAGATCCATTGATCAGGACCTGCTGTTTCTGGAATATGCAGCCCATAGATTGCCATTGAAGTCCATGAGAGATGGCTTATTTGGCTTCGAGTCAGGAATGGTAAATAATTTCACCATAAACCAGGCTATAGGCTTCAATCTGCCATGGTGACAGATGGCCTGTTCCTTGTCCCCTCAAGACCATTCTGAATGCCCCACAAAATCAAAAATGTTAAGTCCCATTGTTAGCCTCCCCCTAAACTGATTTTTCTTTCCTTTGTTCTTTAGTCTTTTTCGTATTAATCTCTCCTATTGCTATTTCTCTTAAAATCTTTTGAGGAAATGCACCCTGGGGTTGAAACATTGAGCCTCGCCTCCCATCTTAGAGGCAAATTTGTGTCTAAACTGTATAACTCAGGGTTATTTCCTGGATGTGCACCCACTCTGCTGTTATTTCCTCGCACTGTGAAAAAATCCCTCAGCTGCACCACCTGGAAGCAGAACATTACATGCTTCAGTCCAGTCCTGGGCATGAGGAGTTGGAGGTGTAAGGCTGCAGGATGCAATATGGGAAGAGGGATGTAATTTAATATGTAAAAAAAAAGTAAAAAAATATGTATTTTACTTGTGCTCCTTTATATTGGGTTTAGTGCTGCCTTTTCCGCTTGAAAATATAGATCTGAGAGCCTGTGGCTAGATTCACTTGAACTCTGTGGGTATGCAGGACAATATCCCATGGTGCATCATAGTGAGCCTAGGAGCAACTCTGCATCTCCAGAGCAGTAATAATCAGCCAAGAGAATCGATGATTTGGGGCATTTCAATGTGGTAAATTACAAAGGTGGTGAATGTGCTGCTCCAAGTCCCACCTGCAAATTATGCATTGTGAAGACACCACGCAGGACCAGTGTGTCCCTGTGCATGGACTCAGGTGAGGGATCTGCTCAGCTGTCTGGAGCCACATAAGCCCATGCTGCCAATAAGGCAAGGTAAAGACTACAAACTTCCTTAATTGCCTTTGAACCCAAACAGTGGTGAAGGCTGAGAAAACCTATGGAAGGGGTAGAGATAAATACTGGAGACCACAGGGAGGGTCATATGAAGATGATCCTGGCTCTGTGCTTGGGTTGCTGTGTAGCACACAACTCTTATTCACTCTTCTCATACCAGACTTTCTTTCTTCCATCTAGTGCTGCCCAGGTTCGAGGTCCTGGTGAAGGTCCCAAAGATGATCACTATTAAGGACAACGAGCTTCCAGTGTCTGTCTGTGGTCTGTGAGTCACAGAGCTCCAGTAAATCTCTCTTGCTTATCCTTCACTCTTGATCCTTTTTGCTGAGGACCAAAAGTGCTCAGGGAGGGTTTTTAAACTTTTTCCAGGCATGTAGTGAACACTTATTTCATTCTGTCAGTCCTGAACCTGCCGTTTGGCCTGAACAGTCAAAGTGAAGGGTCTTCCTTGTGTTCCTTAAAAGATTATGTCAAACAAATCTGCATCTTTCTCTTCCCAGTTTATTTCACATTTTCTCTTTCTGTCTTTACATTTCTTCAGTTAGAGCTTCTCTGCCAATGCTGAATTCTCAAATACTCCAAGATGCCAGATCAGACATCATTTAACTTGGTGACAATAACCCAGCATTCTCATTTTTAACTCATAAATCACACCTTCTGAGTACCTGGTTGTCTTTCCATTTCTTCATTAAACCCTGAGCAGTTTGTAATCACAAACGCTCCTGCCTGAAATAATTTTCTGAAGTCAACCTTTTTCTGCAGAGATGCCCCACCGAGAACAGGATGAATGTATCTTCCATGGATGATGGAAGAATCTCACTATGGAAGTGATGGAAATCATTAAAATGTCAGATTAGTCAGCCTTTCAGAAGTATTGGGAAATCATCCACAGAGGGCTTTAAGGAGATGTGTCTGTCTGACTGTGCCCGATTGTCTCCCTATCTGATACATTGTTTAACACACTGTGATTAGGTACACCTATGGGAAACCTGTTCCTGGTTTGGTGAATGTCCAAGTATGCCGGAAATTTTCCCAGTCTGCTTCAAGTTGTTACGGAAAAGAAACAGAATCTGTGTGTGAAGAATTCACTAGGCGGGTGAGTCCCAAGATCAAAACATAGTGGTTTTTCTGAAGGTTAATGGGCCATCTTGTCTCAAGAAAGATCAAATATGTTGGCTGGGAGAGAGCAGGGCATTAGAGATAGCATTCTCTCTAGGGAAAAGCAAAGAATCTCAGAGGAAGGCATTCTTAACAGAGAGATCATTTAGCTGGAAACAGAGCTGATGATGAAAACCTGATCCCATTGAAACCAGTGACAAACCTCCAGCTGCCAGCCATGAGGTCTTTGCTATTGTTCCGCAAACTGAGAAAAGAATCTTTGAAGGAATTTTCTAACTGTGAGAGGGACTGACTGTGAGCAAGGAGCAAAGATGAGGAGAAAACAAGAAGGCTGAGAACAAGGAACAAAGATGAGGTGGCATTGTATATGGGTCAAGTACAGGAGAAAGAGCAACAGGACAAAGAGAGAAGACAATGGAAGAAACAGGAAGAAAAACAGAACTAAGTCAGGAGGGAATTAACAAGGAAACCAGTGTGGCCCTTAGAAAACTGTGTGTCAGGTACCTCACAGAACACAGAAAATACTGGTGGATGAAACGCTAGGAAACAGGCTGAACACAAGTTTTTGAAGACAACCCTTGAAGAAATTCCGGAATTTCATGAACAGAAGTCAAGCATGTTGGGTTTGGGGTATCTATTCTCATTCCTCAATGCACAAACTTTGTTCACAGAATTTCAATTTTCTCTCCAATCCCTCGCTTAGGCAGATGCTCGTGGGTGTGTTTCTGGTGTGGTGAGGACCAAGGTGTTTCAGCTCCTACGCAAGGGATATGAGATGAACATTGAGGTACAAGGCAAAATCACAGAAGATGGCACAGGTATGTAGGACACAAAGAAGGCAAGGTGATGGCATGCATAACAGGACCAACTGGCAAACACAAGGAAGGTGGGGTAACATGACTAGAAATTCATTAATAATCCCTCTTTACTGTGCTCTGTTGCAGGAATTGAGATGACTGGAACAGGCTCCTGTGGTATCACATCCACCATGAGCAAAATCCACTTTGACCTGTTGGACTATGTGTACAAACCAGGGATCCCACTCTTTGGGACGGTAGGGAACTTCTGAGACCCTGGGCAATGAGTGGCGCAGCAAACACACAAGTGCACAATCCCATCAGATGGAGTCATGGGGTGTGTGGGTTACATGGTTCAAGAGGCAGGTGATACATAGTGGAAGTCCCAAATGAAGCTGGCCAGGGAAGTTAAAACTACTGAGGAACTAAGGATCCTAATAGATAATTTCCATGGGCTGACTGGGTTGTTTTGCTGAGAATTTTCTTAGTTGTACCCTCAGACAACTCAGGGCACGCCTCACGCATTTCCACATTCTTTTCCTTTGTTCTTGTATCAAGAAATATCCTGCCTGGCAAGGAGGAAAAGAGGGAAGAGGATGTATTACTTGTCAATTGCTTTTTGTTGCTAGTCTAAAACCTGAAGTTTGCTATTGCTTTGTTAGGTGAAGCTGGTCGATGGCACTGATGCTCCACTTGCCAATGAAACCATCACAATTACTGTGGGTGGAAACAAATACAAAGGGAATTACACTACAGATGAGCAGGGACGATCCTGGTTTTCCATAGACACTACCAGCTTCACAGAACTCTCCCTGGAAATCCGAGTGAGTGTCAGAGACAGGGGTAAGCCTCTGTCTTTCTCTTCAACAGGGGAAGTGTCTGTCCATGGATTATCAGTCTTTTCTGACAATTGGAAAGTAAGGCAATTTTCTTGGTGGGTCACCTCACTTCTTTGTGTCTTCTCTGCATGTTATCCACAATCTCCTAAGCATGCAAAATACAGAACATATCCAGAGTTTTTCTGTAGACTTTTATGTGGCTTTTATACCTGTATTTGTTTGGCTATGAACCTTTTATTCATCCTTCTCAGGCAGAGCATAAACCTGAACTGAACTGTTACGACAGTGACTGGATGACACCGTCCTACGAGCATACCACACGCAGAGTGACTCGCTCTTACTCCCTCAGTAAGAGCTTCCTCAAAATTGAGCCAAAGCCTGAGACACTAAGCTGTGGCTCCTCAGCAGAGGTCCAGGTGCACTATATCTTCACACCAGAGGCCATGGGGGAGCAGAAGAAAATTGTCATTTATTATTTGGTAAGACACATTTGGGGTTACTTTGATCTATGGCCACAGAAAGTAGTGTGTAACCTCTAGCTGTGTTCCATGATGAGCAACCAGAGCGCTGCTAGATGGCCAGTAATGATGGAGAGCATTTGAAATGGAAACCTCCAATAGTGCAACCCAAATACACTTCGCTAATCTTTCTCTTTTCTGTCTCTTCTGTGTGCAGAATTTTGGGAGACCACAGTAATTGGAACAGACTGTAACATGCTGGCATTAAGAACTATGAATTTGTTAATTTTGGGGTTCGGAGAAGAGAGACTAATTGAACTGTGACAAAACAATGACATGTCAGTCTCTTTTGGGAGAAGAGGAATATTCAAATGAATATCCAAATAGGATGTCTTTCTCCCTAAATTTGGTTTTCTGGTTATCCCATTTAATGACACTAGCAGAGAAGACAAGAGTAGCTTTGGAGAACAATAAAAATACCAGTAAAGCAGACACTTCAGTTCTGGTGGACTGCACAGAACATCAGGGGACTTAGACTGATATTAAAAAAAATAGAAACCTGTGCTAGACATGTCTATGTGCTTATTTTCAAGACTTCTAACAAATTCATGGTAGGACAATATACTCGTTTACCCAGTTGCCTGGGAAAATTGATTTTAAGTATGTGTGTACAGCGGGTAAACAAACAGTGAGAAACTTCCTTTTTTACAGATGTGGATCCCACATCTTGAAATTGAAATATGGTGTTATGGAATAAATATTCCATATCAAAAGTAACTGAATAAAAAGCATTTTTGACTGTGCAAAAGGAAACTTTTTCTAGAAATGAGGGAATTACAGGAAGCATTTGGGCTATTGCCTACTGTCTGACTTCAGGTACCTTAGTCAAGCTCGTATTCTTTGCAGCTCGTGGTCTTCTGTCCCAACTTAGTGCAGTTAAAACTAATCCTGGTGAAATTTTTCTTCATACTGTTTCACAATGCGACTGAGAGAGGAATGAGGAGACTTTTTGATGTCCAATCTGTTCCAAATTGTTAGAAATGTGCAGATGACTCCCAGAGTTATGTATGGTTCAATGCATTTGAACCTGATCTATATATGTAATATATATAAAAGCAAAGATATGTATGATCAATGTGACGCTCCTAGGAGCAAATATTTCTGTCTCCAAAGACCCAGTAAATTCCAGTCTGGCACTCATTGACCATCTTCTTGGTGTTGCTCACACTCTTACAATTAACCCAGTGAACGTTCCTTCCCCTTTCAACACTGGAAACAACAATTCCAGGAAGATTTCTCTGTTACACAGGTGATGGCCAAGGGACAAATCGAATTAGCTGACACCCATGATCTGACTGTGAATCCTGGAGATGGTGAGCAGATCTATGCCTTTTTAGCGTTTCTGATGGTAATTTGGGGCAGAGGGGATGTAGGTAAATTACTTCAATTCAAACACTGAATTTAACATTTTGTTCAAACTTTGCGTGTAATGTTTGAATTTTCAAAATTAAGCCTTTTTATATGACGTGGCTTTGGTTAGTTTTGTTTTCTCTGAGTTCCAACAGGTGCTAATTTTTTAATGAGAAAATGTTAGAAAATTCAACCAAAAATAAGTATAATATTTTGGCCACTTCATAAAACCAGCGCTTTCTGATGGTCACTCTACCCTATTCTGATTGTGGATGCTTACCAGTGTTGTGAGACTCACATGTACAACAAGCAGGAAGAGCAGGAAGAGCCTCCATTTCTTTGTGTCTCTCATTTCCCCTATTTTTTTTTATTATTCCTGCCTTGTAAGCATGCAAACACATGCATATCTATATTCTAATCAACACATTTAAATTTATTCACATAAATGTCCAAGATTACACATTTCAGTACCAGAGACTGTGATGCAACTTTAAATGTCTTTTGAAAATGAGAAGAGGGAAACATTTTGTAAGTCTGTGAGAAGGAGTTGCACTGCAGTGGATATAAACAGATTATGGCAGTAAAAGGTCTCATGTGCTGTACAAAGTTCTGTATCCTCACTAGGAGCAGTGACTGAACTGCCACCCAGGCTGGTCCCAAGGGATGTTGTGTCACCTTGTCCAGATTGTGACATAAAGCTCAGGCCCTGATAGAGTTTTCCAGCACAGAGGGGCATTTTCTATTGTGTTTGGAGCAGTAGTTAGGTGTTCAGATAAGTGTTTGCTTAGCAGTAACCTTGCAAGTTATTCTTTCAGCCACCCTGCAACCTTGACTGCTGTCACCCTTTGCAACAGTTATGTTACTTTTTTTGCCTCTACTATTTTTTTTGTAGATCTTGGAGCTTGAGAGGAAAGAAAGGGTTGGGAACATCAAGAAATCATGCCACATGTTAAGTGGGGAGAATCTAGTATGCAGGGAGAGGCCCTCCAAACTCATGAGTTTTGTCAATTCACAATCAGTCTTTGAACGCAGGCATCTTCAGTAGCAGCCATAAATTTTAGTCATGTGTCAGTTTGCCAGCCTCTGATAACTAAAAATGTTCATCAGGAGTGAACTTGACTTTTTTTATCTGGGGAAGGCAAATGCACATAGTGGAACCCCTCGCATATTGAATAGCCTTTTGGTCTCTCTGTCAGCTTCTGGGACATTTCGGCTGAGCTTCCCTGTCAAGGCAGCAATTGCTCCCGTGGCACAGATGCTTGTGTACACCACTTCACCCAGTGGGGAAGTCATTGCCAGTTCACAGGATTTCCAGGTGGAAATGTGCCTCCCCAATAAAGTGAGTACAAATCATGGTTTATGCAACCCATGTTTGTCTTGTGGACAGCAGCTCAGTTTAGATTTCCAGAATGAAGGCAGAATTCACAATGGGTTCATGAAATGTTCTGACCTGATGTTGACTGAGGATTGGTGACCAGAATAAGCTACAAAGTTATGAAAATTTTAAAAAGTGGAGCAAGACAGAAACAAAAAGAGAATCACTCATCCTTACTAATTACAATGATCAAAGATGAATATCCATTAGACACTAGCCAATTTCAGTTCACACAGCTAGAAGTGTCAGAATCATGATGTAACAGCATCTGGAAAAATGGTTGCTTGAACGTCCTTTTGGATTTGCAGGTGAGATTGAGTTTTGCACCCAAGGAAGGTCTTCCTGCTTCCAACACACACCTGCAACTCCACACCTCTCCAAGATCCCTGTGTGCCCTCCGTGCAGTGGACAAGAGTGTTCTCCTTATGAAGCCTGAAAATGAGCTTTCTCCCAGCTCTGTGAGTCTTGGCTACTTTTGGTAACGAGCAAGTACAAGAACCAAGCAAGCCCTCACTAACAGCACTATAGACATGGGGCTATGTATTTTTACAGTTGTGTTCCTTGCACTTGCTTTTTAGAAGCTGGCATTTACCAGTGGAGTGCTAGGTTGTGTCTGTCCCTGTAAGTGGTGATCTGCTGCATTGTTCCCTGTTATTTGCATTTCTCCAGGTGTATCAACTTCTTCCACTAAAGGAAAGCCAGGGTTATAGCTTCAGGGAATACTACTTGGAAGAAGACAATGTCAATCCATGTGTGTCACTTGACAATCTGTCATTAAATGGATTTCTCTACATACCCATTTCTTCTGATGGCGAAGGGGATGCCTACGACATTCTCAAAGTAAGCACCAGCCTTTCATTTTTGTCTTTTGTTCCCTTTTTTAATTCAGTCTCCTCTCTTCTTCTCACCTGCCCTGAAGGGCTTTTTAATAAAATGATAAGCTCATTTGCTGTAAACTTGCTCATGTTTGTATGCAAGAAAATAACCAGGCCCAGTTCCCACATCTACTTAGCCCATGAACAGTAACTGAGTGCTTCTCTAAACCATTAAAATTTTGAAAGGTCTCCTCATAGTACAGACGGCTGCAAATGGGCTTGGATAAGGCAACAGACCTGAAAAATTACCTCGAGTGGCATAATATTAGAAATTTCTCATTCCCTCATGTTTTCTTTCTCTGGTTTAAATATGTCTTTGTTAAAGTATCAGTTAATTTGATAACCCATAAATCCACACATATGCACCCAAAGTGTCCCATACAAAGTTTTTTGGATACCCTCCCTCCAGTGCATTCCACACATGCCATTTTCATGCAGGCAGCAGTCCCCAAGGCAGGCCTGTGGCCTTACCTTTCCATCCGATCATGCCAGGATTTAGCCTTAGTATGAGAATACCACGATAGAGACTCCACATCTGTGTCAAACCACCCTATCTGGAATTTACATACAAGCCCTTATTATTCTGATCAATACCAGACTTAGGTAGATCCATTCTTGACATATTAAATAAAGTTTATTTTCAAACCATTTTTTTGCATATTTTTTTGTTCTTCTTTCTCTTTGTTTACTAGGAATTGGGCTTAAAAGTCTTCACTAGCAGCAAGATCCATAAGCCTGAACTCTGCGAGCATTACCCAGAACACATGATGGAAAGGAGTTACAGTGGTTCTAGTACCTTTTTGGTTTTACCTCTCACACAACCTCCTAAAATTCACCACCCTGCTTCTTTCCTTCCCTCTTTTAATCTTTGCATATTAATTACACAGGCAGATCTGATTGCGTTCAGATATGCTGACCTAATTCAGGATCCCTCCCTTCTGGACCTAGTCCTGAAATATGAAACTGATTCACCTCTGCCTGCATCTTCCCAGGCAGCCAGATGTGCCTGGCTAGAGCTGTGTGTGCTTGGTGACCCATGCCATGCCTGCAGCAGCAGAGGGCCTGTAGGCACTAAAGGAGTCTTTCAGCACAAAGTAATGGGTTTTTTCCTTTCAGATCTGAGTCCAGCTATGAAAAACTAAAAAAGGGGCATCTGCTTCTAGGCAGCCACATTCTTAGAATAGCTAGAGGAACAACTAGGGTAAAAGTGGGCCAAGACAAATGAGAAAGTGGTACAATCCCGTGGTTCAATATTTTATCACTGGGGGCTGAGAAATTTGGTTCTGTTCCCAGTTTCCCCATTTACATGACTGTAAGGGGCTAGGTAGGTTATGTCACTTCTCTGTAGGTTCAGTGACTGTGAAGATAGAGAGAATGATGTTGCTTTTTTTTGCTGGCTTTCTTAAACAGATCTGAGATTAGAAAGACTATATAAAAGACTCATCTATATCACTTCCAGTTACTGACTTTTATGGCACAGTACTGCAGCTCCAATTAAACAATTGTAGCTTTTGGTCCAGTGACAGCTTCTAGCCTCTTAGTCATAAGGATCAGATCTTTGGTTTTGAAATGGAGGGTTTGTCATCAGAGTATGGCTCAAGACAGCTGTCTGCTTTGAGAAGATGTAAAGTCTTCTAAGCCTGCTGGAAAAGCCTTTTGTAAGGCACAACATTATGCAAGACTGTGAGATGGCCAGAGATGCTAAGACCCATGTTCACTTTTAAAAAATTCCTAGATGGAGGGCTAAGTGTGGCTTCTGTTTCTAGTCATGTATAAATGCAATCAGTTCTTCAACCAGATTATTAAACTGTGTGCCATGGTAATATTTGGGGACAGTAATCTTCAAATTTGATTCTGTATTGCTATAGAAATATGCCCTCATCACATCATCAATGGTTCTTTTGTCACTGAGAGGTTTTCTGGCAATGGGGAAAGAATGCTCAGCTCCATCCAATCTCTGTAAGAAGAGTAGCAACATTAAGAAAAATTAAATACTGAGATGGCAACAGAAAAGTTTATGTTTCTAGTGGCCAAGATGTCAAAGCTGTTCTTTCAATTTTAAAATTTGACCTAAGAATAGCAACTACCTGGAGGGAAAGTAGTTGTCCTGGTTTAGAATGGAGTTTGACGCATCTTTTCCTTTCTTCCTGTCCTTGAATAAATTTGCTAGTCTCTGCAATGAATCTGCATGGAGAAATGAGTTATGACATGGTAGAAGATATGGTTGATGGCAATCCTATGGAGACTGTCCGGAAGTACTTCCCTGAGACATGGATCTGGGACATAGTTTCAGTGAAGTAAGTGTTCAAGAGGATGTGGAGTGTGGTCACTAGGCCAAAACCTTGGAATATGTTGAAGCCTCGGTGGATGTATCAGTATTTCAGTGAGAGGAGTACTTCTAGTAGACAAAGGCATTTTTAAGGACATTAAGTATGGGGTGCTTTAGAGGAGCATGCAAAAGCCAGTGCCTGTATCCCAGCTGGGCAGGGGTTTGCTGTCAGCAGATGTTGCTCAGTAGGAGAATAGATGAACACCAGAATGCAACTGAAATCTTGTTCTCTGTCCCTCACCAGCTCTGAGGGAAAAGCTGATCTAGAAGTGACCATCCCTGACACCATCACTGAGTGGAAAGCCAATGCATTCTGCACTTCAGCTGACACAGGCTTTGGCCTGTCCCCAACAGTCTCCCTGAGAGCCTTCCAGCCCTTCTTTGTGGAGCTCACCATGCCCTACTCTGTGGTGCGTGGGGAGTCCTTCACGCTGAAAGCCACCGTTTTCAACTACCTGCCTGCCTGCATCAGGGTAAGGGATGCTCACAGCTTTGCTCAGCCTAACAGCCATGGGGAGACTGCAGTGGGCCCTTTTTAACCGGGTGTTCCAAGCCAGGTGACTGATCTGCAAATGTAATTTCATGCAGGTGTACGTATGTACAAATCCTTGTTGTATTCAGTGAAGAGGGAATGTGTTTTCCTGTCAAAGTTTTAAAAGCTGCATTTGATTCAGAGCCTGAAGCACTGCTACTGAGAGCCCCAGCCCTGTCATCACAAATTTATGTCACTGTTCTACAGAAATAGAGAACCTGGGTTTTTCACAGATCACAGAATCATTGCATGCCCAAATGGAAATTCCAGGTTCACCAGGGTGGATATTTATGTTCAGCCTTTAGTCTCATCTCACAAAACTTCAGAGAAGATTTGCTGGAATGTGCAGACTTCCTGTAATTTGTTGCATCTGTCCCTAAAACACTGAGGAGAGCTATATAGCTTCACCATTCTTACCTGCATTTTTTTCTAACATAAAAGACATGAGAAAATTTGGGAAGGAATTAGTACATAACCTCAATTGCCTTTTCTTAGTTTTTTATAAATACAGATTTTCATTCTAAAAGGAATGAAGCTGAAACAAGGAGGGGCACTTATCCAGTCATTACAATGCACTCTCACTTGTGCCCCTGTATTTCCTATTTTGTTTGCTATTTTCAGGCTCTTTATTCCACTTTTCTTTGTTCCCTTATTCTACTTTTCTTTGTTCCCTTACTAGCTTTCCCACTGCTGGTGTTTTAGCTCTTCACCTAACTAATCATGAGGGAGGTCATTAATTCATGGCATGACTGGTCTGTGCTATTCATTTTCCCAGAATTGATTTCCTTTCCAAAGATGCTGTTCTCTACAGTTACCTCCCTGATCTCCTCCAAATGTATAAATTTCAGTAATTTCCTCCTTTATCAGGCAGCTCTTGCTCTGCAATATCCATAATAGGTAGCTCCACTACCCATTTCCATGTACTGCATTGTCTGCAATAGCTCCAGCTTCTCTCCAAGTCCAGACCTCAGGACCCCTCTCTGTACAACTGGCAGGTCAGTGTGTCTCTGGCTGAATCCACCGATTTCCTGGCTGTACCAGTGGGGAAACAGGAGGAATCCTACTGCATCTGTGTGAATGAAAGGAAAACTGTTGCTTGGGCAGTAACACCAAGATCTCTAGGTAAGAAACCAGATGTCAAGAAGATACTGGGATCAGATAGCAGTGTGGGGCACTAGATCTCTGCTGTGAGGAGCTAGGTGACTCCAAACCTGTTTGGAAGGACCTTCTCTATGCCAGAAATCCAACCTTGATGCTGAGACACTACACTGGGTGTAGTGTTTCCAGGTCCAAAATAAGTGATGTGTAAGAGGCCACGGCTTTCCCAACATTTCAATAGAAATCACAAATTCACTTAAGGCATGTAAAGAGCTCAGACATTCCAGTTGTGGAGCTAAGGATGTCTTGTCTTAATTTGGTTGGGTCTGAAACTTTTTGATCAAAACTTGTTTTCTCTGAAGCCTCCCAGAAAAAGACCATTTGCTTTATGAGACCTTCCCAATCACTACTCTCCATGCTGATGGACTAACACCTGCTTGGGTGGCCATTGCAAAGGAGGGGATCTGGAAGGCTGCATCTGGATCAAGATAAAACCTTGTCTCAGATTTAGTTCTCCTCTTGGAAAAGCTTCTCTGTAATGCATCCCAGAGTTCCCAGCACAAACACAAACCTGTATTTTCCTGGCTCTGCCTGGCAGGGCTGACTGACCCCTGTTTCCTCCAGGGCAGGTGGAGTTCTCAGTGACCACTGAGGCCCTACAGAACCAGCAGCCCTGTGGGAACTACATCGTGGAGACCCCTGAGAAAGGGCGGAAGGACACGGTCATCAGACAGCTGCTGGTGGAGGTACGTGGGCTGCTCATTCTGGCGGCACAGAAAAGCAGCAACACCAACAGCCAGAGCTGCTGTGTGATAAAGGTTTTCTGGTTTAGCCATGAGAGCAGCAATAATGGCTTGTGGGACTCTTATTCTGCAAGCTTTTACAAAAGAAGCACTGATAAATCGAACACAGGCCGATAGAGGCCATAACTCATAGTGCTGCCATCCCACATTCAAAGCAGGGTCTTACATTACATGGAGGGACAGGAATAATAAGGCAGGCAATAATGACAGGTTTTTCCGAGACACATCATATCAGAGATAAATGAGAAATCCTTGTGTTTGCCTGTAATAAATCACAGGGAAAGGCTGTGAATAGAACACTAGCCAGAAAGCTTATGCTTCTCCTCCAGCCCATGGCCAGTACTGTGGAATATGAAGCAGTCACTGCAATCTACAAATATTTCTAAACAAAACTACCATGACTGTTTTGAATTATTTTTATTACACCTCTAAGAATGTTCAAGAAAGTGTAACTAACCTTTTATTTTTACATTCTTCTGTACACTTCTTTTCTTAAGCAGTGTTTTGCAATGATAAAAACATAGCTTTCACATGGTAAGTTGCCAGTCATAAAATTAATCCTCAGTATAAAATTCCCAGTGATGCTATTAGCAAAAAAAAGCACCAGCTTGTTATATAGAGAAATTTATATCATAATAAGTCCTCCTTACATTGCAGACTTTCCAGTTTTCAGTAAGGCAGAGCTAAGATTCATGTAGCTTCAGGAAAATTTTTGCTAACTGGAATGTAATGATGGAACAACAGTCCTATCTGCTAGGCTTTTTTGTTTGTTTGTTTGTTTGTTATTTTTTTACAAATGGATTTGAATGTATAATACATGAACAACTGTTTAATATTTCAGGAAATTTTCCTAATTTCACAGACCCCTTCAGGAAAAAGACTGTTTGTTTAGTTCTTTGAAGATACAGGAAGATAGGGCACTGTAAAGTCTTTTCTCACAGATGGCAGGGGAATGTAAATTACTGAAGAATTTTAGAGTTACTTCTGTCAGGGTGCCTGAGAGATTGCTCATCCTATCCTGTTACTGTAATGTGGCAATTAATCTACAGCAAGCCCTGACAGGATGGAATCAGAGATTAGCGTCCAAGGCTGAACAATTAATTAGCAGGGATGGATACAGTGCAACATGCTTGGGGTGAGCTGCATTGTCTTGAGCACATGGATGGCAACATTCCCTGCAGCAGGCAGTGCATCCCAGAGAGAGGGAGAAGTGAGGGTGCCAGAGACCCCAGGGCATCTTCCTGCCCTTCAAGAAACCAAACCTCACTGAGGGCTCTTTGGGAAAAGGGATTTTTTTTTTCACCCAGGAATTTCTCATCTGGAAAGGAAAATCTTTCAAACAATTACAGTTTGTACATTTTCATTTCCTGTTGGAAATCAAACAAAATAATGTGTTTCTCATTTAGTTGCATATCAGAACAACATACTGAGACAAACAAGAAGGTGCCTTTTCAAACAAAAGCATTTAGCTCTGCCGCAGTTTATCCAGAAAACTTTTTCTTTTTTTCTTTTGTTTTTTCCTGCTCTTTAAATACTTTTCTGTCTTTTCGTACTGAAGAATGAAGACAATATATTCTGATTGTGAGAAAGTTTACATGCTGGGAAAAAAATATCAGCTGGCAAACGCTGGAAACCAGTAGTGAAACAATGGGAACTCTCCTATCTAGAGGTTGAAAAACTGGTGCAGGAATCTCACTAAAATAAATTCTGACAAAAACCAGTTTTCTAGTAAACATGTGATTCCTGAGTTCTCTGCAAAATATTTTCACGCATCTTAACAGAAAAGAGGGATTCTTTTCTTACTTCAAAGACTAGGCTAGAGTTTATAAACCAGAACTTATAGACCAGAACTTATAAACCAGATTTAAATTTTGGTTGTTGTAGCATATGTCACTTGTAGGTGCATTGGGGTGCTCTAGCTGCCACCAGTCAAGGTTCTTGCATACGTATTGTCCCAGTGTGCCAGGCACTCAGCCATCCCCACAGCCCGCAGAGCTCTGCTGGATTGGGCCACAGTGAGCGGCAACTCGGATCACAGGGTCCCCGTGTCCCTGTTGACAACATCACCCTGCATGTTATCTCCATCACAACCTGTGAAGCTGCAGGGCCTCTCTCAGTCAAAAGAAAGAAAAGAAAATATATTACATTTCATACTTGTAATTAGCCAGTATGTTACAGTTCTCAATTATTCTCAGATCAGTGCATGGAGAAGAAAAAATTTCTAGGCAATTTTCAAAGAGTGTCTTTTACTTTCCCTTTTGATATTTCTTCCTTTTCTTTGTTGCTGTTGTTTCTCACTTTTTTGCTTTTTTTTCCCTTGCCCTTTTCCCCAAGCCGGAAGGGACAGAAGTGGAAACCACATACAATTCTCTGCTCTGTGCATCTGGTAAGAGCTATTTGTTTCCCAAAACTTTCTTTGCTGAGGTAGAAACTAAAGACAAAGGTGGAAAAAAAGGTTTGTGAGTGCTCCACTCAGAGAAGAAATGTGTAGGCATCTGATAAAATTGAACAAACTAGATGTACGTCCAACTGTTAGTGAAAATAATTCTTCCTGTGGAAGAAGAGTTGAGGATGTCACAATGTCTACAATTAGAGAGGGAGAAGCACATCTTTTAGGAAATTAGGCTGGCCAGGTCAATGCAAGGAGAGTGTTTGGGATTTGATTCAGTTATCTCTAATGCCTTTCATTTAACAGATGTAAAATCAAAAACCAGACTCTGTGGTAAGCCAGGTCTGCCCACCAAAGCATAAAGGGCCAGAAAAATAGGCTGGAAAAGGTGTATTTGTCAGTCAAAACTGGTTGATGATGCCATGTAGAAGTCTATGATCACCTGTGTGTGAGGATATTGCAGGCCCAATACAAAATTTGTAGGATGGGAAACTTCATCAACAAAATTACAGATGAATGGATTTGTTGAAGTCAGGAAACCCCTCTTCAGTTTTCTCACCCATGGATAGCTGCTGCCCATGCATTGTAGAAACATCTGGAATGGTAACCAAATGAATCTGCTTTTATCCCAGAAGAGTCAGTGTCACAGACAGTCTCCTTGGCTCTCCCAGAGACTGTGGTGGATGGCTCAGCCAGAGCATATTTCTCAGTGCTAGGTAAGTGAAACCTCCTCAAAGTGTCACATGCTATTTTGAAACACTGCCACTTCAGGCTGTGCTCAGTCTAATGGCCAGTTTACACTGTGAATTGTCCCATTGCCCAGGTGACATCATGGGCACTGCCATGCAGAACCTGCAGCAGCTCCTCCAGATGCCCTTTGGCTGTGGGGAGCAGAACATGGTCCTGTTTGCACCCAACATCTACGTCCTGGACTATCTGAACAAGACAGGGCAGCTGAGTGAGGAGATCAAATCCAAGGCCACTGGATACTTAGTGAGCGGTGAGCTTTTGCCTTGTTCATCCCTTCCCTTGGCTATTGGATAAGAACAGTGTTAGCCACTGGCCTGGATGATCCGTTGGAGGCTGGCTCTAGAAAGGAACAGGGTACTGGCAGCTTAGGGGTATACATATATATATCTGTAATATATATATATAATATATATATCTCTGTGTGTATATATATACAGATATATATATACAGATATATAGATATAGATATAGATATATATGTAAGAAGGGATCCTATGCTGAGTTGGAGGTACAGGGTGAGAGACAGCACCATCCAAACAGGAGCACAGAAAAAGTCCAGGGCTAGCAATAACTCAGGATTTCCCTCCATAAGAAAGGGTTATATGAACAACATAAATCAGACTATAACCATTAATCATGGCAGCTGCTTATGTAGATCTTGAATTCTCCTTAGGATTGAAGCGTGAAAGTATTGCTCACCTTTGACCAGGGCAGAATTTTACCACATTAGCTAGGGCATGATGACAGACACAACATCAGTACATATGCACAAGGTGGGCAGCTGCCGACTAGCGAGGGGTGGTTGTGACTCAGTTATTTTTGCAGGAAAATTGCATTTCCTCCAAAGAAAATTATCCTGTCTTCTGCATTCCTATCCTGTGTAGGACTCACATTTTTAATCAGTTCTCCTTTGGGAATCATTCTCCCATTTTTCTCAAGTTTGGGATGAATTGACCTCTCCTCCTGAAGTCTTGGGCAGAGAACAGCAATGACCACAGATAGCCAGTTTCCAGGTGTTTTGGGAGAGAGGAAGAGCACAAGAATAGAGATTTTCAAAGTTCAGGGTTTCCCTGAACTTTCTTTTATAATACTGAGCAGCACAGGTCACATTTGTGCCATAGCCAAGAGGGACAGTGTGTCCCATGTCTGCTGCATTTCCCTTGCATGGCTCTTTGAAAAGCACTGCAGCAACTGAAATATATTTTCACTCTTCATTTCAGGGTATCAAAGGCAATTGAAGTACAAACACCGGGATGGCTCTTATAGCACCTTTGGGCCACGTTATGGGCAAGTTGGAAATACCTGGTAAGACTTCAGTACCTCTGGCTTTTTGTTTCTGCTTTTCATGCCCTCTTATTCCTCAGTGTTCTCTTGTACTTGGCCATTGTGGGGTTTGGAATGGGGGTGGAGATGAAGTTAAATGGGCCCTATGACCTCTGATGGATACAGGGCCTACTCAGGATGTCTTGGCTCCCTCTATCACTTTCAGGCTCACAGCCTTTGTCCTCAAGTCCTTTGCCCAGGCCCGGCCTCACATCTTCATAGAGGAGAAGCACATCCAGGATGCGTTGATCTGGCTTACTCAGAAGCAGAAGGAGAATGGCTGTTTCCGCAGCTCTGGGACGCTCCTCAACAATGCCATGAAGGTAACAAGTCTGCCTGGTTGGCTCCATGTGAGTTGGTCAGGCTGGAACTTGACCATAAGTCACTCTGGCATCAACAGAGTTATTTCAGCAGTTGGGGTGGGGAGGGAGCAAGGAAGCAGGAGGAAGTCAGCACCATCTTCTGAAGGACTCAGCATGAAAAAGAAGCCAGGGAGAATTTGTCCCTGCAGGATGTAGATATGTAGCACAGGGAGAAGCCAGTGGCACTCTCTGGGATCAACAAGTACTTCTGTGTTTCCCTGCAGGGTGGAGTGAATGACGAGGTCACACTGGCAGCCTACATCACTATTGCACTGCTGGAGATTCCTCTGCCTGTAACCGTACGTGTCTGCACCCCAACCTGAGCCACAGATGGTACTAACCCGCCCTACTAGTGTCCCCATGCCCAGATTACCAGGTTCCTTTACCTTTGGAAAGAAGAAATCCTGTCTGAATAGTCTTTCCATTTAAACCTAGACTGAAGGAACATCTTCCTCCATTTTCTTCTCCTCTCCCATTTTATACACACATTTCATTTAACATTTTTCTGAGTTCTTCTGTGGATGATAACTGATGTACTCCATACAGCTTGGACTGACTGTGTGTTAAATAATATTTAATTCTCTGAAGTATGCTAAGTAGGTTTTCTACACCCACAGAAATCTTTTGTTTCTTAGAATAGTACAATCCTGTTGAACCACTCTTGGGCCTATTGGGCAGATACAACACCACAGGTCTGTAAAAAGGGATGGCACACTCAGGCATTCATTGTCATTTTCTCTACTTCTTGTAGATGGTTTTGTGGGAAATCCCCATCCTTAATGCTTGCAGGATAAGGTATACCTATAGGGAATACCTATTCCCTCTGCCTATAGGGAATACCATCATGGCACCTGTGGAAAGCCTAAGGCCTATTTAAGAGCAGTGTGGGTTTGGTCATTCTGATCCCCTCACTTTGAGACAAGGTGGTGGTGCAGGTAAAACTGGGGTATGAATCACAGCAGAAGGACTGCTGAGCCAGTGTGGTTGCCAGGCTGTTGCAATCCCTCTGCTCCAAATGTAGTAGGGAATGTTCTGTGTCCAAAGTTTTTTCCTGTGTAGCAAGGACAAGCAGAAGGAATTATTTTGTCAGTAAGGTGACATGGATGGCACTAACTTCACCAGAAGAGCATTCTTTCTTTGTCATGTGCTGTGTTTAGAGGCCAAGTTTTCAGGCAGAACCATATTGGATAATGAGGATGTTTTCCAGCTCCCTGAGTCCACAACTTCCACTGAATGTGAAGTTTGTCACAATCTGAGTGGGGTATGGGGGCATTTCAAGTTAAGGTGCATGAACTAAGATTAGCATAGTCCTTAAATAATTAAGGCTCATACAGAATATTTCTATAAGTAAAATAAGCCATGTTAAACCCTGATAAAAAACCTTAATAGCACTGTCCTTAGCATGTGTGTCTACTGTCACATCCTGCCATTAGGCTGCACTCCTCCCCAACATTACCTTACAAACAGTAGTAGGCATAGACACAGCCAATTTGGGTTTTATTCTATGCTTTCTTAAAACCAGCTGAACTGCTTCTCCAAAGGGGATCACAAGAGATTTCATCTTGCAGTACACACACAGTGAAATTCAAAGCACAAAGCAACAGAAAAGTATGTCTTTTCCTTCTAGACCCTTTATTAAGCTGTAAATGTGCTATTAGGTTTCAGGTCATGGCATGCTCTCCCTGCAGAGCTACTTTTTCAATTTTATAGCAGCTTTTCCATCACAAATGAGGAGTAGCTGTGTCTTGCTGAAAGTTTGTGGTGTAACAGTGTCTGTAAGTCATAACAGCATGTAAAGTAGCTACATTTTACTTTGCTGTAGTGATTGCACTCTTAAACCAATACATGCATTGCTAATGTGAACATCACAAAAAACCTTCCAGAAAATACAAAAAAACACACTTTTTTTTTCTAGTGTGGAGATAGAGGTCACCAAAAACTAGAATCTATATTACTTCCAGAAAGTGAATTTTTTTTAATGCCCTGGAAAAGGGGAAACAAACAAAAAGGAAAGGACAGAGCAGAGGATGAAAGCACAGAACAGTCTCAGGGTGGTAGCTGGAGGAGGAAAGCAAGTATTCAGCACATCTAAAGCAAGGAAGTATTTAAGAGAACTCCTCTTACCCCAGAACACAATCAGGCCAGTAATGCTTCACAAAGGAAAAGGATTGGAGCACTGCTTCACAGACTTTAAATCAAACAGGGAAAAACCATTACAACAAGACATGTTAAAGAAAAGTAGATTCAAGATACGGAACAGCATTTGGCTGCCCATTTGTTCAGGAATAATTAGGCCTGGAGGGAAGGGACACACAAGGGTAAAATATTTGTCAGGCTAAAAAGTAGGATGCTAAGGGTCTACAGGAACAATCCCTATTCCTGTTATTCCAAAATGGAGCTCAGCAGGATCACCTCTAGTTCAGTCTCTCTCTCCTTCCAGCACTCAGTGGTGAGGAATGCTCTGTTCTGCCTGGAAACAGCAGCAAAGCAGAAAGAAAACCATGTGTACACCAAGGCGCTGCTGGCATACGCCTTTGCCCTGGCAGGGAACAGGGACCAGCGGAAGGCATTGCTTGACTCACTTGAAAAGGAAGCTGTGAGAAAGGGTGAGTGTTCCTGGTGGGATGTGGCTTTCACCAGCCTTACACCTTCCCTTGCTAGATTGGCTTTTGCTGGTGGGGCAGTGGCTGCAGGCACCGGCCTCTGTGGGCAGGCAAAGGTGCAGGGAGAGGGAAGACTTGTGCAAAGGGATTACTTTTCTGAGAGGTTCCTCTCAGGGCCCAGTCCTTCTTCTCTGCTCCGAGGGAGCTCACCAGGAAGCACCAGGCACCATTCCCTTGGTGCTGAGCCCTTGGGGGGCTCTGCTCCCATCTCTCCTCAGCCCCTCCTCTCGCCATGCCAGGCACTGCTTAGCAAAGGCTTAGCAATGCCCAGGGGCCATTCCTTCCTTCCTTCCAGGGCATGGGCTCAACACAGAACAAAGGTGACTTGCAGAGCACAAGGCATGTCAGTCAGAGGAGAGATGGGTGTGCTGAGAGAGAAAATGAGCATACAGGGCATTTTGGAGGCTGCAGCACAAGTTCTGAGTTGTCAGGGGAAATCCTGTAATCCTTCAGAATTATTCTGTTTAAGTCAGGCTGGACAGTGGGTTTAACCAAGCTGTGGGGATTGGAACTGTGCAGGGAGTGTCCCACACACCTATTGTCTTCTCCACCTGTAGGTGACTGGTAAGCCCTGATCACATTCTTTGGGCCATTTGGCCTCACAGAGTTTGTCACTGCCTGAGCCTGGCATCTCTACTCAGAGAGGGAAGGAGTGGCATCCTTCTGAGGTCTCTGGTTCCCTACAGTGCCCAAGTCCATAAATGTCAACATGAATGTGGATTCTAGGACAAAGTGGTGTCTAGGCCTGAGGCTCAGCAGTCTCATACTCGCTATAAACCTGCAAAATGTGTAAACCTGACCCGTCCCACTTCACCCTGCATGACAGACACATCCCGGGGGCTCTGTCCTCCCAGCTGGGTCAGGCAGCAGGTCAGGAAGTGCCTTGCAGGATTTACCAGTAACAGCTGCTTGCTGTCTCTCTCCCTGGCTCCTGTGAAGATGGCTCTGTTCACTGGCAGCGGCCTGGCAAGGAGCCCGAGGCTGATCTCCCGTTCCATCGCTACCGAGCTCCCTCTGCAGAAGTGGAGATGACGGCCTACGTCCTCCTGGCCCAGCTCACCTCGCAGCCAGCCCCTGCCCAGGAGGAGCTGGCTTCTGCATCCCTCATTGCAAAGTGGATCAGCAGCCAGCAGAATCCCAATGGAGGCTTCTCCTCCACCCAGGTGAGCTGCTTCCCTCTGGTCACCTCACACATCGAGGTGTCCCAGAAGATAGGATGTGTCAGAGAGCCAGGTGGGAGCACAGGAAGTTTTGTCAGGAAGGTGGGAACTGTAGCCCTGCAATGGATCCATGCAGTACCTCCCATGACTGCCAAGTTCCTGAGAGGCTGCAGACAAAGATGTCAGGTAGTGCCCCTGGGAAGGGAAATATGCTGAAGCTGCTCTTTCCC
>NW_005054444.1:887441-893911 GCF_000277835.1 Geospiza fortis
TTTCCCTCTGTCTTTCCTTCTTAACACTTTTGGAGAAAGTGAGGATGGAGGGGGGGCTGCCAGCTGGCAGACAGGGCAGGCTGTAGGAGGACAGGCTACAGAGGAAAGGCTCATTGCATCCCCTGCCGGGACTCGTCTCTTTCAGGACACAGTGGTGGCTCTCCAAGCCTTGTCCCTGTATGGAGCTGCCACCTATGCCAAGAGCGGGGCAGCTTCCAAGGTGGCCCTGCAATCTGGAGGGGACTTCCAGCAAGACTTCCAAGTGGATCCCAGCAACCGGCTGCTGCTCCAGCGCGTGCCCCTTCCCCAGGTGCCAGGGGAGTACGGCGTGGAGGTGTCTGGTGAAGGATGCGTCTACCTGCAGGTGAGGCTGATGGGGACAGCTGGCATCCTGGAGGGGAGCCCCTGGCCAGGCTGGAGAGCACAGAATCATAGGATCATCCAGGCTGGAAAACACCCTGAGATCATTGAATCCTTCCCTTGAGGCAGAGGAGAGTAAAGAACAGGAGAAGGGAGAAGCAGAAGGCTGTGGGTAAAGGGCAGAGGATAGAAAGAGTAGAGGAATGTGGAAGAGAGAGTGGGACTGAAGGAGGGCAGTGTCTGCAGTGTGGAGGAGCTGTGAGAAGTGGGGAGGCTGGGTGTGAGAGGGTCCCCTGTCTCCCACGTGGAGCACACACTCACAGACACTCACCCAGAGCTGCTGGCTGTCCCCTAGACCAGCCTGAGGTACAACGTGCAGCCCACGCAGGAGGAGGCGCCCTTCATGCTTCATGTGCACACAGTCCCAGAGGCCTGCGGGGACTCCACGGCTCACAAGGTCTTTGACATTGCCATAAATGTCAGGTAAGTCTGAATTCCGGTCTGAGCCTTCCTCTTGAGCCCTGGGAGCTGGGGGGGGTCTGGTTGTCCCCAGGGTGAGACAGTCTGAGAGTGCAGCACATTCCTGGGAAGGTGGGCAGGGGGCGGCTGTTCTGTGAGGAGAGGCTCTGGAGGAAGGACTTGTGCTGCTGTGTGGGCAGCCCAGGGCTGGGCTAGTGGGAGGCTGTGCAGATGACTAGGAGAAGCTAGCATAGGTGGAGAGGAAGGTGCTGGACTGCCAGGACTCAGTGTTGTGCCAAGGGTTATGGAAAAGCTGGAAGCGTGCCCAGCTCTGAGTTGATGTGCACTGGATCTTTGTTGCTTGGTTCCTCAGTTACACAGGGGAGCGCAATGTCTCCAACATGGTGATTGTTGATGTGAAGATGCTGTCAGGATTTGTCCCCTTGAAGTCCTCAGTGGGGAAGGTATGGTGCTGTGTGAAGCATTTCTTTGAGTAAATCTGTCTTTAATATGGGGCATCAATTTCTTTAAATAAAGTAGCATTTATTTTTTTTCCTGGTATCTTCTCCACTCTTAGACCTGTCCATCTTTTCCTCCAGGTCTCTTCCATCCCTCAGCTCTAGAGTAAGGGTGTATAAGAGATGCCAGTAGCAGCATTCCCTTCCCACTCCTCAAGTTCTTGTAGTAGCTTGCAATTATATGTGCTGTTTAGCCCCAAAGCAAAAGATGGAAGGAGACCATCAGGTCTAATATCAGGGACTCAGGATCCTTGGGAGATATGTGACAGCCATGGCAATGCTGGTCCCTCATCCAATTTTTGTGTCAAGAAGGTGAAAGAGCCTGAGATGGTGGGAGCAGGGGGAAGTCTTAGTTTGTGGGGCTTCATAGAAGAGTGTTTGACAAGTCCCCTGGGACGTACACTTCCTGTGCTTTACTTCTCAGCACCTACATGGTGAGATTTTAGTGGTGGGGAGAAATTGAGGAAGATTGACTAACTTCCCTTCAGAACATCAACCTCCTCCATATCTCCTTTTCCCAGCTCTCTAACACGCGGCTTCACCAGATCCAGCGAACAGAAGTGAACACAAACCACGTTTTGCTGTACATCGAGCAGGTGAGAACCAACCCTGGGCTGCCATGGGGCACACGCTGAGCTCTGCAGCGCAATGGCAGTAGCACAAAATGGAGATGGAGAGCACTGCTAACATCCCCCGAGCACAGGTGGCCAGGGAGAGCGCGGGAGCCTGGGCTCAGTGCAGAGGCACCGGGGAGCCCCTGCAGTGCAGAGCCCCCCTGAGCCTCTACTGCTTCCGTTCCCAGCTGGGCAGGGACACCCTCAGCTTCTCCTTCACGGTGGAGCGGGACATCCCCGTGCGGGGCCTGAAGCCAGCCCAGGTGAAGGTCTATGACTACTACGAGACAGGTGAGTGCCAGCAGTGCCCGTGGCAGCGAGGCTGGGCAGGGGACACGTGGAGGGGCACGGGAGCTGTGGGGACCTGCAGCTGCCCCAGCCTGGCACTGCCACCCCAGCCCTGCCCTGAGCTCTGGGAGGGCAGAGGGACTGGGGTCGAGCCATCCATGCTGGGGGTCCCGTGTTCATTTCTGGCCCTGCAGTGTGGCCCTGCCTGTGCTTCCAGGCAGACCTGCTGCTCCTTGTGCCTCTGCTGTCCTGGCTGCTGTGCCAGGGTGGCAGTGACAGAGCTCTTTGTGCCCACCTCAGCCCAGTGTGCTGGGAGCAGGTGTCTGAGCAGCCCTTGGCTGCACTGGCAAGGAGACCTGCTGGAGCTGCCTGTGTGGGTGGCTCTGCCTTGCTGCCACTGCCCCAGACAGGGCTGGCACTGGGGCTGCCCGCACCCCAACTGGCATCTCTGGGGGAAACTGGACATGCTGGCACTGGCCTGCTCTGGGGGTCTGGGAAAAGCATCTCTGTGGCACCATCCCTCTGCCTGCAGTGCCAGGGGTCATGACACCTCTCCTTTCCCTTGTGTTTTCCAGATGAGTTTGCCACACAGGAATACAGTGCTCCCTGCGCTACAGGTAGGGTACTGCTTCCTTTACTGCTCTCTGCATCTTCTTCATTATATTTTTGGTCTTCCAGCCAGCACTTGTCTCTTCCTATTTGAATTTGGATGATATTGGCCCAACTTACAGGCACAGATCTTGTGTGTAAAACAAAGAGCATGGGTGTTACAGAGATAGCAAGTTTGCCTTTGGCTGCTACTGTCTGGAGGAACAGCTGCTTCCTGCTAAGGTTCCTGCTGCCCCAGGGCCTCTCAGGAGACTGCTGTGCCCCATAACCCTGGGCAGGCAGCCCTCAGTATTGACTTGGAGTCTGAGCTGTCAGGACAGAGCATTGTCATCTTTGGGGGATTTTCTGCAGTGCAAGGCCATGTGAATTTGGCTTAGGAGCAAGGGTAATTTAGGAGCTTCTGTAAAAAACTCTGACCAAGGTTATTTCCCCTGTCCTATATGAAGTCTTCCAATATGAAGACTGGCAGGTCTTGCTTTCCATCAATTGCCCAGTTTCAGGTGTTTGTAATATGCAGGCTTCTGGAAAGCAGAGTTCCTGGGAAATGGGTTTTCACAGGACCTGACTGTGACACCTGAGAACAGATTTGGGAAAAGTGATTTGGACTTGAGAAGGCAAAAGCTTTGCCTTCTGCTGGTAGTAAATGGCGACATTTATCTCCTTTAGCCTTTCTAACTGAAAAAGTAGAAGGGTCTGAACTGTCACACTTCTATTCCATAGTGCTTGTTAATCTGGGCTGTGTCCATAGGTACAGCTGTTTTCTGCTGATTCTGGACCTACAGCCTCCTTTCATGGAAAAATGTGCATAAGTCCAAACATTGAGTGGACAGTAAAACATTTCCAAAGGGTATTTTGGTGTGGTCTGGTTGTCCAGTGTAAGACTCACGGGGAGACCTTAGATTTTAGGCTATTTTTCCCCAGTTCTGTTAAAAGGCAGAGATTTTATCTTCCTTGGAAAGGGGGATGGGAAATTGCCACTTAAGAGGCTTGTCCACTAGTCTAAATGTACAGAGGTGGCCTGCACTGACTAGAAGGCACATCTCAGTTGCCAAGCTTCCTTCCCTGCCCTATATAGTAAAGCAATAGAGTGCAGTAGTTTTATTCCACTCTTTGAAGAGAAATAAACAGAACATGTTTCACTGCTACACCAGCCAGCTTGTCCTGTTTGCACCGTGCACATCTCAGTTGTGACAAATCCCACTCTGCTTATCTCTCCCAGTGGGTCAGGGAGAATTTCAGCCCTCTCTCAATCTCACACTGCCTTGAAGGGGACACAAGTAGTGAGTGCTGTGGGTCACCCTCCACCCTGGTAAAACAGCAACTCTCTCCTGTAGTGTGCTCCACACAAAACCTGGCTTCCACATCTTGCTCCCTCTGTCTCTCAGCCTTAGAAAGCAGATGGACATATCTCTCTGACTCCTGTTCCCTGCCATCTTCTTTTATCCTTGCAGAGGAAGCAGACCAGGGAAATGATTGAAGAACACTCCCAGATGCTGGAACCTGCCTGCCTCACCACCACCACCACAGCATGACATTAATAATGCCTGCATGGAATGGAAAGTGAACTTTACAAATAAATTAACTGTACTCACCAATGATTTTTGAACAATTTGTTCTCCATTCTGATTTTTCCTGCTCATCTTTCAGTCACAGCTTTAATCTCCCTTGCTTCTTAGGTTAAAGAGTAACCCATCTAACAATGCCTGTGTGCAGGGAAATAAGGCTAACAAGTGAGGGGGGAAAAGAAAGAAGACAGAATGATCTAAGTGGGGGTCAGCCTTTCTAATGTATCTGTCTCTGTGTTATGTTGTCTGAACTTATCATCTGAGATAGAGTCTAACCAATGGGGAAGGATAGGTAGTTCTTGGAACCACTTCTCTCCCCTGGCTTACAAACCATATCCTCAATTGAATTGGTCTCTGCAGAGGCCTGTCCATGTGTCCCACCATTAGGCGGCCTGGAAGATCAACTAATGTTACCTGAAATTCAGCCTCTGTGACCTTCCCTGTAGACACCCCTTCTGGGATGGTTTCTTGTTTGTAGAAGAGTGGGAGGAGACAGAGTCTGCCCTCTTCAATGATTAGAGAGTGCCAGGGGGGCAGGAGGGATGTGTGCATGCATCGTGCCTTCAGCTGCTGCCTTACAATGGCTTGTTCTCCAGTTGAAGCTTGAGCCTTCTTGCGGAAGTTTCCATTATCTCATGTCTGCTACTTCTGGGAGATTCCCAAGGAGAAGCTAGTGGCATTTGCCACTAACCTACCTGCCTATGTCTAGTTTAAATGGTACATTCATTTAAATCACATAGCTGCTTTGATGAAACTGTCCATAGGCCTCTTAGACACCCCCAGGAATGATCCCCCTTTCTTCGTTTTGTCTCATGAATTTGTGGGTTTAACTTCTGAATGCAAAAAATCTTAGGTGCCTGTTTATTCTCATTAAATACTTACTGTTAGGTATCATGGCATGTTGTGCATCCAAAGTATGCTCAGTTGGCTGTTTCGTCCAATTTTTTGGTTTAGTGTACCTGCACAAACAGTGTCATTGAGAACAAATAAAATTCTTCATCTATTTTGCTAGATATTAATATTATGTCACTTTGTCTTCTGTTATGTTTGGGGTTTACACACTCAAGGCCTTTTGACACCTCATATTCAGAGGAGACTGTGGAATGAACCAGCTTCAGTGACAGCTGAGCAAGATTTACAATCCAGTTAAACTGCATTTTTTTTTGAATTAGAAATAATATAGACATCTATTTTTTCTACCATGAGGCAATTGCTTTTCCAGAGAAAGGAGGGTCTGTATTTGTGAAATAAGCTACATGAGGGACTCCTATAGGTGTATTTGCTTAAGCCTACATTGGCAGGGTGAAAGGCATCTCTGCACGTAGAAACATGTAAGTAAAACACATGCAGAGGCAGTCAGACTCAGTTCAGTGTGGCTTACTTACACATTACCTACATGTATGTAAGCCACACATTGAACTGAGGCTGACTGCCTCTGCATCCATGTGAGACATCTAGAAACCATTTGGAAAATGTACATGAAAAATGTTTAGCCCAAATTACGAGACATGAAGCCAGGTCCTCCCCATTGAAATCTGCTGAAGCATTGTAAGCCTAGTTGTGAAGGAGAAGAAAAATAATATTAAAATTACTCAGACAACCCAGAGGATATCTATGGACCTCCACTGAGGGTAAGATGATAAAGTTCTTATGAAAAATGCAAGTGGTTCTCGGTTGAATTTTTGCCTAAGATTATCTTGAGAGCCATCATATGTCACACACAGGAGAACCAGGTGATCAGACCCAGCTAGCAGAGATTTAGGAAAGGCAGGTCCTGCTTGACGAGTCTGATCTCCTTCTATGACAAGGTGACCCACTCAATGGATAAGGGAAAGGCCATGGATGTAGGTTACCCAGACTTCAGCAAAGCCTTTGACACAATTTCCCACAGCATTCTCCTGGAGAAACCGGACTGCCCATTGCTTGTACAGCATTGACTGCTGGGTAAAAAGCTGTCTGGATAGGCAGGCCCAGGGAGAGGTGGTGAATGGAGCTACAGAATCCAGCTGGTCACTAGTGGGGTCCCCAGGGCTCAGTGTTGGGGCCACTCCTGCTGA
>NW_005054444.1:894383-899497 GCF_000277835.1 Geospiza fortis
TGCTGAATTATCAATGACCTGAGGGGATCAAGGGCACCCTCAGTAAGTTTAAAGGAAACACCAAGCTGGGTGGGAGTGTGGATCTGCTGGAGGGCAGGAGGGCTCTGCACAGGGATCTGGATCGGCTGGATCCATGGGTCAAGGCAAGTGGTGTGAGGCCAAGTGCTGGGTCCTACACTTGGGTCACAACAACTCCATGCAACACTACACAGTTTAGCAGTGGACTGAGCAATGCTGGGTTAATAGTAGGACTTGACCTTAAAGCCAACCAAAAAAGTTCTATGAATGACACTCTGAAGGTCCCAATCCCTCTCTGATTTCACTTTAGCTGTTTAGAAACGAGCAGACTCTGAGAGAATGGGAAAGCCCACAGATCTTCACTTCTATCTGGGCTGCTGCAAAAGATGAGATTGGATAGGTTCACAGTGTCCTGGCACCTCACAGCAGTGATTTCACAGTGCAAAGGCAATATGTGATCAGAGGTTTATGTCCAAGGATCACCTTGCAGAAAATACCCTCTGTAAAGGCAGAGTGACTAACTTCCAGTGCATAATGGATGAGATACAATGTCCTCTCTCCTTAAACAACTGGCAAGTATGGAGAAAAATCTCCCAACTACTAAAAGCCATCTGCCTTCTGGTATTCCTGAGGAGTTCTCAAACACCACCTTGCCACGGATGGCTCTGGATTGAAATCTCAGGCCATGAACGGACAGGAAGAGACACGAGCACAACAGTAACAGAAAACAAGACCAGAGACATTTGATGAGAATCAAGAATTAATTTATTTACAGTGTTGCTTCCTTTTTGCTTTTGAGGTGTCCTCCTCTAACTTTTCAATACCCCTCCTTTAACATGATCTTCTAAGGGCAGAAACACATGAGCTGATACGGCAAGGCTCCGACAAGATGCATTCTTCAGGAATTTCCTTGTTCTGCCTCGACTGGAGGTGGGAAAAGGACAAAGTGAGATAAATATTCTGGTGAGTGGTATCCAGAGCCTTGGGTATCTCTGTGTTCTGGTGGCTGAGTTCAAGCCTGTTAAACTATGAGAAACTGCTTCACCTAAAAATGCTCAATTGCAGACAGATAACAGAATGGGAATGACTGGATACATTCAAAATATCTGTGCTACAGAGCGGGGAGGCAGATTTGTCCTGGAGATACATGAGCTATCCAAGCACAAATTCTCTCTCAGCAATTGCATTTCCCATGAGAAAGCAAAATCAGCCCGGGGAAGAATTTGAAAGGTTCTCATTAAAGAGATGTGAATAACATCAACATTTCACCAAGGTATTTGGGAGACAATTCCTCAGTACCTTTCAGTGTCTGCAGCATAGCAGATGTGGCCCTAAAAAGGGCAGAGACACAAAAGGCTGAGTGTGATGTTTCATCCCAAAGGAGACTCAAATCTTATTTGCAAAAAGTGACACTAACACAGAGGAAAATACAATTACCACTGTACAAACAAAGGCAGTAATACCCAGGTTGCAGGGAAGGAAAATGAAAGCTGTATCTGATCTTACAGAAGAAGTTGGGTGGCAGCATTGCTTTTGGTCTCAGTATTGACATGGGGACTGCAGAAGGCACAGTGAGGAAAATGCTGAGAGTAGACAGAGGCCAAGAAAACACAAAGTCTACAAAGACTCTAGTTCAAGACAACTTGCAACAGTCCCTGCTGGAACATCTCAGTTGTTTGAGTGCACCTACCTGTAGCGCAGGGAGCACTGTATTCCTGTGTGGCAAACTCATCTGGAAAACACAAGGGAAAGGAGAGGTGTCATGACCCCTGGCACTGCAGGCAGAGGGATGGTGCCACAGAGATGCTTTTCCCAGACCCCCAGAGCAGGCTGGTGCCAGCATGCCCAGTTTCCCCCAGAGATGCCAGTTGGGGTGCGGGCAGCCCCAGTGCCAGCCCTGTCTGGGGCAGTGGCAGCAAGGCAGAGCCACCCACACAGGCAGCTCCAGCAGGTCTCCTTGCCAGTGCAGCCAAGGGCTGCTCAGACACCTGCTCCCAGCACACTGGGCTGAGGTGGGCACAAAGAGCTCTGTCACTGCCACCCTGGCACAGCAGCCAGGACAGCAGAGGCACAAGGAGCAGCAGGTCTGCCTGGAAGCACAGGCAGGGCCACACTGCAGGGCCAGAAACGAACACGGGACCCCCCGCATGGTCTGCCCTCCCAGAGCTCAGGGCAGGGCTGGGGTGGCAGTGCCAGGCTGGGGCAGCTGCAGGTCCCCACAGCTCCCGTGCCCCTCCACGTGTCCCCTGCCCAGCCTCGCTGCCACGGGCACTGCTGGCACTCACCTGTCTCGTAGTAGTCATAGACCTTCACCTGGGCTGGCTTCAGGCCCCGCACGGGGATGTCCCGCTCCACCGTGAAGGAGAAGCTGAGGGTGTCCCTGCCCAGCTGGGAAGGGAAGCAGTAGAGGCTCAGAGGGGCTCTGCACTGCAGGGGCTCCCCGGTGCCTCTGCACTGAGCCCAGGCTCCCGCGCTCTCCCTGGCCACCCGTGCTCGGGGGGACACAGGGCTGTAGGGCTGGCTGAGGGGCAGGGGCAAACCCTGGGACTGTTCCCCAGCCTCGGGGAGGCTCTGCTGGTGTACAGGGTGGATGGAATGCTGTCTGAGGGCTGGGAGAGAAGTAGCATTAAGTCTAAAAACTTGAAGTTTGTAGTCAGAAAAAGACAGTAAATTATTCAGTCCCATTCTTAGCAGAGGCATGATAGTTTTAAGTCCAGATTTTTTGCTCTACACAGCCAAAATTCCCAATGCCTGTGTTTCTGCCCCATCCTCACCTTTTCCAGGTATAGTAGAACGTGGTTGGTATTCAGCTCTGTGCGCTCAATAACAGGGTGGGCTTCCAGCTGAAGAAAGAAGACCAAGATATTACTGCATTGAAGGAGGTCTCCCTGTGTCCCTTGCACAGCCCTGTGTGTGGGATGTAGTCTGGATGAAATACTGCAGTACTCAGGGAGCTAAGCCAGCCAGCAGCACAGAACTGCCTCCTGGGTGTGCCACAAAAGTACCATGGTCTCCAGCCCTCCCTTCACCAGGCTGGCTGAAGAAGCACAACCTGGCTCCAGAAAAGCCTCAGCACTGGATCAAACACAGTGATGGAACAATTGAATGAAAATACATTCCATCTGGCTTGCTAGTTGTGCACCAATTTCGTTTTCCAATTCATGCACCTAACCAGCATCTCAAACAGTTACCCAACACCTAAAGAGTCACAATGTTATAAGATGGTTTTAGATCAGCCAAGGGAAAAAGGAAATAGCACTATTTTTGAATGTACTATGCACAGACAATGTTTATGGGGAGGTGTTGGGACACAGTGAAAATAAAAGTGCCCATCATCAGTCTAAAGAAAAAATTACTTATTCTATTTTTTCTTAGACTGATCACATCGTCTCCCCTTGTGCTGGCCTTAAGCTATGCATGAAAAGAGACTACTGTACATGTCAAATGTGCAAATGACAGTGATAAAATCAAGCAGAAGCTTTGTTGTTTGCTACAGGCATTTGAAAGGTGTCTTGAATATAAGAAAGTAGATGTTTTCTCTTTGTATTCAGCAGTGGTGATGCTGCACATTGAATTCTACACTCAGTTTTTGACTCCTCACTCCAGATCTTGGAGCAACTCCAAAGAAAGACAATGATCCTGGAAAAGAGACTGGAATGTAAGTCTTATGAGGAGCAGCTGAGGGTAATGAGATTGTTTAGTCTGAAGAAAAGGGGGCTCAAGGGAACCTTATTGCTCTCTACAACTCCCTGGAAGGAGGTTGCAGTGAGGCAAGGGACAGTCTCTCCTCCCAGGCAAATAGTAATAGAACAAGAGGAAATGTCCCCAAGTTGTGACAGCGGAGATTCATGTTGAATATTAAGAGAAATTGCTTCACTGAAAGAGAGATTAAGCATTGGAACAGGCTTTGTGGGAAAGTGGTGAAGTCACCACTCCTGGAAAAGTTTAAAAAAAGAGTAGATGGGGCACTTTGTGATATGGTAATAAGTGGGTCTGGTTCTATTTGGTGGAAGGTTGCACATGGAAACTTTTTCAACCATAATGACTCAATGATTCAATGTTGCTTGTATGACAAACAGGCTCCTACCTTCCTCACTGAGGACTTCAAGGGGACAAATCCTGACAGCATCTTCACATCAACAATCACCATGTTGGAGACATTGCGCTCCCCTGTGTAACTGAGGAACCAAGCAACAAAGATCCAGTGCACATCAACTCAGAGCTGGGCACGCTTCCAGCTTTTCCATAACCCTTGGCACAACACTGAGTCCTGGCAGTCCAGCACCTTCCTCTCCACCTATGCTAGCTTCTCCTAGTCATCTGCACAGCCTCCCACTAGCCCAGCCCTGGGCTGCCCACACAGCAGCACAAGTCCTTCCTCCAGAGCCTCTCCTCACAGAACAGCCGCCCCCTGCCCACCTTCCCAGGAATGTGCTGCACTCTCAGACTGTCTCACCCTGGGGACAACCAGACCCCCCCCAGCTCCCAGGGCTCAAGAGGAAGGCTCAGACCGGAATTCAGACTTACCTGACATTTATGGCAATGTCAAAGACCTTGTGAGCCGTGGAGTCCCCGCAGGCCTCTGGGACTGTGTGCACATGAAGCATGAAGGGCGCCTCCTCCTGCGTGGGCTGCACGTTGTACCTCAGGCTGGTCTAGGGGACAGCCAGCAGCTCTGGGTGAGTGTCTGTGAGTGTGTGCTCCACGTGGGAGACAGGGGACCCTCTCACACCCAGCCTCCCCACTTCTCACAGCTCCTCCACACTGCAGACACTGCCCTCCTTCAGTCCCACTCTCTCTTCCACATTCCTCTACTCTTTCTATCCTCTGCCCTTTACCCACAGCCTTCTGCTTCTCCCTTCTCCTGTTCTTTACTCTCCTCTGCCTCAAGGGAAGGATTCAATGATCTCAGGGTGTTTTCCAGCCTGGATGATCCTATGATTCTGTGCTCTCCAGCCTGGCCAGGGGCTCCCCTCCAGGATGCCAGCTGTCCCCATCAGCCTCACCTGCAGGTAGACGCATCCTTCACCAGACACCTCCACGCCGTACTCCCCTGGCACCTGGGGAAGGGGCACGCGCTGGAGCAGCAGCCGGTG
>NW_005054444.1:899612-939835 GCF_000277835.1 Geospiza fortis
GGGAAAGAGCAGCTTCAGCATATTTCCCTTCCCAGGGGCACTACCTGACATCTTTGTCTGCAGCCTCTCAGGAACTTGGCAGTCATGGGAGGTACTGCATGGATCCATTGCAGGGCTACAGTTCCCACCTTCCTGACAAAACTTCCTGTGCTCCCACCTGGCTCTCTGACACATCCTATCTTCTGGGACACCTCGATGTGTGAGGTGGCCGGAGGGAAGCAGCTCACCTGGGTGGAGGAGAAGCCTCCATTGGGATTCTGCTGGCTGCTGATCCACTTTGCAATGAGGGATGCAGAAGCCAGCTCCTCCTGGGCAGGGGCTGGCTGCGAGGTGAGCTGGGCCAGGAGCACGTAGGCCGTCATCTCCACTTCTGCAGAGGGAGCTCGGTAGCGATGGAACGGGAGATCAGCCTCGGGCTCCTTGCCAGGCCGCTGCCAGTGAACAGAGCCATCTTCACAGGAGCCAGGGAGAGAGACAGCAAGCAGCTGTTACTGGTAAATCCTGCAAGGCACTTCCTGACCTGCTGCCTGACCCAGCTGGGAGGACAGAGCCCCCGGGATGTGTCTGTCATGCAGGGTGAAGTGGGACGGGTCAGGTTTACACATTTTGCAGGTTTACAGTGAGTATGAGACTGCTGAGCCTCAGGCCTAGACACCACTTCGTCCTAGAATCCACATTCATGTTGACATTTATAGACTTGGGCACTGTAGGGAACCAGAGACCTCAGAAGGATGCCACTCCTTCCCTCTCTGAGTAGAGATGCCAGGCTCAGGCAGTGACAAACTCTGTGAGGCCAAATGGCCCAAAGAATGTGATCAGGGCTTACCAGTCACCTACAGGTGGAGAAGACAATAGGTGTGTGGGACACTCCCTTCACAGTTCCAATCCCCACAGCTTGGTTAAACCCACTGTCCAGCCTGACTTAAACAGAATAATTCTGAAGGATTACAGGATTTCCCCTGACAACTCAGAACTTGTGCTGCAGCCTCCAAAATGCCCTGTATGCTCATTTTCTCTCTCAGCACACCCATCTCTCCTCTGACTGACATGCCTTGTGCTCTGCAAGGTCACCTTTGCTCTGTGTTGAGCCCATGCCCTGGAAGGAAGGAAGGAATGGCCCCTGGGCATTGCTAAGCCTTTGCTAAGCAGTGCCTGGCATGGCGAGAGGAGGGGCTGAGGAGAGATGGGAGCAGAGCCCCCCAAGGGCTCAGCACCAAGGGAATGGTGCCTGGTGCTTCCTGGTGAGCTCCCTCGGAGCAGAGAAGAAGGACTGGGCCCTGAGAGGAACCTCTCAGAAAAGTAATCCCTTTGCACAAGTCTTTCCTCTCCCTGCACCTTTGCCTGCCCACAGAGGCCGGTGCCTGCAGGCACTGCCCCACCAGCAAAAGCCAATCTAGCAAGGGAAGGTGTAAGGCTGGTGAAAGCCACATCCCACCAGGAACACTCACCCTTTCTCACAGCTTCCTTTTCAAGTGAGTCAAGCAATGCCTTCCGCTGGTCCCTGTTCCCTGCCAGGGCAAAGGCGTATGCCAGCAGCGCCTTGGTGTACACATGGTTTTCTTTCTGCTTTGCTGCTGTTTCCAGGCAGAACAGAGCATTCCTCACCACTGAGTGCGGGGGAAAGGAAGCCAGTGATTAGGAGGGTGGGGAGAAATTAGGCTTTTGCCTCACTGAAAGCACACCATCCTACTGGACTTTCAGGAGGGGACTGATGGAAGGAGGTCTAGAAACAAGTAGGATACAATATCTCCCAGATATAGCAAATATGACAGTTAATATACCACAGGGCTCAACAACCAAGTAATTTTTCCAATCTGGAGCAAATTCTGGTCAATAGTGTGTTGACTGACACAGCAGAAGTGGCCCAAGTTAGGATGCAGACACATACAGTCACAGGCAGGGGAATCTCCAGCAACGCGATAGTGATGTAGGCTGTCAGCGTGGCCTCGTTGTCCACTCCACCCTGCAGGGAAACACAAAGGCAGATGCTGACCCCACCCACCTTCATATCCTCAGTCTTTTCTCCCACTCCAGTAGGAGCAATGCACTATTTTGCATTGCAGTCCTTTAGCTTGCCTCCTTCCTTTTGCAGCTGACCTGAAGGTATCTCCGATAAATACAGAATGGTGTGTGGCTCCCTCCCCAACGTTTGCCATTGGCATGGGAATATCCCATCTCCCTAAGTCCTCAAGAAGCTCAACTGGCCCCATCTGACTTATGGCCAAGCTCTAGCCTCACAAAAAAACAACCAGACTTGTTACCTTCATGGCATTGTTCAGGAGTGTCCCAGAACTCTGGAAACAGCCATTCTCCTTCTGTTTGTAGGACAGCCAATGCAAAGCATCCTGGATGTGCTTCTCCTCTATGAAGATGTGATGCCGGGCCTGGGCAAAGGACTTGAGGACAAAGGCTGTGAGCCTGAAAGTGAGAAAAAGAAAGGGCCTGAGCAGGTCTGTTGCCTATTTCAATTGAGAGGGCCCATGTACACTTCATCTATCTGGAAACATGCAAGAGGACCTGGGAAACTGTGGGCCGATTAGTCAGACTGTATGTATATTATATCCTCACCTCAAAAAATTCTGTCCAAAAATTGCTTTCCACTTTGATTTTTGTCTCTCATTTTTGGCTCAAAAAACCCTGTGATCTCTTTGTGTTGAGGCTACAGTTTAAAGGACAACGATTGTTGATCTGTCTTTGAAAAATATCCATAATTGCATGCCAATTAGTTAAATATGCATAAGAGAAGTACTCAAAATTACAAGGAAGGATAATTAAATTCCTGCAAGCTCGTGGTCTGCTGGTAGAATGCTTAAACTGTAAATCCATGCTTCATGGATTTCTCAGAACTCCCCTAGAATTTTAAAGTAAAGCAGAACATGTTAAAGAGTTTTTGTTAAGAGTTGTTGCAAGCAGTTATGGAAAAGAAGCAGGCATATGGTTAGAAGCCAACATGTTGTCAAAAACCAATTACCATTTCAGAAACTGAAAGCAAACTGAGGGTGATCAGTTCTTCCATTATTATCCTTACTTGAAATTGAAAACACATGACAATGATATACAGGAGCAAGTCAAAACTTTTCAATAAGTCAAAATGGCAACACACATGGTCCTCCAGCCTGTCTTTGCTTAGTAGCATACAAACACTTAGAAAAACAACTATTCAGCACTGTTCTTGGATTATCAACCTCTCCACTTGTGTTTCCTCATATGTTTCCATATGGAACCATCTTTTCCAGCAGACTTCTCAGCAGACGCCAGTCTAGAAGAGCTGCCACTGCAACTTTTCAGCCTTCTTCAGTCAGGGTGTTAAATCCCTGCTCCCTTCTTCCCCAGTTTATCTCTATTTTCCTTTTGTTTGTAATGGTCCTCGGAGCCACTGGTAGAAGGAAGCACTTCAGCCATAAGTTGGCTGATGTAGCCTATTTATTAAGAAGGAGGCAGCCTGGGGACCACACCAGCTCTGGAAAGTCTGCTGGTCTACAACAGGATTTCCTATTTACTGTCAGGCAGTATTTATTATAAATGTGTGGGTGAGAAAGAGAAGCATATTGGAGATGCATAGGTGGCATTGAAATCTCACCAGGTATTCCCTGGTTGGCCATAACGTTGTCCAAAGGTACTGTAAGAACCATCTTGGTGCTTGTAGTTCAGCTGCCTCTGATAACCTGCAATGGAAAGATAAGGCAAGATTCAGATGCAAGAAAGAATCTGCTGAGGGATGGGGAAATAGAAAAATAGCTTCATCAGCAAAAGCAAATGGGAGAGGCATAGGTCTGTCCTATCCTAACCAATATGCAGTGCTGGTACATCCCCACCTCCATGAACGAGGGAAAGCAACACTTGCCTTTCTTCAGAAGGATGACAGGACCTATAAATGACAATCAGTGAATCACTGTAGCAGTGACAACTCTGCACTGCATTGCCACCCCATGAGAAAAGTAGTTGCAATGATCAGGTACAGTAATGCTTAAGCAACACAAAATAATAAAGAAAAAAGCAGCAAAGGGCCCCCTCAGGTATACAGCAGAGACCATCTGTGTATAAGAGAAAACCTCTTTCAACATCTGGCCAGCATTTGGCAGATCTACCCCAGGCAGGATCTAGAAAAAAGCCAAAGCAGAAGCAAAATCCATGTCCCAGCTCACCGCTCACTAAGTATCCAGTGGCCTTGGATTTGATCTCCTCACTCAGCTGCCCTGTCTTGTTCAGATAGTCCAGGACGTAGATGTTGGGTGCAAACAGGACCATGTTCTGCTCCCCACAGCCAAAGGGCATCTGGAGGAGCTGGTGCAGGTTCTGCATGGCAGTGCCCATGATGTCACCTGAGGAGCAGGAGGTACCAGAGAGATGTTAACAATATTTAGGGCTGGCTATCAGAATCAGGGGAAGCTACTGAATGACAGATGCAGGAGATATCAGAGAAGAACAAAAGATAATCTGGATTGATAAAGATCCTGGATCAGAACACAGAACATCAGAGAAAAAGAAAAAAGGGAAATGAGAGAAAGGTTAGGGCATGAGAGAAAGGTGAGAAGGCTGAGAAAAAAGGCTTGCAGAAAAGGAAAAGGAATAGCACAAACAGAAGGGAAAGTGCTCAGGACAGAAGAGATTAAAGACAAGAATAAGCTGTGTTAGAAACCAAGAGAAAAAGCTGTGAGGTAGGAGGTCAACACAAGGAGTCAGAAACAGCACATGGTTCTACTGTGAAGCTGTTAACTCACCCAGCACTGAGAAATATGCTCTGCCTGAGTCTTGTACCACATTTTCAGGTAGCAATAGGGAAAACTCCTCTTTCACAGGCACTCCTGAGAAAGAAACAAGACCCAAACAGCTTCAGTGCAGTTCCAAGAAATGGCTAATGGAAAGGGAGGGGGTCTCAGTGCAACAACAGGAACTCTTCCTATTAGAAATGCCCCGATTTCAGTTACTTCATATTTCCCTGGCTGTAACAAAATCTCTGCATGAAACCACTCCCAGCCACTTCTAAGCACTGCAGATCATGTGTGTACAACTTCCTCCTGAGTGTGCAAGAAAACAAGAGGATATGTAACTCCAGTGCCAAAACTAGAGAGTAGAGATGCAAACATCCATGCTAAATCTGTCCTAGCTCATACCCTGATGCTTAGGCAGGAAGGTCAATTCTTTAGGACTTTCTTCTGTCTTATGTCTCAAACTCCATACCAATGGGGCATGTTTTGAATATTCAAAAATGTCAGACTACATGGAATATGATACAGGCAGGCCTCCAACATTCCACCCCTCAAACCACACAGGAACAAATAGAGAATGGGCTTTACCTTTTACACAGAGCACAGAATTCTGGGTTGTTTCCTTCTCAATTCCTTCAGGCTTGGATGGGATGAAGGAAAACAAGAGAGGTGAGAAATTAGTGAAAGAGGAAATATAGACAGGAATCCTCACAAGGACAGAGGGATATGTAAAAAGAAAAGTGAGGGAACTGAAGAAGGAGAGGCAGTCACAAACATTCCCTGAAATACAGAGCTCTGAAATAACTTAAGCAAATCAAAGAAATGTTATCCTAGATGACTGGTGTTGTATGTGGAGGAAGAAGAGGAAAAGGAGAGGAGAACACTGGAGGACCATCTAATGAATGACCTGCAACTATTGCACACAGTGAGAGACACTTAACATCCTTGTGACAAAGGGACTGCAGCATTACAGAGGTCTGTGCTGAAGAGAAGTCTGCAGTGCTATTTATTGAAATGCTGCAGATGCTTTAGGGGAAAAAAATTGTGCATGCAAACAATAGAAAGGGAGGATGTAGTACGCTGCAGTATCTGTTGACACTACTGATAGCACGTGGTGGGCAAACATTAGGGGGTTTTATGATACGGAGGAAAGCTCAGAACATAGAACCTCATTGCCAGATTACCACCCTCAGAATATAACAAACTAATGATTTCCTGTAAAGGCTATCCAATACTGCCACATAGTATTTCCTTCTGTTCCACATCACATCAGCAACTCTTCCTGCCACAGGAAATGGGTAAGCTGTAAAATTTCACCGTGTTTTCATGTGTAGTTTTAAGGTGATTTCTTTACGGTCATCAAATTCCCATAGGTGCTTGTGAATCCCTCACCTTTGTCCTGGTGCCAGTCTTTGTTGCCAAACCATAATTGCAAAACACTCAGCTTAAGAGGCAGTTTGTTTGGCCACTCTGAGCCAGAGAGGCAGTATGTGCTGACTGGCACATTTACAGGGAACGTGTCAAAAGAAGGAGAGAGGCTGTAAAGACAGTGCATTGAAATAGCAGGTGATAGATGGAAGCTAAAGGGAAGGATGCATTGCAGTTACAGTTGAAGTTACAGGAAAAGTTAATTGCACCAGGAGACACAAGGCATATTATTAACCTGAAGTCTTTATGCAGCCCTGCCAAAGTACAAAGATGATGCAAGACAATCATATTGCCATGATGCATAGTGATGCCGTAAAATCATAGACCAGACCAGGTTAGAAGGGATCTCAAAAGATCATCTGGTCTGTCCTAACAGGAACGGGAGCTAGATGAGATTATCTAGCATGCCATCCAGTTGTACCACTGTGTAAGCTAAAGGCTCAGTCCTCCCTTCCCACAGCCCACGTACCTCCACCAGCAGCTGTCTGATGACCGTGTCCTTCCGCCCTTTCTCAGGGGTCTCCACGATGTAGTTCCCACAGGGCTGCTGGTTCTGTAGGGCCTCAGTGGTCACTGAGAACTCCACCTGCCCTGGAGGAAACAGGGGTCAGTCAGCCCTGCCACACAGAGCCAGGCAATGGGATTTACTGCTACGTTCAGGAGTTTCACCTTGCAGGCTCATGGATGGAGATTTCTGTCACAGCTGGGCCCTGCTTCTTTCCCACAAAGCCCAAGCTCTCTACACAAGCTGTGCTGTCATTGAAAGGTGACCTATTTTGGAGACTCTTTCACAGAACCTAGGACACCACAGAGCTGAGTGTGACCAGCCCCACTGCTGTTCAGCACATGCTGCCCTGCATGCACGCCAAAGCTGCTGCAAAAACAAAGTGTGAAGATCCCATGTCCTCCCTAGTCTCTGGGAGGAATGGAGGTAGCAGAACATCTCTGCTGGCCAGCAATGTCTCTGGCCTCAGGAGATGCTGTCCAAGGGCTATAGGGCTTGATGGTACTGCATGTGATGCCAGACACAGAGTTGGGCCCTATGAACCCCCCAGTCTTTACTTCCCAAATATCAGTCTTTGCCCCCCAGATCAGACACACTCAACTGAAGTGCTTCCCAGAAAAATGTGTTGCTCTGATATCCAATACTGAACAGGGAGAACAGCACAAAGAAACCCTTCCTGCAGTTTTCAGGAAACCCTGAGACCTTTACCTAGAGATTTGGGAGTCACCAGCCAAGCCACGGTTTTCCTCCCATTCTCACAGAGACAATGAGATTCTTCCTCCTTTTCCACCAGAGTAGCCAGGAAATTAGTAGATTGAGCCAGAGTCACACTGACCTGCCAGTTGTAGAGAGAGGTGCAATTAAGAAAGGGTGATAATGAGAAACAGGGAGTTAGGAAGCCGTAGAAACGGCTATTTCTTCAGTAGCAAAGGAGCAGGGAACTAGAGTTGGGGGTTCTGCATTTGGAGTGTATAGGAGAAATAACATAAAAAGTCTGGGGCAAAGGGTCTACGGCTACTGAGAGATAAGTTAAGAAGGCTAGGTGAAGGCAAGGGGTGCACAAGAAGGTACCCAGTTACAGAGAGTCATTTAAACCTCCCTTACCCTGATGCAGGCAGGCAGGTAGTTGAAAACGGTGGCTTTCAGCGTGAAGGACTCCCCACGCACCACAGAGTAGGGCATGGTGAGCTCCACAAAGAAGGGCTGGAAGGCTCTCAGGGAGACTGTTGGGGACAGGCCAAAGCCTGTGTCAGCTGAAGTGCAGAATGCATTGGCTTTCCACTCAGTGATGGTGTCAGGGATGGTCACTTCTAGATCAGCTTTTCCCTCAGAGCTGGTAAAGCACAGACAGCAAGGACAGAGGGATCAATGTTACAGCATTTTGGTGACTACCTGCACCCATTTTGGCCTACTGAACAGTATTTGCTGTGTGAATGATGGGGCACAGTACATTTGCTACTGTAGGACCACTCTACATCTTCCAGTCCACTCTTTGGACAGACCTAACAATGGCTGAAAGTAATTTCATCCCAGAGGATTGCCGAATAGTCTCTGCAAACAATGAAGTACAAACACTTTGGGATTCATGTTTTCATATTATAAACCCAGTCTTATTAAAAAGGAATGAGGTAGCTCAAGGTACTCACCTTATAGGTACTAAACTCCAAATCCAGGTTTCTGGGAAATACTTTCGGACTGTCTCTGTCACCTCTTCAGGAGTGCTTAATTGGTTAGAAGTTCTCTCTGATGGAATGCCTGAATGTGGTAAGATATAAAAGAAATCAACTATTGATAATTCCAGACAAGCAAGACCTATATCAGCATCATGCTTCAATCTGAGAAAGTGTCAATCAGAAGCAGATGCTTGTGGTTGTAGTGAGCCGTGGTACCAACAGCAGTGGAGTTTCAGGGCCAGGGCTTATTGGCAAGAAGAGCTAGCCTTCCATTATTTTCTGCTGGTCTCCAGCAGACCTCAAAGTTTGGAAGCCAGCATTTTACAGCTTTAAAAAAAAGGACTTAGAGCAAAAACTTATTTAGGACCTTCTATACAAGCAGCCTTTTCTCTTTCAGGCACAGCCTTCATGTGATGTTCTTCTCCATCCTAATCAGTCCAGCCAGCAATGGAACATCCCTCTGTTGAAGTGGTTTTTGTAGGGTCATTGTGACTCAGAGTACCAACTTCCTGTCAAAGCTATGGCCTCCTCAAGAACTAGGCTGAAAATGCTCAAAATAAAAACAAGCAGCTGGAGTACGGGAAGGGTAAAAAGAGCTATTTTGATTAAAATAAAGTTTTCACATACAAAATTTATTCCAAATAAAATATTATGTGTTTGAGATGAAATTTGTTTAAACATATTGTTTTACTTTACTTTGCAATAACTGGAAAACAAATATGGGGTGAGTGGGACTTGGCTTGCTTAGCTTTCACAAACAGAAAAAGAAATGCATCCAAGCAGAAAAAGAAGAAAAGTTCTTAAAGAAATTCTAATTTTTGTCATCTTTACTTTGGCTAATTGAATTTCTGCATTTGGATAACAATTGAGTAGCCAACAGGTATTCATACTAACTGTGCAACATGCATCTCCAGAGCCTGAGAAGGTCTCAGGGACAGGTGAAAGATGCTATCAGAGCTAGATTACATTGCTCCTGGCAAAAGTGGCAGGCAGCTTGCTTGTGTTTTTCTATTGTAGTTTATCAGTGTTCTTAGTGATGGTTATTTCAGTTTAAAATAATTGAAAGGCATCTATCCTCCATCTTAGCAACTTCTGTCAGAAGCTGAAATTGTTTTCAAACTGGACACATACAAAAGAACAGGTTCTAGTGCCAAAGAAAAATTCTTTGAATCAGCTATCCAGCTAGAATAACTTAAAAATTCTAAGATATTTTACTTAATATGAGACTGAAGGATGATAGGGCCAATTCTGTTGCTCTAACTGTTACAGTGTAAGAATTAAGATAGCCCTTAAAAATAGGATAATAGGATGGATCCATTTCAGACTGGACTTCTATCATATATGTCTTACCATACTAAGCTCCCAAAGTCTACCAACTCATCACTGAAAAATTTGCCACCCACTTCATGGTTTTGACCATACGTAAGACTGGCCGAGTCAATGAGAACAGCCTGAAAATGGTATTGGACACTCTGTAAGCAATAATCTAGGAATAGAAGTCTACTCTAAAAGCCTAATGAATAGAGACTTTATCAGCAGGATAATATTCTCTGCTCTGCCAGGCTTTGCACACTGTCTGGTTCTGCTGAATTCTTATGTAGAGTTACCAAAGTTTGTCTGTAGACCTACACAACCCATTCAGAAGCTGAAATCTGCGAACTCATCAGCTCAGGACTGCTTCCAAGGTTTCAGTTCACAACCCCAGCTCCTGTTTAAGTATTTACCCCAAAACACAAACAGGATCTCTGTCGAGAACAGAAGCAATAACAACACTGAGTTCCCTTACCGCTTGCCCTCATTGCATACATGGGTTCTGCAACCATGGCTGCAGGTGCTCCTAGGCCACCTGATGCATGGGCATGGTAGATGCGATTACTCGGGCTGCAAATCTGAGGTTTCTTCACGTTGGTATTTGTGAAAACCTTTAAACCCATCTCCTATGGGAGAAAAACCAAACATGCTTTTTCATTACTGAATCCTGTTGAGATTCACACAGCAGACTTGACATTGGCATTTTACCGCCTCAAAATGGAGAAGCTGTTACTGTGTATGGATTGGACCTTGAGATGATCCCCTGATCCTTGGGTCTGAGTGCCTGGGCGGCTCAGAGAGCCCAAAGGATTTATCTCCTCTTTTTCTAGGATACTGGTTCCAGTCCAATTTCAGCCTAGGTGTCAGGATTAGCCAGGAAGTAGATATAAAGTTTTCTCTCTGGAATTAAATATCTGTGGCTACAATGCAGCTCAAGGACATACTGATTTATCTGAGGTAGCTATAATGGCATGGGATTATTTACCTCCCATTAGAATCTCACTTCAAGTCAACCTCAAACCTTTTCTTGCAAGAAAACTTTGAGACTGATCCCTTTTCCACTGAGTGTGAAGCATATCTGGCAAGACAAGTAAAGCTTATGATCCTCACTGAATATGCCTTTGGATAAAAAGAAGTGCCAGGTCATTCAGATGCAGAAACCCTTCCCTTGCTAACTTTCATGATGCCACAGAAGACTTAAGCATTCTCAAACCTTCTCCCACTCCACTCCCTAACCAGGCCAGGGGGGCTATACCCTTAGGATGCTGTAAGCGTCCTCTTCATTCGCCCCCATTACTGGAACATAGGTGATCCCATCCTGAACTATTGGCTCCACAGTCACACAATTCCATGGGGACTCCTCCAAGGGTACTCTTGAATCATAGACATAGCCATGGAATTCCTTCACTGGAAGTAAGTCATACACCTTGGCAGAAAGAGAGAGAGTATTTGGCATTTTAGTGTCCATTGTTATGAAACACAACTGAGGGAGTTGGATACAAGCACCACAACAGTCACATCACCAGCTCATACATCCACATTGCCATGGTCCTCCCTGTGCTAAGAGCAATAAGAATTTGGGAATCAAAAAAAGGATCAAAATTTGGAGATACTGCATCTTTTTTATGCTCTTCATGTTACTCTGGTTATTATGGCTCAAATATGTAAAAAATTACATTGGCCAAACCATCTGCAATACCTTGTCCCTACTCAGGGATTGTCATTTTCTGCTTGGCAAAAGGCAAATAAACTCTTTGACACTTCCAGATGCTACCCCAAGAAAATTAATCCATGCATGAGGAGAATAACTGAAAAATTATCATCAAACACACAACAGCATTTGGCTCTGGCCAAGACAAGCAGGTCCCTTAAAAAGGCTTCTAACTACCATCCCTAAAATCACACAAAACCCCTAAGAAACAACTGCTGCCCAGTTCTCATCTTTTTGCCCACTAGAGGAAGATGAGAAGCAGCCCAGGGGAGCCTCCCTGTGTCAGCTCTGACAAGAGGGACTGTTTCCTGCTTCCACTGCAGCACTGGTTGCTCTTGCTCTGAGTAGGCTCTGACCTGTTCCACAGACCAAGAACTTACAGAGGTGGGTGACAGGTCAGCTTCTGGCTTCATGAGGAGCACACTCTTATCCACAGCACGCACAGCACAGAGGGAGTTTGGGGAGGCTTGGAACTGCAAGTGAGCATCCGAGGAAGGCAGGCCTTCTGAAGGGGAGAAGCTTAAGTCCACCTGTAAGCACAGGAAAGGCTATGTCACAGATGCCCTACCCTCACAGGACTTTTCCTTCCAGCTGAGTGCATTCAGTTCTAACTTTACAAGGTCCCCATATCCATGCTCACTTGCGTATACACTTCCCCTAGGCTACTGCTCCCTTCCAGCAGTGCCAGGGGAATCAGCACCAAGAGATCATGGCAACTTCAAGCACCACAATCGCTCATAAAATTAAGGTGGTTGTGGGTTTTCACTCACAGAGTGAGTGCGATGAGGCAATCCCACATAGGGGCTAGATGCGATCAGACAGTGGAGCATGTCCTTGAACTAGGACCAGTCACTGTACTCCACCCAGAAACTGTATGTGGAGAGAAAATCATCTTGCAAAGATGTTGCCCTCTTTTTCTTAGCCTGGACCATCTGCAGGATCAGCAGTTTGACCAGTTGCTAAAGGGGATTTTATCAGTGTAGCCCCTGCTAGCACTTTTTTCCAGCAGTTGATCTCCTCCAGGTTAGCACAAACCAGTAAGCAGTGAAGCTACCTACAACAATTGATATGTTGCCTGTCCAGTGTTAGTGTACCTAAAGAAATTAGCTTAACCAGGCTGAATCTAAATAAGTGAGCTTGAACACACTGCAGTCTGGTGGCTGCTCCCTCAGGAAGTGAACACTAACCTTATTGTTGAAACATAATTCTGTGTAGAACTTGGCTGAATCAGCAATCACCTCCTTGCTGGAGACTGTGGTGTAGACAAGTACTTGGGCCACTGGAGCAATATCAGCTTGTACAGACAGTTGTAGTGAGAAGACACCATTGTCTAGCATACAAAACAATGGCAAAAATTTTAGGTGCAAAAAACTTTCTCTTAGAGCAGTCAAAATTCTAGGTTTGACTTTATGCTGAACTTTATCCTAGCCATTATATAATTCCAGGCACCCAAGTGGGATGAATTGGTGCTCACAGTGGTGTGTAAGTCTCCCTGTCTGACTAAAAAGGCCTGTTTTCCACTGCAGAAGTATGCTGAATTTTGCTTCAGCTTCTCAAAACAGTCTATCAGATGTATCTCTGAGGAGCACTGGAGCCCCAGAAAAGGCAGTGTCAGGAGAAAGATAGTGGCACGGGGGATTACAGCAAATCTCTGAAAAGCCGAAAGGCAGAGAAAATAAAGGTCAAACTTTTCCCAGGTCTTAGAGGACATGCACATATCAATCCCTGCATTTACATGGAAGCAGAGTGTATGTCTGCCACAGTTGCCCAGCCCCCCATAAGAGTGAAAATTTGGTGGAGGACAGGAACTCACCACTTTCCTGGTGCAAATCCAGAATGTGAGTGCCTCCTTGCTTAATGTTTCCCTTGGCCATCACCTGAATGGAAGGAGAAACTTTGTTGTGATTGTGGTTTTGCATTAGCCAAACCTGAAAGTGAGGGGCCCTGCAAGGAGAGCAACGGAGCTCTGTGTCTGCTGCTCACCCCCGGATCTCTGCTTCCCTGTAGCAGAATCCCTGTGCTCACCCAGAGGGTGCAGGGACATCCTTACTTTTTACTCCCAACTCAGACCCTCCTTTTTGTTTCCAAAGATCATGTGAAGGATGACAAGAAAGTGTTTAAAGACTGCAGCCACAAACCACAGCTTTTATTTCTAAACCCCCTATAACTGCCAGTGACAACCTCACTGTATGGCAGGTGCAAACTTACCAGGTAGTAAAAGGTGATTTTCTTCTGCTCTCCTATAGCTGCTGGAGTAAGGATATAATGCACCCAGATGTCTGTGGTGGAGCCACAGCTTAGTGGCTTGGACTTGGGCTCAATTTTGAGGAAGCTATTACTGGGAGAGTAAAAGCGCTTTAGTTGGAGATAATGGTCTCCATAGGATGGAAAAACCCAGTTACGATCATAGCAGAAGATGTTGTTTTTATGAACTGCCTGGAAAAGGAGAAAATACATACACAGATCCTCAAACACAGGTGGCCAAACTGGAGACAAAATTTCACAGCGTAATATTTATTTAGTATTTATTTGGTACTGAAGTAATATGAAAGTCTACAAAATAAAAAAAACAAAACAAATCCCAACACATGAGTTTGGAAAGTGCAAGACAGGATGGTGGTACCTTTAGCAAATCATTGGGAATGATCTCACTCCCACAGAACCTGGAGTTTGTGTCAAACAAGCTGAATCATATCAGATTTTTGCTTCCTATCAGTGTCACTTTAAGGGCTTTTTACACTAATGCCTTGCCCTCTCTAATATTCTAGTTAGTCTAAAGGGAAAAAATGACAATTTTCATTTTTTTCCTTATCATGGCACTGAAGAAGGGATAGTGCTGTTCAGTTCAGATATTACCAGTGCCAAGATCAAGCTACAGATGCTATAAAAAAGAAGGACAATCTCCAACTAATAATTCAAAATTTAAACTGAATAGAAGTTTAGGAGAGAGTTCAGGTCCTCTTAAAAATGAGAGCAAGGGGAAGATCTTTCACATTTAGAAGGGTGCTTGAGAATTTGATATGCCTCACATGCCCTTTTTTCTTCATCTTTCTCATTACTCGGGAATCCTTGCCTTTTCTTTATCCTACAAAAATCTGAAAACTTCAACTATCTAGTAGTAGCTTCTGGAAAATTCTTAACGGTTTTAGTGTCTGACAAGGGACTTGTCGGGAGTAGAGCAAATATAATTCTAGACACAATTATTCTCCCCTGCTCCAGGATGTGATATTACAAAATAGGCATATTACACAACAAATTGCATTTCCTACTACAGGATGTGATATTACAAAATAGGCATATTACACAACAAATTGCATTTCCTACTAACAAGAAGATGCTCAGCAGCACCTATTTGTCCCAGAAGAACAAATTCCACAACAAACCAAAACAAAGCAAACCCCCCCCCCCAAAAAAAAAACCAACAGGAGCTGTACTTAGCAACTTGAAATTCTAAATTAAACTCTGAAATTCTGAGATGCGCAGATGGGAGACAGACCCACCCTTAACTAGATAGGGTTGGTGATCTCTTGGAGCAGAATGGACTATTATGATCTCCTGATGTTCCCTCTAACCCTGTATTGCAATTGCTAAGCAGAAATCAAATATTTACAAAATAAGTGCAATTTTGACCCAGAACCTCAGTCTGCTGTATGATTATTTCCACCAAACTGGTGTCAAAGTTCACACAAACAACAAGGAACAATAATCTAAGTACTTTTGCATATATAGCATAAATTTTAGAGCTTCCCCTCCAGCCCTGTAGGGGGCTTCATTATCTTCTCTGCCCAAAGGACTTACCCTAATTCCAACATTTTCCAAGGCCAATGAGGAAGTGTTTAGGGCAAACTCTGCAATGCCCTCTTCATTCGTTGTATAGTTTTGCTCCTGTCCTCCTTGAAGAGAAATTCTCACCGTTTCATTGGCGATTGGAGCATTAGACCCATCCACTAGTTTCACCTGGAGGAGCAAAACCAGCTCAGTTTAGAAGGAGAGGGATGGCTGCCACCTGAACAGGACTGGTAGAACACCAAGGTAAAGGCGTTGAGCCCATGTCAGACAATGAAGCCTCAACAGCACTTTACATGTATCTCTTTCAGAGACAGCTGCAAACTTTCTGAATACTTTTTCTCTGCCTCTTTCTTATCTCTGCCTCTGGGTCAGAGGAGTGGATGTGGAGAATGACATGCACTCACCCCACTGAGGCCTCCAATTAACCACGTGACTGCTGGAGGAGAATTTTAGTGGACTGGAGAGACAGAAGAGCAAGGGTAGAATGAAGGCTGTGCTCTCAGTGCCTGTTCCCCAGTTTGAGAGTCTTCCGAGGAAAGGAGACCCACACGGATTAGCAGCACTGAGGTCCAGTGTCCTTGCAGAGCTGGGGCATACATCTAACCAGAAGATTCAGTATCATCATTGCTTGGCACTCATGGCATTCCATTCTCATGGTTTCCCTACCTGCCCAAAGAAGGGGACTCCTCGCTTGTAGTAGGTATCTGAAAGCTCAAATATGACTCTGCTAATGGTGGCTGTGATCTCAGAGAAGCTTGTTCCAGTCAACTCCACTCCTGCAGAAAGAAGCAAGAACTAATTTGCCTCTGCCTAACCAGAATTCCTTTTACTCTAGGCCAACCTTCCTTTGCTGGACAAACTTTTTCCTTGATAGTCCTGGACTAGAGGCAGGAAAACTCTAAGGTTCCAGAAGAGAGAGAGTCTGCTTTTATCCCTAATTCCTACTGGGCAGGCCCCTCTGCTGGTCTCTCCTGGGCCCAGCACATGGCTCTTTCATCCAGATGATCCATACCTGTATCCTCCTCTTTAATCTTAGCCTCTACACGGAGCTTATTCTCATATCCTCTTCTCTTGAGCTGGAATAATTTGGTCTTTACCACTTCAGAAATGCAGCCATAGATGTCTGTCTGTTGGAGGAAAACAAAAAAGACCATTATATTCTCATTTATGCTGGTCCAACTTAATGAATCCATCACTGTGTGTTGCTCTGAACGGAAAGAGAAGCCCACAACCTCACAGATAATCTACCTCAGTTGTTGTTATCAAAACTGGAAAAAGACATAAATAACTTGGCAAAAAGCATATTGAGATATTCCAGCAAGATTAGAGAAAAAAGGGTTTGCAAACTAGACAATTTTTGTGTGTGTTTGTGAAGCTTGAAGCTGCCAATACTTGGTACGAGCGCATAGGGAATTAGTCAATGTGTGCCACATAAGAAATGTTTGTCAGGCATCAGGCTCTTTGGAAAATAAAGCTGCTTACTTAAAATGTGCAAGCCATATGAGCAATACCTAAACCAAAGCCTGTGTATTTGTAGCAAGAGGATGACAGCTGGAAAAGTATTTCCAAAGCTTGCCACCTCTCTTCAGCAGATTCATGTATAAAGCAAGTCTCCACAGAAGAGGTGCCTAGAACAGAGGTTAGAACCACAATATTTATATTTTCTTTTGACATTTGTAACAACAGTAGTGGAACAGGTAGCTGCAGACTCATGTGGCTTATGCTGTATCAGAGCCCAGGGACCACAAGAACATCTATATGCTTTCTTCTCCTGGCATATTTCCACAAGTTATTACTCCAACTTCTGCCAATTAACCCAGTATTGTTGCACCTGTCTGTGCTCCAAACACCTTTCAGTTTCACCCTTGCCAGTTAAAAGGTGAAAAAAGTGGGGTTTTTTCCTGTCTGTCTTTACCACAGCTGCTAAACCCATATTTCTTTCCTTCTTGCTCAAAATGCATCAGACTCTCTCCTGGTTTCTGCTCCTTTCCTTCCTCTAACACCAGCTTCTGTCCCCACACACTGTCTCCAGTGTAAACCAACTCCAACTCTGTTCTCATTGCTCATGGCTTTTCTGTCTTTGCTCTTATAGTCTCTACACTCCATCTGTTTTTTCTGTTATTTCATCTCTTAATTCTCCATCAGATTCCAGCCTTTACACACATTGCTCAGACCTTCCCCCTTATTTTTACCTTTCACATTTCATCTTGCACCCAATCTTCTCTCATCCTTCAGCCGTCCTTAAAATACATGGATTTTCACAGAATCACAGAATGGTTTTGGTTGGAATGGGGCTTAAAGGCAATCTAAGCACCAATTCACCTGCCATAGGAAGGGCCATCTCCCAATAGTCCAGGTTGCTCAAAACCCCACCCAGCCTGGCTTTGAACACTTCCAGGGATGGGACATCCACAGCTTCCCTGGGCAACCTGCGCCAGTGCCTCACCACATTTTAACACTAAGTTTGTACATACTCAGAGCAAGCCTGTGCCTACAAGGCATGCTCAATAACACTTTCTCCAATCACTCTTCCCACCAGAGTAATCCTGACTCACCTGTCCAGAGAACTCCTCACAGACTGCTCTAGACTCTTCACCATAACAGGACATGGCTGCATTTTCATAGTTCCGGCAGACACGGAAGTTCACAAGGCCGGGAACAGGCTTCCCAAATGTGTATCTACAAGCAGGGAGGATTGAAAGGAAAACAGAGACATTAGGAATGTAACAGGGATGTAGAAAAATTACAGGCTCATCTCCATTGATGCCAGCTGCCATCCCTAGAGCTGCCTCCAGGATACACAGGGCCATCAGAGGAAATAAAAAGCAGGAAGGGATTTGGTACCATATGCTAATACTGATTTTGTTGCGAGTCCCCCTCATGCTGGAGAACATATTGCGAGCATCCACCCAATTGTGACTGGTTTATGTATGTATGAGCACTGGGTCTTTACTCTCACTCTTCAGCCCAAGCCATGGCTCTCCCTACAAAGTTTATGGAACACTGCAAGGCGGAATCCAGTGAGATGGCCCAAAGGAAAGAGGACAGCTGCATCCCTTAGGGTTTCCTCTCCACAATAACAAGCAGAAGATACAGCTAAAACATCATTCCTGAGTAAACTGAACTAAAGCCCTCATCCCTAATACTGTGACTGGTGTGAAATCCTCAATGACTCAAAAAATATGCAAGAAACACTCTCACAAAAGAAAAGATCAAAAATACATTTCTATATATTACACACAAGGTGCATCAAACAGTAACTGTTGTCTTTTGTCTAACAGTAGATACAGTCTACTTGATCCTGGGATCTCAAAAGGATTGAGAAATGTAATAAAGTCTCATCTTTCAGCCTCCCAACTGAACTTTCATCAGCAACTCAAGAAAACACTGAAACCAAGCAGAACTTGAAAGAATGACACTCACAGTCCACAAACTGTCACCTTCAGCTCCTCATCAAGAATGCTGATCACCTTGGGCATTTTCACTGTCACTTCAAATTTTGGCAGCACTGCAGCAGAACCAAAAGAAAACAGTCTATGTGGTAGGGAATAACATCAGAATGACACACAAAGGTGCTCAGAGGCTGTTCTGACTAATCACCTAAAAACCTTTTACATCTAAAGGGTCAGCTTTTAGAGGCTTCTGTCACCTGTACATCCCACTGAAGTCATTGAAAACCCCTCAGCCAAGCATGGTGCCAGGTAAGAAGACAAGATTATTATACCAGCTATTAAAATACAGCAGCTTCATAGGTAACACATGGGTTATCAGTCCCACAGCAGCAGGATACAGTAAAACAGAGAGAAAAATCAGTAGAGGCTTCCCACAAATATACAGACTGCAGCCTAGTCTCTGCATTTTCAGAGCATGTAGATCTTATCAATGTTCAGTACAGGAAGACACCCTGGCTTCTCCAGTGATGCATCACAGGGTGACATCCCATCTACACCCAGTTGCAGGAGGGGAAGTGGAGACCATCTTGGGAGAACTAGGAGGGGATTCAGGGCACAGGACAGAGCACATTCTGCAAGTGGAAGAGGTCAAAGCACTTCGAGACTCATCTACGAGGACACCTCTTTGCTGCATGAGCCAGGCCATGTCAGACAATGTAAGAAAGGCTGCAGCTGGCTCACTGGGGTGGGAAGATATGCTGGTTGTTATCACGTGCTGGTGTGTACTGGGATACCATTTTTGTAGCCAAGCAGATGGAAGTGCCATAGAGATGAGAGCACCAAAGGGAGGTTAAGGCACTACAGCATCACACAAGTTACAGGCTTAGCTTGTGGGGCAGAAAAGGCAAGATCTTAATTTACAGCCTAGACCCAGACTTATGGTGTGACATTTGACAGGTATGCAGCCAACTGGACCTGAGGCTATGGCCTAAAAACACCTCAGAAAGGAAGTAAGGCTTGTGGCTGTCAGCACAGACTGATCCAAGCATTTTGCTTCTCCTGATAGGAGCCTTGCTGAGGCGGGCTTTCTGAAGAGCTGCACTCCATGGTCTGGGGCTTAGGGAGGAGTGGAGGGAGATAAGTCACTCAAGTGCTTCAGTCTTCTCCTCCTAAAGAGAAGATTCTTGGAAGGAAAAGAACACAGAAACAGTGATGCTGGGCATCCTGGTCAGATCTCCTGCACTGTTCAATTAAGATTTCATGTCCCATGGGACTAGCTGTTAGGAACTTGAAAGTGCAGTGACAGTTACCATACTCCTCCACAGAGAAAGAATGCTGAACTTTTTTCCCAGAGGCCTTCTGTGCCACCACGGTGTAGGTGCCTTGAATAGGTTCAGAGGTAAGGTTGAAGAACAGCTGTATAAATCCCATCTCTAACTCTGCATTTGTCCACTGGTACAGACGATTTTTCTTCGGGTCCTACAGGTAATGTGATCACAAAGAGATTGTGAGAACAATGGGAGTCTGCAATGAGGTCTAGCAAAGCAGTGAAGGGAGGAACAGCCCCTGTGTTTCAGGAGGCTGCAGGCCAGGAGTGAGGGGCACTAGCAGAGTTCTGGGGAAAGTACACAGCAGGATGGCAGGGGAGCTGTAACCTGGGCCCAGGTACCTGGTAGCCACCATATGAGTTAAAATTCTGTATAGTTGAATTAACATAAGGGACCAGCTTAACACAAAAAATAAACAAGAATCATGTTGAGGCAACTGTTTACTCTGCCCGGGTTGAGGTGCAATAGATGTGAATGTGAATTAAATGTTTTTACATACCTCAATATACACCAGTGGAATCTAAAAAAAAGAAGAAAGGAAGCAGCATGTTTAGACAGAGTGCAAGGAACACAGTCAAATTACATTGGCTATGACCACATTTCAGGGTAAAAGCTAATCATCCAGTGGGGTAAGGAAAAAAGTTGCTGGTATGGATCATCAGAGCATTTTGGGTGTGAGAAGACAGGGACAATCCTTGGTCTCAGGCACAAAAGACAGTCAAAATTACTAATTACAAAATCTGGATGATCTGCAGTTCTAATAAGAACAGGTGCACACTGTGGCAATGGCAGATTGCTAACTGTTTATACCAGCACTGTCCATTTGCAGTTTGTCAAACTTTTCCAGGAATGCAGAAGGCAGCTTTGTGCAGAAATTTGACAACAGATCCTGTTAAAAAGATTTGAGGTGATCCAGAATCTTCACAGCTATCTCAGTATACTGAGATCTCTCCCCAACAGAGACTATTTTTCCTCCCTTTACCCACATTTGACTGAAGGCCAAATAAGCTGAAAAACAAGTATCATGCTTACCATTTCATTCACAGGTCGGAACTCTTCATCCAGAGAAACAATTCTGAACAGGACTGATGGAGAAAGACATGAGGTTCCACAGTGCAATCAGTAACCAGAAAAATCAGTTGCAAAAACAAATGGTGTAACAGACAACAGGGTTGTTCTCTTCTAAGGAAATTCCATTTACTAGAATGCTAGGTCATGCTACAAGGTTGCCCATCTACTGTGGGTACATGAATAAGAGGATGTTAAGAGCAAATCCATAGCAGTGTGAACATCTTACTGATCATGGGCATCAGAATCTCATTGATCAGGACCAAAGTTAAATTGAAGTTGTCTTTGTCTACTTTGCAGTGAGGCATTTCTATGCCAGAATTCACATGGATCTTCTAATTTTATTATAAGTAGACTGACTTCCTAGGAAGGATGAATGCAAGTAAATTACTTCAGCACTTGGCTGCAACTTTGTGTTGGCTCTGGATGGAGAGAGAATTCAGTACCTCTTTTAGGACATTTGTTTTTATCCAGGCCAAATTTAGGCGATCACTGGCCCAGAAGAAATAAATAGCTTACATAATTCTTTCTGTCTTCATTGAGCAAAATCAGCTGCTGCTTTGGAAGCTATTTCATGACTAAGTCTGAGTTTTGGCACTGTTCTCTATAGGATAAATATCCAGTCTTTCTCTGGTTTTAATGCAGACCTCCTAACTGCATGGACCACAACAACAGAGCCCACAGTGGGAGAGGGAGAGTGTGCAGGTACCCCAGATATGTGCATGCACCTAAAGATTCCCCAAATTTTCCCTTTATGGAGCAATAAAAAACATAAGTCTCAGGCAAGAGGTTGCAGTTCTGACCCCCCTGTGAAAGTAACTGATATCTGGCCAGTATGATCCAACAGTTTTAGTACAAAGTTTGTTTCAAATGTTTGTTTCAAATCTCCACCCCTTTCCTGGTACCTGTCTGTCCGGGCTTGTAGATGGGTTTGTCTGTCTGGATGAAGACCAAGCTCTCGGAGTCCTGGACCACCAGTAATTTGCGGCTGCTGAACTGCAGCGTGGCCCCCTTCACTGTCACAGTGAGAAACACGAAGGGTAATGGGACTCTTGGCCTTGGAAGCTGGAAAGTAAGAAGGAAACTGTGTAACAGATCACCTTTAAAGGCTTCCTGAACTGAATTAGCCTTCATGAAATAAGAGGTCTAATATAATCCTGATGGATCCAACAGAGAGGTGAGAGGAACAATAATCAGGAACAAGAGTCTGATTTTTATTTGTCCCATATTCCTACCCACTCCTCCTGCTGTGCAGTGATTGTGCCAGTACTGAGCAGCAAAGAACTCCTAGCTCTAGCACCCAATTTTTAAAAATTCTTACTGCCCTGACCAAACCTTTGCATCCTTTTCCTTTTGACATTCACAAACAGAATGGAATAGTCTGTCTTCTCTTTCAGGTTGTGTCCCTAGTCCTCGCAGAACATTTCCTTTTCCAAACCAGACATGCCAAGACATCTATACCTCTCTTTCACAAGTGACTGAGTCAGTCTTCAGCCTACGTCTGACAAACCAAGACAAAAATGCCAACCTTTTCAGTGTCCTGAAGACCAATTCCTCACTCTTCAGGCCAAAGACATAATCTAGGCTCTGAGCTAAATGATCAGGTTTTCCTAGTTGCCTACAACTCATTATAGGCCCTGGGGCTTTCAATTACATTAAATTATTAATTTCCTGCTTTGCTGGTTTTTTTTCAGATACAGGTAATCACAGTTTTGTGTTCTTACATTAATTCAGTATATACCAGGTGGAAAGTATCTGAGGTCCAAAAGCTCTACCACAATTTGAAGGCACTGAAGTGACAAATTGAGGATGTTGAAGGATGATGTGGAAAGCCATTTCACCAAACAGCCATCAGGAGTGTCAATATACTAAACCCACTTTCTTCCCCTGTCCTAGAAAGGGGGTGGCTTTCTAGGATTCAGCATCCCACAGTAATTTAGCTTATTAAGGCGATCTCAGCAGTAAGAGGGTGTTGAGGACAGACATGAACACACCTTTAATCAAGAGGCAAGTGAATATCTACATAGTGTTACTCTGGTCATTACTTCTCAGTGCCTTTACATGTTATGCCTGGCACAAAGGATCATCCCACAAGGATGAGATACTCACAGAGAAAGGGATGCAGGTGAACGCATCTTTCTCTGACACCACGTCATCAATCAAGCTCCTGTTCCCCCATAGCTCCTCGACTGTGGCACTCAGAGTCACAGACTCGTTCAGGTGGGTCAGTTGAATGCAGACTTTCTCTTGAGAATCCGTGTGGATCAGATAGGGCACCAGCACCAGGTACTGCCTAGGAATAAGGGAGAATGATAGGAGGAGGTAGCAGGAAGAGGTAACAGGAGCTGTGTAGAAAGAACAAACAAACCAATCTGATGACTACAGCTGTGGCTGCGCAGGGAGAAGGGTGCATTTTCTAAGTGTGTAACAGGATTTCCAGCATGTCTGTAGCAGCAGGGGAAAGCAGAGAGGTCTCAAATGTAAAATACCAGTGGAATTCCTACACACAAACATCTGGAAAGGATATGTTTTTCTAGGTTCTGACACAACAGCAGCACTTCTTCCTAGGATACTGAATAAAGGCGGGGGGAAACTCAATTGTCACTTTTGCTAGACGCTGTTAGAAGCATTCAGGAGCCACACAAATGCCAGTACCCAGTAAAAAAATTCCATTGACTACACACTGCGAAGCGTCTGTAGCATTACTCTCACTCCTCGCAGAGATTCAAAACCGCCACAGCGTGGTGCCAGATCTTAAGCAAAAACACAAACAAGTTTCAGGTTTTCAGGGAAGCAAGGCTCTCTGTCTCAGCCCGACAGGGGATCCCTGCTCAGCCCTGAGCAGCCTCCTTCCTTCCCAGGGTGGCAACTTGCTGGTGGTGTCCCGGTGCCCAGCACCGCATCTGGGAATCAAGCCCGATCCCCCTAATGCTAACCGTGCTCCCATTTTGGTGGATGAGGACTGGCCTCCAGTGGGCATACTCAGAGCAGCGAGCAGGTGGGAGAAGAGCCCTCAATACCTCAGCAGTAAGGCAAAGCATTCCCTTCAGCAGTGGCAGAAGCTCTGGCACCTTTTTGTCCAACAGCTGGTCTGCAGGGATCAAGCTCTGGCCCCTCAGATCCCACTGTCTGTTTCCCCTGCATTTGATGAAAGTGCTACAGCACAGCCTTGCTCAGAAATTCCCCTGCACCCCTTGTGATGGGCTCTATGATGGGTGAGGTGCTCTGTGCTTTGCAGGGCAGGAAGAGACATTGCCAAAAAGCCAAAGGAGAAAGTCTTTGGGATGTCAGGACCCTTCATGCGCTGCTCCTACCATACACATACACCCATGCACACAACACAAATGCCCTTCACCTACCAACAGGGCAAAAGGGAGTGAAGAAGGGAGGCAGGACAATATACCCTCACAAACTTGAACAGTCACGGTCTTACAGTGTCACATTACCCCGCGTGAAAAGAGAATTTTCATTCCACTGGCTGAGCTGAAAAATGTGAATTAAAAAATAAAGCAATTTCCAGCCATGCCAGATGAGCTATTTGTTCCTTTTCTTCTCATTATCATTTTTAAAAAGCCACTCCCAGCTCCTGGGCATTTCAACTGGGAGTAGGACAGTCAACCCAAAATTAAACCTTTCATTGTCCTTTCGAAACAGTTTGTCTGTTAAGAAGACCTCATTGCACAAACATTTATGAAAAGTTGTCTTTCAAAAGAACTAATTTTGTGCATAAAACTCTGTTGAAATCCTGTCAATCCCCTGAAGTTTTACTGATATCTCAGTTTCACAGCTTGTTTTGCATCTCTCTCAAGCACTAGAGTTCCTGTTTGTAGAAGGCACTTTACCCAGCCCTGGTGTCTTTATTCCTGGATAAAAGAAGTTAGATAGAAGACAAGGGACAGAGAAATAGACACAGGAATACAGCCAAGGTCTCCTGCCTGCCCAGAGACCCCCCAGCATAGCTTACGGCTCTGTGATGGGTGAGGTGTCTCCTGGAAGGAAGAAGAGGAGGAGGAAGATGCTTGGTTTGATAAGCAGCCCGTTCATCCCCATGGTACACAGCAGGACGTGATGAGTCAAGCAGGCACTCAGTGTGGTCCAGTGCTGCTTTTACTCCCCCTCTGCTCTCCCAGTCAGCCCCTTTATACCCTCCTCTGCAAACAGCCCAGGGGCTGGAGGAGATAAGGGCTGGGGGCCAGGGCCCATCCGGAAACAGGGAGAGGCAGCAAGGAGGAGCTGGGACTAGCAGCTCCAAGTCTGGGCAGAAGGCCAGGGCTGGGGGGGAGAGGGAGGGGAGGGTTTCTGGCAGGCCAGAGCTCTGTCTCTGCTGGGGCAGGACAGAGCAATGGAAGAGGAAAGGCTGTAGCTGAGGAAAGAAGGGCTAACAGCAGAGCATGAGGTGAAGGCTTCCATTTCTGGCAGGGCTCTTTGCATGGAGCTGGACATGGCACTGGTCATGGGGGTTGCTGGAAGAACAGGAGCTATTTGAGTTCTTTCAAACTGGGAACAAGAGATTGAGCTAGGATTTGGGAAACAAGTCTGGGTGTGTCTAATTCCCATTAACAGGTTGTGAAAACAGGGAATGGAAATTGAAAAAACCTTCCCTCTCCACCCACACTGTTCCCTTTTGCTCCCTGTTCCCAGTCCCATCAAAGCTAATGCCAGGAAAAGAGGCCACAAAATGCCTGGAAAACCAAATCGACTAAAATTATCTGGCCTTCACCCTGACAGAAACAGGGACAGTGACATGATGGGAAGCTGCCAAAAGTTCAACCCATTAACAGCATGTAACACATTAACCAAGTGCCCAGAGCAGCAGCTACCCTCACACAGCAGAACATATGTGGCCTGGGTCTTACTTTCCTTCTACTGGTTCTGGTTCCGGGTCAAGTTATTGATACATCTGGATCAAAAGGAGTCATCCTGATTTAATTAAGTGCATATTCATGTAATGCACTGTGATGGGCAATATTGTACCAGAGAGGGAAATGGAGTCTTTAGACCACTGTCTTTACTTGGTCTGCAGCAGGAGGATCAATAGCTCTGGTAATTATTACCCTTGCAAGTGGCAGTAGAACATCTGTCTTATTTATAGTTCTAATGCAAACTCCAAAGAATGGAGATCTATGTTAGAGGATGTAAAGCATAATTTTCAGATTAAAAAGTGTGCAGGATAAAATTATTTTCTGTCTGTCCTACCCTTCTCCTAGTATAATCATCAAAACTTTTGTAAGCTGAGTAACTCTGGAGTTAAGAAATACAAATGCAGTGCAATTACAAACCTTCATTACCGACCTCATTCTGCCCTGCAGTGACCTGCATAGGAAAAAAGAGGATAGTAGTGCATGTGCAATTTCCCTGGGGACTGCACAAAAGACAGTCCAGATTTGTGCTCTTCCTTCAGCATCTGATACCTAAAGATGGCTTTGGTTGCCCAAAAGAAACATAACCCAGGAAAGTCTGCCTCACCCACAGAGGAGAAGATTTATACACATGGGCTGGTCAAAGCCTTTTTGAAGATGACAATTTACAGCGGTAAAGGTCAGGAGCTGGACTGATGGAACACCAATCCGACAGGACGAGATGCAAAACTGCACATGGCAGAGGGATCTCTACAGAGATCTACCCTTTTTGTCAAGCAGCCAAACAGCTCTCACAGCTCCCAGGCCTGCTCCTGATCATTAGGACCTTGGTCAAAAATGTGCTCTGTAGCCAAAAACTGAAGAGAAATGTTTTCAATCCATTCAGGCAAGGTAAAGTAGGCAAGCTCAGAGACATTCTCATCTCACCTACATATGGTAATATGAGAAGCTGTTTCTTCAGTGTTATTCTCTGGTAAGGTAACTGATAGGTGCCCTTCTACAGACCACCACCATTTCAACAAAGCAAGCAAAGTGTTCAGCATTATTTCATAGTGTCTGGCAACTTTCTAGAAGTCAGAAACAACTATCTTTTGGTATTTGAATGGACTCTGGCACAGATAAAATGACTCACCCAAAGTAACTCAGACAACCCAAGATGAAAATTCTGAAGTTTTGACTTCCTACTACACTGCAGTTCCCCCAGGTCTGGCTGTTGCAGTCATGGTTATGAAAAAGCAGACTCCTCCTTGCTGTAACACATTCTCACCTGAGACCCTCATCTCAGTGAACACTATATGAGGCTCAGTGGACACCCACTTAGCTAAGTGTGCTGAGATCCATAATTTTGTCTTTATCCACCTTGATACCTTCATGTGTAACATCCTGTTAAGCAGGTGGAAGATAATGCCACTGGCAAGGATTTCCTGCAAATATAATAAAAATATGAAGGAAATATAGGTAATATGAATTGAAATGTTGAAGCTGGTTATTGTGCTTCTATGATTGTAGAAAAAAGATCTCTCCTCAGCCTTCTCTGCTTTAGAATAAACCATCCCAGCTGTCTCAGCCTCTCCACAGAGGGGAGATGCTCCAGTCCTTTTGTCATATTTGTGGCCATGTTGGACTTTACAGTCAGTATGGCCATGTCTGTCTTGTGCTGAGGAGCCCAGAACTGAAGACAGTGTTCCCAAATATTCACTGTGATTTTATGGCATTCAAACTCAGAGCCGGTCTCTGCTCTATTTGAACTGAAAGGTCATTGCATTAAGGGCTTGCCCACTGCTTCCTCTATCTGCAGTATGAAAATGCAGAGGTGGAGGAAAACAGGTCCTTGGTGGATTAAATAATTACACAGAATTAGCTGTATTCCTTTGACTCCACAAGTCCAGTTTCTTGACTAGCTTGGTTAAACCTGCCTAATTCCTTCCAACAGAGAGAAGAAGTGGCACAGGTACACACTTTTGGTTCAGTGCAGTCAGAGATTTATTTTCACTGCTGGATTTACAGAAGCTGCAGGTTCATTTCACCCTCTTCTCTCCCACTCATACCACTGGCATGCAAAAGGAGAAGCTGCCACTAGGAGAAATATGTTTATGTGTTTCCGTCAATGAACAGCAGGCCTCCTTTCCTGGTCCTTCCGATATCAAACAATGGAGTTGCAGGGAATGGAAATGAAATCTGATACTTAGAAGTGAGGGAAAATGACTAGGTCCCCCTCAGAGGTCTGAAGACACCTGTGTGACAAAGCTTTTATTTGCCTTTATAGGATAAATAAGGGAATGAGTAGGCCAGGGGATATGTCCTAGGTCTCATCTGGTCACAAAGAGCAGTAATCCAACACTTGTGGACTGAGAATAAATCTATTTCTGAGAGTAACTCACCCTTATGGACAACAAACCTGTCCTTGTAAAACACTTTAGTGAGGGTATGGAAAAGGCAAGTCCTTGCTCTTGTATGAAGCTTCAGTTTGCAGGACAATGATCACCTCATACCACTGATGGGGTCATTGTGAGATGAAAAAGCACATGGGATTTATCGAAGTGTTTTCTCACAGATCCACTGAGTCAGAAATTGACAGCTGGAGGCATGAAACTGATCTTTCATCAGGACAGCACAATTTTGCACAGGGCTGTTGGATTGGACCCTGCAAGAGACATGGAACAGTAGTGAGAATGAAAGAAAATACTGAGATTGTCTCCTGGAGACAAGAAATTAAAAACATCTGATTTTGAAGGGTGTAGCCCAGAGGAAGAGAAACAACCTGACCTCCAAAAGGCAGCTGTTAGAAAATAAAATGTACATCAAAGAACCTATCTACCTGCCATAGCTAAGTAATTTTGCCATCACAGAACCCAAATCAGACCCAAACTCAGACAAAATTCCCTGCAGTGGCAGTGATAGCCATTAGCATGTGAGTGGCAGTGGTGAAAGTCTCATGGAATGATCACTGCCTTCAAGGAGTTTGTAGGAACAGAAAGCTGGATTTATTCAGGGAACTAAGCCAAGTGCTCAGAGTACTGACCTGTTGACAGTGAGATCTTGGGCAAGTTTTGCTTGCTGGAGAGGCTTTAGAAACTAACTCATTGCCTTAACTGCCATAAAAAGGAAAGGGCCAGGCAAAGTCACCAGATAAAAAAATGTTTTCCCTCATGGAAAACACTGACTTTTGTCCAAATAAAGACTGAGATAAAATTAAGGTTCTGACTTAGGTTGGCACCAGTAGAGCAGGAAAGGGCTGGATTCTTGCACCCAATGACACCAGAATTCTACAGAATGGGTGCAAGGGGGCTAAACCCAGTTAAGCCATATGCCTTTCTGGCCAAACATCTATGTGCTGGTGCAGGTAAATAAAGTCTTTGGTCTGAGCAGCTGGAGGGAAGCAGAGAGTGAGATACTGATACTTGACCTGCTTTTCACAAGTACATGCCTTTACAAGGTGCAGGGCAGTGAAAAGTAAACACTATTGAGCTTAGTGCAGTACAGGTGACAGCAAGAAGAAAATCTTCCCAGGAAGAAAGCTCCTGACATCTGGAGGAGGAACCCTGGGTGTTCTGGAACAGCAGGCAATGTGAATAAGCACTATTGTTTTTAAAACAGAATGAAACTCACCTGGCATCACTTAATACAGAGCCATCCTCCCAAATCCATCCAGAGCTCGTACTGTTCCTCAGTCCAATCCAGAAATATTCTACTTGAATAATCTTGAACAGATCCTAAAATGATGATGAATTACAAAGTGACTAATGAAAGCCAGCTTGAAAATGGAGATAAGGAAAAGTAAAGAGAACAGAGAGCAGGATACATCCCCTCACCTCACTGTTCCTTAAGTGATTGACAATACTGCTTCCCCACACCTTCTAATGACAGGGCCAGGAGTCCTATTCAATGATCCTGACGGGTGCCTTCCTACTCTGCATATTCTGTGATTATATGATTCTATGAACTGCACCCCAGTCTCCTGGAGTTCCCAGAGCTTTATGTAGGAAGGTATGTTATTAATATTAATATTAACACCCTACTATACAGCTAACTAGCAAGCTAATATGAAGTATTAACAATTAAAGGTAAAATCAGGGCAGAGTAGGGCAGGAAGTGCAGACACTCACAGATATGTGTAACAAGCCTAGTATGAAAGCTCTTTGTATTTCAGACACATTTTCCTCCTATGTTTTTCAATGTTCATTTCCTTTTAGCTAACATTTAACCTCTAATTATTGTTAAGAGGTGAAGCCTGCAAGAGAAATTCAGCCCTGATGTAAATTCCCCATCCCCAACCCTCCTCTCCATAAAAAAGACATAGCCAGGAAAGATAAGTTTGTCTTGTCCACCTTTGCAACCAAAGAACAGCAACCTTTCAGAGGTATGGCTGGGCTCCATCCTTATCTCCTGCTGCCATAAACAAAGCTTCAGAGAAGGCATCTTCAGAGAGAAACATTAACAAAGCTGGCTTGGCAGAGTTGCGGGAATAGGAGCACCTTGAGGAATCACTGGAGTGTTGCTGGTGGTTTGGAGATGACTATGTTTCCCTAGCACTTGGAGGTCAAGCAATCACAGTCTTTGCAGTACAAGGCATGGATAACTAGAAAAGTCTTGTTTACATGGGTGAGTCTAAACCGTAACTCTAACCCTAACCCTGTCCCTGAGCAGGGATAATGGATAACACTCTCGTAGCTGACACGGTGGTAAGAAAGCAGCAGGAGCAGGAAGGCTTTCTTCATGCCGAAGAAATGGTTAATCTGGGGAAGATGCCTATTTCTCAAAGAGACAGGATTTGCCTAAGCAAATCTGAGAGCCTGGTACATACTCCCAATCAAGCAGAGACCTGCCTTTGTAATCCTCCAGAGGACATCACACAATGCAACTTCTGTCCACGGCCTGGAAGCTGTCCACGTTCATTGGACCTGAGCTAATAAGCCCTGGCTTGAGCAAAACCAGGATCAAGGTTTCTGCTCTACTTAAGCAGATGTGCCTCAGCGCCCCAGTAATCAGCACTACCCCTTTCTCTAGGGACCATACATGCCACTGCCCCCAGAGAGCACCTGCAGTGGAACACATGGTTCCTTATTTCACCAGCACAGCTGAGGTACTTTGGCAGAGAAAGGAAGTAAGCATTGAAAAGAGACTGAGAAAGAAATATCTAAGTATGAACCCAGGGAATGGCATGGGTCACTGAGCAGGAGGAGCTAGAGCGCTCACAGGGAGGAGAAGAATTGCTTTTGCAAAGGAAACACTCCTCGAGAGGGGGGACATATCAGTTTGTAGGCAACAAATACAATGACTGCTCAGTGCCACTGTAATCATTCATATCAGTCTTACTGGGAATAGGAGAGGAGGTGGAGAGGAACAGTGGAGAAGGCTGTCTCCTACCATCCTTCATAGGGTATTCTGAGTACCTGACAGTGACCCTCATCTCTCCATTCTCCCCTTTGTTCTCTGCTTCCTGCAAACTTTGTGATGTGTAACACCACAGTCATAAATACCTCCTCTCCTTTAAAACCAAAATATTGCTGAAGTGACAGCACTGCTTGTATGCCAGTCACTTGGGTATCTGCAAGGAAATGGGAGATCCTCAAAGCCAAAGAAAACCATTACCATCTCCAAGGTGTCACTGATCACCAGGAGGTGAGCTCCCTGTGCTCTGCAGGATTCCTGGCTGGAATTCCAGTCCTTCTTCTCCATGGAGAAGGAGTAGCAGCTCCCTCTGTAGGCCACCCACTCTTGAGGGCAGTATGGGTGGCAGTCACCTGTAAAGAAGTCAAAATACTCATACTCTTCTCTACCATTAACCAACAGAAACACTTGTCAGCAAGGACCTACTGAGAAACAACTTATTTGAATGGTTGAAATGCAGAAAATTCAAACCAGGACAATATTCTGAAAATAATAGTGTAATTTCAAAATCTTACAATAGCCCCATGTTCTCTGATGCTGGTGGCAAGCATGCACACACTCACCCCACCCCCAGGTTTCCACTAAACCTCTCAGATCCCAAATAATACCCAACTGGCTATCTGAAAACAAATCACACTCTGTGGGTATGGTGTGATCATGTCCCACCTTGGGTGGATGGATTTTAAGCAACTAACAGGAAGCTTCTCCACATAGTCTAGCACCATCTACATGCGTGCAAATATATTACAGACCTATTTGTTCTACAGTTTACCACTACATTTACCAGGCAAGTCTACAAAGACTTTTCAATTTGTTTAACTGTTCTTTGCCACAGGATCTGAAATGGGTTTCCTGGAGTCTGCATGAGAAATCTATTCTTCAAAATATTCTGGATAGGCAGTGGGCACATAAGGCTGGTAGAAACCTAGAAGAGCTTCTGGTTTTAACTCCAAACGATGGAGTTTCTGTGGTTAGATGTATTGCTGCTCTCTTGCTGTTGGTTGCTCGTGCTCAGCAGCCCTTTGTGCACTCACTCATCTTCCAAATCAAAGCAATTGCCAGGGAGATGCTCAGTGTGCCAAAGCCTATGGCCAAGCCCTTCAGAACTGCTGACCACAGACAGGGAGCTGTAAAAGAGAAAAGAAACCGTAGTGAACAGAAGCCACATGAAAACTGACTGTGGTTTTCCATAGTTTGCTTGTGTCCTGGGCATTTCCACAAGGAACTGCACTATTTAAAGCATCGTGTCTGTATACACTCTGCGCATGGTAGACATCACTGTCCCTGCCCAGCCAAACTGGGGCCTCCCCATCAGCCCAGGCCACATTTCAGCTAGGTTTGGGGCCACCAGTTCCTGTCTGAACTTCCCAGGGGGTACCTTTCTCTACATCAGCCATAGCTCTGCCCCTGCCTGGCCACAGAGCCTGCTGGTCCAGCCTCTATGGTGGCTGACCTCAGCAGAGGAAGCACCTACCACAAGTCAGCTGGAGCCACCTAGGCACTATGTGACACCTCGTGCTGGCAGGAGCCTCCCAACAAATCCACTCCTGCCTCAGCATTGAAGCTTGGGGTGGAAACCAGAGAGCTGCATTGCTACAGCCACCATGTTCCAGCTTACATGTAAAAAGAAATCCAAAGACTTTCCCCAGTTCTCCCAGCAATAACAACAGGCTTAATCTCAGCATCCTGCTCACAGGCTTAGACACATGGTCATGTTACATCTTCCCAGGACACTCCCAAGGCAGTTCTACATTTTCATCATCCGTGGTGGGGTGGCAGGATGGGTGAGCCAGCCTTGAAGACCTTGGGACATCTCCCCCTTCACACTTTCACCACCACTGTTTGCTGTTCACTGGCTGCCAGTGGCAGAGGGTGAGTCCTTGGGGCAACTTCCACTGTAGCTCAGCACAGCTTGCTTTCAAAGGGCTGCTCAGGACTGGCCTGTAGAGGTCTGCTTATGTACAGCACAACGTGTTCACCTCCAGGCTACATGATGCTTTTCCACTGCCATCTTCTGGAGCTGTGTTTGACCTAAGAAGCATTCAGTTTTCATAAAACATTTGAAATTTCAGCACTAAAATCTCTTCTCTCCCAGACAGAAGAGACGATGACACTTACTGGCACAGATGAGCTCCAGGGGCGTTTGGTTGGCTTGTCTTATTAATCTCAGTATGGCAGCTGCATAGACAACAGCACTTTCTAAGAAGCAGTAAATGTGCAGCTAACTTATGTACCACATCCTGATCTTGTGATGTTCCACAGCCTTCTACCCAAATCTAGCAACAAAATCCCCATGGATCTCATGAAATTCGAGGTGCTTCTCTCTTGGTCATGTCACAAGACGCAAAGAAACACATTTGATCTCTTGGGGGAGGTTAAGAACAAATGCAGATCACATATGAAGAGTATTGTGAGAAAGACAAAGAAGGACAGTGCTAAAACAGAAGGTGAAGGGACTCCACTTAAAAACAAGAACACATTCTTTACATATTGGAAGCTTTGTCCAAATACAGAAAATAGACCAGATCAGTAAATTAATAAAAATCAATTTATTTTGATCTTGAGCAGTTTGCAGGCTCACTTGTTAAGGCCAGCTTCTCATCTATAGCGACACACTTAGGCCTGTGGTTTTACCTAGAAGTTTCTAAGATAACAAGGGAGATTATGAGGGAGCGTTGTTGTAAGCATCATTCTTCTGGTATAAAGATCTTTTCTAAGATAGAGGTTTTCTCACGTTTCCTGAAGCTTGTAGGATCTTCTAGCTGTCCCAAACATAGTTTAAAAATAGTATCATTTCTTATTTTTTAAAATCATTATTACACAACATTTTCAGAGACAAAATACAGAAAGACTTTTCAGTTACAACCTACTCCTCAGCTTCACACAAAGGAACAGCGGGAGAACTGAAGGACTTGGACTGGTCTGGAACTTAAACTTGACTCTGCTCTCTATTCCTCTTGTTTGTATCCCTGGCAGCTTGGGTTTTGTCATCAGATTAGGCCTCAAGAGAATTAAGTCAGCCCAAGGTTAAGGGGTAGGGTGGAGATTTTTCTCGGCAGATTACAACTGAAAACTTGGCAAAAGTGGATAAACATCTGATGAAATATAACTGGTTCCGAGATCACATCTGTACTTTTCTTTTCTGTCCTCTCTTGCCTCTCCAAAGAAGCTGTCTCCTGCATCCTTCTGATCACTCTTAGATTTTAGGGAAAACTGCCAAGACAAGGCAACCAGGATGGCAGTCTTCGAAACAGTTAATCCTTAAATGTCATCACCTGGCAATGAACAGTTCACTCTCTATTGTTTCTAACCAACTGCAGAAGAAGGGAATGATTCGTCATCAAAACAAAATCCCAGGGTACCTCCACAAGCAAAGCAGTGGGCAAGTCACTAAAGTTCATAAAAATGAAAAAAATATGGCATTAGATAATTTTGGAAGGAAAAAAAACAAAGTGAAGTAGGAAAACAGGAAGTGTTTGAGGTGAATTTAAGCTGCACTCAAACTGCAGAGATCAACCCAGAGAAGTGGAATAAAGTATTTAACAAATCAGGATTTTAACCAGCTGCAAAAGGACCAGTATGGAGTGGCAAAGTGGCAGCCCCTGCAGTTCACACTTTCTAAAACCGGTTCAATGGTTTCTGTTTGATTCTCAGCCCCTGAACTACATGTGAAGTTCCTGTAGGAGTGGATGGGAGAAGTACCTAAGATGAGTTTGAAACAGGAGGAAAATCTGAATGGAGCATCCAGAAGTATTTCTATGTAGTTGTCTGATGAACTGTGGAAGAGTCTGTCGAACAGGGTAAGTGGATTGGTGGACATTTAATGTAAATATCCAATGTTATCACTTTCTCTTCACAAAACACCCCAACAAGTCTCTTGGTGCTCTGGAGAAAGGACTCTGATATTCTCCATTCATTTGCAAGAAACATGACCCAATATTTTTAGGTTTGTGAGTCCAGATTCAGTTCAAAAACTGAAAGCTGTTAGCATTTTACAATTCAACTCTTTAGGACAATCTGAAGAATATCACAGCACTGTCCCAAATAGCTCCCCTCAGCTCCTGCCTAGCTCAGTATGGGAGCAGCATGACTACCTAGAGCCAAGGAGGAGAATTTGAGATACAAGGACTCTGTTCCTGGCTATGGCACAGACCTGGTTAATGCTGTTACTACAAGCACACTACACAGGCTAACACTGTCTTAAGTGACTGCTGTACTGACATCCTGGTAGTGCAGCATATCTAAGGCTCTCTGGAAGCCAAACAGAAGAAACAACCAGGGAAACTCTTCATTTTTGAGGAGTAGCACCAAAATTTGTTGGTTTGACCAGAGGACTGATCTACACACCTGTGATACTGTGCCTACAAAGTCAGCTAGGGAAAAATACCTGAGAGCACGTCTCAGAAGTGATGGAGGCAGGAAGAGAGTTGAACATAAAGACCTTCAAAAGAAAGGTACTTAAAGTGAGCTCCTTAGGGATCTCTTTCATGCTGAAGAAAGCTGAGAAATAATCAAATAATATGGACAAGAAGTGTGTTCAAGTAGCAGCTTCCTTATTTTCGGTTGTCTGACCATAGCTCAAAAAGATGAGTCTCCATAAAAGAATGTGGAGAGATATTAAAAAGAAAAATGCAAACATCTAAAGAGGGTATTGATTAATCCCCTTTCAACAGGGTGGGGGTGAACAGGAATGGCAGGAATGAAAGGATGTTACTGTGTTTTCTGATGCAACAGAAAACATAATTTCTGGTGAAAACATATGCAAAAGCAAGACTGCCCTCCAAACAGATGGAGTGTGAGTACCAGATAGGACCTGGGGAGTTTCTGTGCTGGCTTTGTTTCCATAGAGAAACAAGTGACCAGGCAGCAGTAAACACCTTAGGTATACAAATTTATTCTGATCAGGGTATAGAAATCTTGTATCCCACATTGAGAATCCCCTTTGCTGTAACACCTCTGAAAATTTAAAGTCAACCATTAGCGCTGCAGCCAACGCAACAGAACTCATCAAAAGCTCACTGGCACTTCATAGAATCATAGAATTATCTGAGCTGGAAAGGACCCTAAAGCTCATCTAGTTCCAACACCGTCACCTTTATTGCATGAAGGAAATGCTTACAAAGAAGGATCATCAATGCAAAGTTTGACTCTTTGAAGGTGGTATTTCTACACTAAGCTGCCAGAGGAATTGTTCAGTGTGACATCTGCAGGTCTAATCAGGGGTAATGGAGAGGAAATAAGGAAAGTAAAATTTTAAGGAAAGTACTAAGAAAATCTTCCTGATAGTAAAGTGCTCTGAAGAACTGTTTCACAGCAAAAGCTGAAAATTTGCTCACTGGGAGGTATGTAACACTAGAACACAAAAAACAGGAAAAAATCACAAAAGAATCTTGCACAGCCCCACAGGAGAGAGGCTGGATGATCTCATATGCTTTCTCTGTCTCTGATCTCTGATTAGCATGTGCCTCTAATTTTTCTGTATTCGCATCTTGCCTTCCCTTCAAAGAACTATTGCTCACAACCTCTTGCTGCTGACAAGCAGACAACTTTAAACCAGTTTTGAAGAAAAGGATGCCTGGGTTGAATGCCCAGGAGTAGACACTGAAGGAGGTCGATAAGAGGGAGGGGAAAAATGCTGGGTCTCTAACTTGTCAGCTTTAATCACATCAAAATATTATATCCACAGTAATTTTAGAACCAAAGCAACAGCTCTCTAAGCTGGCACTCAGAATCACTTGCCAGTTCAGAGTGCTTCCGTTAAATCTTGCTTTAACTCAAAGTAAAATTTTTTGTTGTCCTACCTGATCCATCTTTCCTCACCTCTTTTCTCCTGTGGAGCTTTGGGCCTTGGAGGAGGAGTCTGAGAGAATCTGACAGAAGTATATGTTACTTCCTCGCTCTCATCAGCTGCAGAAATTTCTGATCTGCTCGCCTCCATGCCAAAGCAGGGAGTGTGCACAAAAGGATGTTTCGATCAGGCTGTTGAACAACAGGGCTGTGAAACAGGAAGCCTGAGGCTATATTCAGAAGACAAGAAATATGAAGCTGCTACCTCTATCTCCAGCTGCTAAGATAACCAAATTTACAACAGAATGGAGAGCAGTGGAACTGCAGCAGCTTTCATTTTCTAACCTGATGGAGGATGTCTCAAGAACAGCTGCTAATGGAGAAGGTGATTAATCACTAAGTTCAGAGGTACTCTAATTGTTGCCAATGCAAGAGGGTGTGGTTACCCCCAATGCAGGAATTGGGAAGATTCGTGCTGCTCTGAGGAGCTCCCTTCAGGGCAGAGGCAGCGGGATGGAGACAGCACAAGGCAAAAAAGGTGAATAGTGAGAGTACGAGGTGAAAAGTGGGATAAGCAATGGCTATGGCAAACTGGCAGCCCAACTGCTGTCAGACAGGATGTAGAGATGGACACCACAGGTTTGAAAAGGAAGCCTTGTGAGCTTTGGACAGTTCCACTTGAAACTGGGAACTCTGTCTATACTCAATACTGGTGTGACTGTGCTTGAGATACAAGGCAGGCTCTGAGAGCTGGCATTCCTCAAGTCCCTCCAAGACAACATCTCAACAGCATCAGTACAAGGGAGACAGGGACATACTCAGGAGAATCTACCAAAGGGGCACAAAGAGGATAAAGGGACCAGACTCCTTCTGTCCTGGGAGGAAAGACTGAGAGCTCTGGTACTGTTTGGCCTGAAGAAAAGACTTCTTGGTTAGAATCCAATTAATGTATATAAATACCTGAAGGGAGGAGGGAGGGTACAAGAGTGAAACTCTTCAGTGGTGCCCAGTGACAGGACAAGAGGCCATGAGCACAAACTGAAAGACAGAAGACGTTGCCTCTGAACATCAGGAGACACTTTTTTACTCTGAGAGTGGCTGAAAACTTACATAGGTTGGCCAGAGAGGTTGCGTCCCTCAATGGAGAGTGGCCTGGACACAGTCCTGGCTGTAGGTGGACCTGGTTGTAGGTGGCCTGGCTTGAGCAGGGAGTGGGACCAGATGACCTTGAAAGGTCCCTTCCCAACTCAACCATTCAGTGATTCTGTGGTCAGCAACAACAGGAAAGGCTACTTTTCTTTTGAAGCATTGACCATTGATGAGAAGAGTTCAAGTTGTGCCAGGGGAGGTTTAGATTTGGATATTGGCAAAATTTTCTTCACCAAAGAGGATATCAAGCACTGGGACAGGCTGCACAGGGAAGGGGTTGAGTCACCATTCCTGAAAGTGTTTTAAAATATGAAGATGTGGAGCTTAGGGACATGGCTTAGTGCTGGGTTGCCAGGATAAGGTTAATGGTTGAACTCAATAATCTCCAGGGTCTTTCCCAACCTAAAAGATTCTGTGACTCTGTGGTAGGGAGTACAGATGTTTCCAGCACCCTGAGAAATCTCTTAGCTGCATAGTTGGCTGGTTTTTGTTTTAATCCACATTCTGATCCCTTCTCTTTCGTGCTTAGAATGGGCATATTGGTCAGGCTCAGGCTGTCCTTCTTCAGCACAGTATCCTACAGTTAATCTTCAATAATTAATTGGGCATGCTCAACAAAGGAGTTGGGATTACTGCTACCTCCAACAGGGATGATTGTTCCCCCTTCTGGTGACATGTTCTAAATTCAAGAAATGATTGCACAGGAGGATGCTTACCTGACACAGAGCGGCCAATTTGTTACAATGCACATGTTGGGGAAGGGATTGGATATTTCTGCAAATTTCTTCACTTGCCTGTAAGGGTGGCATATTGCACCCACAAGATTCCTTCCAATCTTAGGTAGGGCCTGTGGACAGCAGGATAGGGAATGTGTGCTTGAAAGGATGGGGAAGGCATAAGACAGCAGAGCAAGACAAGAGGCAGAAAGTCTCTCCTAAATGTTTCAAATCAATAATAGAGAAGTCTAAAGAGAGCTCTCAAGCTTGGAGAGAGAGAATTTGCTATACTCACAAGGGAGTTTAGCTGGGAATACAGTCTGTATAGCTGAAAAGTAACTAACGGGATTCAGACACAGCTTAAGTGTGCAGATCTGATTTTGTCCCCACTTTGTGTTTTTTTGGTAGATTCTCTCCAGTATGTCCATGTTCTCTTATACTTTGCAATAAATGTGTCTCTCCCAGCTCCTGCCAGTTTTGTCACTTTTTAAGTGCCTAGGCGGCCTGCTGGCCCAGAGTGACTACAAAGACAGCACTTTTTGTGAAGAACTGGAGAAGTGAAAGCTGGTGGGAAAGAATTAAGAGCTCTGTTTTAATGTGGCTTACCTTTTTTTTCTTCTAATATCAGCAAGACAGGAAGTAGAGTGGGAGGGATCACACTGTAGAAGGTGTGAGGGCAACTCTCAGTTATTGTGTAAGTGTGAATAAATAAATCTGACTAATGCAGCTGTGCCATACTGTTCATTATGGAGTCACAGCAGGACTAAACTGATCAGTTTTCCAGGAGCCAGCAGCACTTCCTCCCTAGCTCTTCACTACTGAAGCAGCATACCAAAGGGGAAACCTCCCAAATTTCCCTCACACAGGTACCTTTTCCAGCATGTTGGTAAATTCACTAACTGCAGCATTTCTTTCTTAACTAGAGGTTGCAAAAGCCTCAGAACTCTGGCAAAGAACATCTGTCCCTTCCAGTAACAGACTCCTGGAAAGTGGATGTGCTCTGGGAACACATCATAAGGAGACAGATGTCCTTTGAACAAGCCAGTCTCACATCTCACGTTTATAGCTTTATTAATGACATCCAAGATGCTCAAGCACACTGACCTTGTGTGCTGGACCTGGAATTCCTCTACAGTGGCAAAATCTGCAGGAGTTGGGGGGAGGCACCTTTATTCCAAAGTATAACAACAAAACATGGAGAGAAACACAAAATGGGGACAAAATCAGAAGCATCGAAGCCACAAAGCATTTTTGTGAAGCGGTCGAGACGCCTCGCTCCTGCAACACAAGTCACTCTGGAGGCACCTGGTGGGTGGGGATGGCAAAGCCCAGGGACAGAGGGACTGCTACCGCCTCCGGCAGCGGCAACGAGGGAAGGGCGATGCCCAGAAGCCTTTCATCCCTGCC
>NW_005054444.1:940510-951077 GCF_000277835.1 Geospiza fortis
AGCGGCCAGCACGTTGCCGGGAGAAGCCGTGCCCGGGGCTGAGGGCAGGTCCTGCTCTTGGCCTCAGGAGAGAGCAGTCACGAGCCCTCGTGTCACGGGCTTCCTCATTTCGGTGACCGCGCACTGGAACAGATTGCCCGTGGAGGCTGTGGAGTCTCCCTCACTGGAGATATTCCAGAACCGTTTGGACACAGTCCTGTGCCATGTGCTTCAGGACGACCCTGCTTGAGCTGGGAAGTTGGACCGAGTGACCCACTTTGGTCCCTTCCAGCCGTACCCATTCCGTGATTTCTGCGTTCCTAACCTTCTTTCGATGCCCCGTGGCGAGCAGAGCCCCCGTTCAGCAGCTGTGAGCCGCGGCGGTGGACTCCGGGGGCTCTGGGGGAATCATTAGGATCACTCAGACGGGCTCTGTGCCCGTCTGCAGCCAGGTGCATATTTAATTTAATAGAGGGCCTGCCTTCCACCAGCGACTGGAGCTTTACCAAAATCTGCAGCGCAAGAAGCATGGAAGATCTGTTGCACTGCTTTGTTTGGCTGGTGCCATCATTGAATGTTTCATTTGTGATTTTAGCTTGAACCTGAAAGGCAAATCTCATAGATTATTATTATTATTGTTGTTGCTGTTATTATTGCTATTATTATTAATTATTACTGTTATTATCTTCATTACTGCTTTGTTGATTGGATCTTGCATACGATGACTTGCTTTCCTCCTTCCCTGGTGGAAACTGGGAAGGAAGAAACTGCTCTGTGAAGTTGCAGTTTAACATTATTAATGTCTTTCAGATTTTCAGCTAAAGGAGTACTGAAAAGACCATTATAAAGATTAAGGCACTTGAACAAACAGAGCCTGACTAATCAGAGTGGCTCTTCCCTGTGAGCTCTTTACATGAGAGCTGTGAAGATGATTGATTAGAGACCTCATAAATAATTTTCTGCTGACTGGCTTCTCAGTGCAACGCCATAAAAAAACAGTGGATTATGCCTGAAATTTACTCCAGCATTCAGTCTGCTGGACTCTGCTCTGACAGCTAATTAACGTGCTCAGCAGCACAACTTTTTGTGGTCTCAAGGCAAATTCAGAAGAGAGCCCCAAATCGGCCCAGTGAATTGTCTTTGGCTGCACAGGAAATTCAGATTTAGTGTCTCCTGTTAACTGTGAGTTGTTTCTAGATTTCAACTTCTCCTTTTTGCAGTCAGGACTGAGGAAGCGGCTAATCATTGACTCCATGACCATGAAGTTAGTTTGCAGGGGGCTGAAACTAATCCTTTCTGAAGTTAATCCTGTGTTCTCTGTGACATGTGTCCAGGATGTCACCACCTTGCCATACCTCTGCCTTGCTGCTGGTCTTTGTGGCCCTGGCTGTAGCGGGAGCCGAGCAGTCAGAAGAGAGGAGCTGTGATGTGGTTGGTGATGAGAGCACTGAGTCGCAGATGGAGAGAGCCCTGCTGAAGAAACTGGAGCCCCTGAGCCACATGAGGTACAGCACAACACCCTGCAGGCCTTGGAGCTGCACAGTCGGCCTCGGGGAAGGGAGGATTTGGGTCAGGCTGCAGAATGGACTCCCCCTCTTAGTAAGGTCTCAGATTGGCTTCCTGGTCTAAAGTTCCCTCTGCTCTGAGTGTTCTTTGTAATCCAATGGGCTGTCTTTTCTGTCTTCTCCCTGCTGCAGGTTTAACGTGACTGTGGAGAAGGGCAAAACAGAAAAATACATCTACCATTTCAGGGTGTGCAGGGAGGTCAACAGCACCTCGCACGACTTCGGTGGCCTGGTGCAAACAGATAGACAGAGTGGAAAGACCACGGTGATAGGAAGAATCAATGAAACCCAGGTCTTCAATGGAAGTACGGTTCCACTCAATACTTGGCTTATTCAGTAGCTGCCTTTTGCCTCCTGATGTGGATCTGTAGCCTGTATTGTTTCTCTCCTGGCAGGTGACTGGATCATGCTGATTTATAAAGGAGGTGATTCATACGGCAGGCACTGCAGTGGTGAGAAGAGGCGAGCTGTGATAATGATTTCTTGCAAGCGGGGAGTGACAGCGGTGAGTGACACCTGGGGTGAGAGAGCATCAGGGGGCTGCCAGACCAATGGCTGGTTGTGGGCAGAGGGGTTTTGAGGGGACAGTGAGCTGGCTTCCAGTGTCTGGTGCCCAGCTGCACCAACAGTGATAAAACTGTCTCCTGGTGAAGTTCAGTGTGCGTGGGCACGTTTTCACATGACTTCACTTTTCCCAAATTGCAGAGTTCATTCAGCATTATTTCTGAAGAGCGGGAAAAGGAGCAGGAGTGTTTCTACCTCTTTGAAATGGACAGCAGTGTGGCTTGTCCAGCTGAGAATTCCCACCTCAGTGTTGGCTCCATTCTACTGATCACGTGAGTCATTTGACGAGCTGTTTGTGCCTGAGTCATAATCTCCAGTGCTATTTAGAAACATAGCAAATGCTATAGTAAGACTAAATTACTGCAGTGTACTTTCCCACAGCCACCATTAGATGTTACTATGCCTCTGAGCTTTTTGGACAAAAGCTCTTGCTCAGGGCATGGTGCTGGGCTGGTCTGTTCCCAGTAAACGTCTTCCTTCATAGCTTACAGACAAGTGCACTGAAGCATGAGAGATTTGACTTCCTAAAATTATATGATGGCTCTTTGCCAGAGCTGGGAACTCAGACTGGGAGTCTTGACTCATTTTCTGTGTTTGTGCTTAGAGGCACTACTTCACATAATGCTGCTAAAAGATTTATACAAGCAGATTGATAACTTGGGGACCTTTTATGGTCTGGTTTCTGTTTACAGCTCTGTTCCTGAGTGGTGCTAGCATTGTTCCGATGCTAAGGTGAGGCAGGTAGCTGGCTCGGAAGAGATTTTCTATAGGATTTCCTCAGCTTTGATTTTCCTTTTGTTTTTTTGTTTTTTTTTTTAATTCTGCCTTTTAGGTTTGTGTCACTGATTGCAGTCTACATCATTGGTGGGTTCCTCTACCAGCGCCTTGTTGTGGGAGCAAAGGGCATGGAGCAGATTCCTCACTTTGCCTTCTGGCAAGATCTGGGCAATTTGGTGGCAGTGAGTAAAAATTCTTATGTATTTTGAGCCTGGCCCAGGTTAGGCGAAAAAGGCATTGACTCTGTGGTTTGGGTAGACCTACCACTAGGGTAGAGTACTTTGAATCAGGAGAAGGTATCTGTTTCCTTTTTCTTGAGTATGCCATTTTTAAATCCTTGCTGAGACCAATTCCCTGCCTCTTTCCTGCAACTGTTCCTTAACAAACTAGAACATGTACTCCTCAGGAGTTAACACTTTCCAAGTAGAAATGTTCACCTGGGGACTGTGAAATGCTTACTTCTGACTGTGAAATCCTTCCTTGGTCATTGTAGGCAGTGCTATTTATCCTTCATACTTGCCTTGGCCTGATGTTGCTGCATAATTGTCCAGAGCTTTTAAGACTGAGTAGGATGTTTTTTATTCCCAAGTTTTGGGGAGATGTTTCAGGTAGCACAAGGATAGGCATAATCCCTTAGCAAAAGAGAAATGGCAGGAGCTGCTTTGGTTTGGTGTGGATGCTGAGTCAATTGCAAACAGTCTGATGCAGGTGCTGTGTCCTGTGCTCATAGGATGGCTGTGACTTTGTGTGCCGATCCAAGCCTCGGAACGCGCCAGCTGCATACCGCGGCGTGGGGGATGACCAGCTGGGAGAGGAGTCAGAAGAACGGGATGACCACTTGCTGCCCATGTGATAGGCTTTCCACACCAAGATCTTTTCTCCCCATCTCCCCAGTGCTTGTTTAGCCAGGTGCCTCCCAGCCAGTTCTCCTCCTCTCACTTCTGATTTTCTTTACACTGTTTGCTTCCGCTGTCTCCGGTGTCAAGTCCCATGGATGCCTCTGGATGTGAACAGCACTGGTTCCTAATGGCATGTCTTAGAAATATAATGCTGGGTTGGGTTTTAAAAGTGCAGCAGAGCCCAGGGAAGAAGTGTTGACAGTTGAGCAGAAAACAGCAATATGAGTTTTCTGCACTGAGCAGGAATGGGAGATGAATCACTAAGAGGAAAAAAGGGGCATGGATGGGGGCAGAAAGGGAAAAAGGCTATGGGTTAAAACAGCTGATGCTGTAAAAGGGATATTCTGTGTCTTTTTATTTTTTTTCCCTAGGGTTTACAGGATCTGTAAGACACTGGAATTATTTTTCTCTGAATGCATTTTCAGCTTTTCTAGCTCCTGCGCTGTTATACAATTTCTGGCAGCATAACTGGCACGGAGTGCTCTATGCCAGACTCTGGGGGTGAAGAGGCATTAGCACCTCTGCAGTCTTTTGTTTCCCTAATGGCAGTGGTGTGAACTTCTCAACAGTTTCCTTCAACAGCTGTACAGGGATGCATGCCATCCTCTCAGACTGGAGAGGGGCAATGCTGAAAAACCATAGGAGTTAAATGGAGTCAAAATATTTACTTCAGTCAAAGTATTGACTCAGTCTTCTCAATCAGTGAGAAGCAAAAGGAATACATGTGCTGCTAAGGAAAAGGAACATTTGCTGGAACTGAAAGTGACATCAAGACAAAATGAGACAGGTAGCTGCCACTTGAGTTCTGACACAGGCTTCCTGAGGTGACTGCCCACACACCTCAGTCACTATCAGCATTGTGATTTCACGCTCCCCAGAAGTTCCTTGTTTTGCAGAGGGTTTTCCTATGAAGCCGTCAGAATTTATTTTTATATCAAAGGAACCATGGAAGTCCTGGCTAAGAATGCTAACACACTGAGAACTGCATAAGGGACTCTTACATGGTCGGCTTTCATAAATCACTGTCCCCTTAAGCATGGTGCAGGGCAGTCTTATGACACTTGCCCTGTGCAGATGGTACTTAACATACTGCCACTGGCTGGGAGTGAGAAAGACCTTTTCTTTGGGCCCTGGTGAAAAGCAGGTACACTTGAGTTGTAGACTTAATGGGAACCTTCAGGAACTTCGCACCTTGATTCTAAATTGCTTTTTATTTGAGAGGCTAGACTGAGCAATCCCATTCTACCCCACTGTGTGGACTGGCTGACAACTGCCCTCAGTCTGGGGGGCAGAGACTGAATAAGCAAGCCACCACTGTGTTAACAGCAGAGTACAGACAAGGTTTATGTATTTTTAAGACACTGAGAGAAAAGGGGTGGCCCTGCTTTCTTTCTGGGTTTGGAGTGGGCAAGCAATTCCTGCTTTCTTTGACTTTTGTTACAGTCTCAATCTTTCTCATAACATGGGAAAAACAGAAAGTCAGTAAGTCCGTTACTGTTTTCATGGTGGTGTCTAAGGTAATTTTTTTTTGTACAAAACACAACTTTCAAAAATAAAGTGACCAAAAAAAACCTGGTGAAGTGTTGTGCTGATGTAACAAGAGCTTGCTTTGCTGCCAGAGCACCTTTTTTCTCACCCAAAAGTCAAGGGTCCTTAGTGTGTGGTGCCTTGTGCCTGAACTCTTGCCAGTAATGAACATGTTCTAGTTAGTTCATTGTTTTTGCTGCCACCTTGTTTCATTCCAGGTCCTCTCAGGCCTATGAGGGAAGGCTATCCACATCTTTCAAAACTGAAACTTTAGAGGCTCAGGATGGATGGATTATGCTCTGTATTTTTCTGCAGAAATGGCAGTCAGAAATAACTTAGTGATGAGGTTTGTACTTTCCAAACACTCGGGGGTTAAAAAGCAGCCAGACCTGCAAAGCCTGATCAAGCATTTTTTTATTAAGAACACTGAACATGAAATGAAGAAATAAAGCCTTCCCATTTGACCGAAATAAAATCCAGTCCTCAGGAGTAGCTGGTAACAGTGGCAGGCTACCTGCCTGCCTACCCTGCCAAAGGTCAAACTAAGCAGGACTTGTACCACAGCCAGCCTGCTAAGGATAAAATGGTTTAAGGGCAGCCTTCCTCTGCTCACTGCTGATTCTAACCTCCCCCTCCCGTCCCCAGATTACATCAGACCAAACTGTGGTGCCAGGGTGCAAGCAAGCACAGGCAGCTTCCTTTGGGCCTATTTGCATTCACAAAGCCTCAGAAGTCTTCTCACATGAAAAAGGATGTCACAAAAGTGAGATTCAGCAGCACAGTTAAGACTAGGAAGCTGCTGCCACATTTTATCCAACTACTACGCACTTTCCTTCCTCTTTTTCTAACGGGTCAATAAAGAGCCCATTTTAAAGATCTCTAATGTTTTCCTACCTATGCTATAAGGCTTTCTCCCATGCCACTGCAGCTTTCCTGCAAGAGTAGGTGCTTAACACAGAGAACAGTCTTTTGTTTCACTCAAATATTCATGTGAAACTTCTGAAAACAGAAAAGCTGAGATCCATGGTTTATAACACCATCTTGCTCTCAGGTATTTGGCTCTAGAGAGCACTTACCTCTTCACAGTTTGTGTAACTCCTTCAGGTGTTTTGCCTGTTTGAAGTAGAGGTGCTTGTGGAAGAGAATAACTCTGCCCAGGTTTTCACCTTTGGCAATTTGGCTACAAAACTGCAGAATACCACATTTGGTCCTTACAAAAATAAAACAACCAAAGAATCCCTAAGCAAACCTGGAGGGAATGAGTAGGAGAAAATCAGCCTGTAACATGAATGAAATGAGAAGTCATATTAAAAGATCAGTATTCAGTTCTTTTAGGGTGTGTGTTTGGTTTCTTGTAACAGAAATACTTGTTTTACAACATAAAAAAACCCCAACAAACAAAAAAAAAAGCCTGAGGCAAGCAGTACAATACAATCATGTCAGCCTAAATTTTGTCCTTTGAGCTCTCCTGAGGATAACGAAGACAGACACAAAAAGGAAAGAATACAAACTGGTAAGAAAACACACAAAACAAAACCCCAGCTCATTTCATGAAGAGCCTTGGTGCTTCTGGAGACTGCTTTGGATCTGTAAATTATGCCCTAACACAATGGGAAGACAAACCTCGTGCTGCAAGGTCCCCTAATGTAAAACAATCCCCTCCCCTTTGAGTTTCCCATCAATTTGTCATAAGTACTCAGGAAAAATCCTCTGACTGGTTCTGAGAGGAGCACCTGGAGTGAATAGCTGCCACAACACTTTAGCTTTACTGTCTCCTGTAGACATGCAGAGTGAAGACAAGACAGCTCCTATTGCCACAGGCCTTCAAGTTTGGTATGCATGCTGGAATGGCTATTAAACCCAGTTCATGAGCAGCCTAGGTGTTTTTAAAAGTGGAAAAAGCAGCAGCCCCTTTTGCTCAAATTCTTGTCACCTCTGTCACTTGCAATTTGTTAGTTCCCCTTCACAAAAGCCCCAAGCACAGGTGCTCCCACTGTCCGTGTGGGGCCAGCTCTTCCTATGCCTTGAGCTCTGGCAATGATATTCAAAGCTAAGATCTGCTGTGGCAGAAAGGCTCGAGGGCAGTTCCCTTTCAGAAGTCTTTTAGGACAGAAAGAGATGCCCTTAACATCATTATGTGGTGTATACAGGGAAGGCATATTCAAAACCAGGAAGAAGGAGAGTTGTTTAAAGGCCCCAGGTGGCAGTTTTCCTTAACCTTGTAGCACCATTAAGAGACCAAGAGATGGGCTTGTGCATGGCAGTTTCAATCAGTTAAATTCCTTCTCATTCTTCTTAAATGCAAGACCACAGGGGACTGTCCCATTCTTCCCCGCCCCAGCAGGATGCTCCAAAACTGGCAGCTGCCCTGGGGTCAGAGCAAAAGTGAGACCTCTGGCTTCAGAGTTCTTAGGTCTCCTTGAGGACATTGATCTTGGCACAGATCTTGAGAGCTGGTCCCAGCTTGATGTTCATGGCACTCATGAGATGTTCCTCCTTCAGAAGCAACAGGGCCTGACCATCGATTTCCTGTGACCGAAATTCCTCAGCAATTTCTTGGCACCCTGTGAAGCAAACAAAAAAAAAGCAATGAGAAACACATGTGCATTGGTCACTCCCCTCACTCCTCCTGCATCTCTGGCAGGTACAGAAAAGCAAGCTAGTAATCTAACCAACCCCTTTCCACACTCTAGTCCACAGTCTCCTTGAGCACACAGGCTACTTGAGAAATAAATGTTGAGAATCCATCTCTATGATCTACTCCAATTCAGAAACCTGTCCAAAAGCAGCAGGCACCACCGAGCCCAATCTCCCCATGCTACTGGATCACAGGAGTGCAGGAGAGGATCTTGAATTCACCTTGCAATGATGCAATGAACTCGTACACTTCCTCCACACTCCAACGACTAGGGTTGCTCGACAGGAAGACTGGGTTGATGCCATGTAGATCTGGGGTAGGTGGGGCCATGTTAGAGTTTGCCAGGTCCCTCTCTCCATGACTGGCCCTTACTGACAGGGGTCCTGGAGATGTAGGGGACAAAGCTTCATCATAGCTGGAGTTATCAGAGCCTCGACTCGAGTCTTCCTGGCCCTACAAGCCCATAGGAAAGAAAGAAAATAAAAGGGGTTTTGTAAGAAATTCACAATTACAAGCTGCAAAACAAGACATTGGGAGCAGCAGAAATTGTCCCAACAGTCTGGAACAACTGTCCCAGGCTGCTGGGACAGGGGCAGCTGACACAAGAGCTCCCTCTCTTCCTCACATCAGAACTGAGGCTCATTCCATTTATCTATAGCCCAATTGAAGTCATTCATGTGAAAGACTGCTGATCAAATGGGAAAAGTGGATTGTTTTCTGCCAAGGCTGTCAGCAGGTCTCACTCACTGAGACCTTCAAGATGCACACGGGAGCGAATACAGAGTGCACAGAACAAGTACGAACGTGAATACGCTTCCTGCAGTCCATGAGGGATTGGAACACCTCCCTGTGCCTTGTGTAACAAGTGTGCCAGCATGCCCACGGCACATCCTGCATGACTGCATCCACTGTGACAAAGTGGTACAGCCAGAAGGGACAAGTCCTACACAGACCTGCCTTGACAGGTGTGTGTCCTTACCCTGTGGCGCTTGCCCTGGATCTTTGTCCGAGCGATTTCGGAGCTGCTGCGCCGTGGTCCCCGTCGGCGCACACGGGCATAGTTGGCTTCCTGGAATTCCTTCATCTTCTTTCTCTGCAGCCGGAACTGATGGCTGCAGCTGACGTTGTACCTCAAGTAAGCAGAAGCAGAGCAGCAGTTAGAAAGCAGCAACTATCCAAACCACTACTGCTCCTTGCTCTAGATGGGGATAAGACTCCTCTTTACCATCAAGTTCTGTTCCTCCTCCTTCTAAGACTTCCCCTTGGAAGGAACCAGTTCAGACTTCTGACACAAGCAATATTTGGACACCAGAGTCTTGATCTAACATCTGAAGGGTCAATTAAGTAATTCCCCTAAGGGAAAAAAGACCCATAACAAGCACTCTGATATTAACAGGAGGCAGCAATGACTAGTCTAACTTTTCCCCAATGCTCCCTTGTGTCTTTGTCTAGTACCAATGCATGAGATAGCTACCAGTATGCATTTATTTAGTCAGTCAAATGTAGACTTCTCTGAAGATAGGTTCTTTACAGCCCCAGAATTTCCCCCTTCACAGTTCATTTTCTGAGCAAGCCAGAAATCCTGTTTATACCCAGCATCATATCCACCTCTCCAGACCTAGAAGCATTTACCAATCATTTAGAGTGGTAAAGGATCTCTGTGGCCAGTACATGCCACAGAAGGAGGATCAGATGTACTGAAAGGTGGTACACTACTTGGAGAAGGGGCACATGCCCAGTTCCAGCAAACATATAATCACAGATAAGGAATATTACATCTTGCTGTTAATTACCTTTTGGCACAGGTCATGGAACAAAACCTCTTGGAGCCACGGAACTGGCTTGCTGGGGCATACTTCCCACAATATTCACACTTCAACAAGTTTGCCTTCTTGTCAAGCTCTAGTGAGATACAGAGTAACACACCAGTTGGTGATCTGAACTGAAGCATATCACACACTCAATGATTCCCCATTCCACTGCTCTTCTTCTGAGCAGAGAGATGCCAAGCACTATTTTCTACTGAATCTAGTATATAATTAGTTTGGGAAGCAACTGGGAAAAGAGAAGCACAAGCTCCACTAATTAGGATATGGATATGGAACAAAGCAGTTTTTTTCTCCTGGTCAGTACCACTTAATGGAACAAACAAAAAATAGCATATTCCTCACATCCTACAAGGCTGTGGAGGAAATCTCCATCACTCTGCTCTGTCCACACATCCTTCACAGCTTACAGCCACTAAAAACAGGTACAGTTCAGAATCTCCTGCTTACTACTGACACAGGATGTGTAGATCATATTCACAACAACAACAAAAAAAAAGCATTGTCAGTCTTCTGGCACTCAAAAAAAGCAAGATCCTAGTTCCATAGGTCAAGTCTCTAAGGAGCTGGCAGGAAGAGATACAAGTCCATAACGCATTAAGTTAGTAATACAGAGAAGAAACTTTCTGTAACACTACCTAGTCCTCCTGGTCTTAAAACTCACCCATGGAAGCATTATCCTCTCCCAGAGAATTGCTGGACAGGTTTTCATTCTGACCAGAAGGAGCGTCTCCCTGCAGTGGTTTCTCAGATTCTTTCAACAGCTGAGAACAAACCTCCTGGATAGGGAAA
>NW_005054444.1:951120-963858 GCF_000277835.1 Geospiza fortis
GGAAAGAATGAGTTGGACCCTCCAATAAAGGATTCCCTGCGTCCACCACCCTCTGCCAAGGTATGTGCAGCTCAAAATTCAACTCAGAAGAATCTCTCTGCCTAACAGGGAAGGAGAGATGCTGAAAAAAGTCATTACTGCTTCCTGACTCACAGGCTTGGTTGTTCATTTAAAGATCCCCAAGCACTATCTGCCTTGAATAATGTCCAATTCCACATAACTCCATTTCCCCTTCTTTACTTCAACTTCACTTGCTGCCTGTTCAAAATGTATCTTTCCCTCACAGAGAGGAGAGCCTTCTTACAATTGCTGCATTAATTATTGCTTTGGTGAGAACTGGAGTAAGAGTTGCTGCAACACATGTTTTACTCCTTCAAACCCCTTCTCTTTAATGACATCTCTTAATGCCTTGCTTCATTCATGACACCACCCTCCCTTCCCTTCCTCTTTACTGTCGGTGTCGCAGGCTAAAAATGCTGAATTGGAATATGGGGAAAGACACTCCTATGCAAAGATGGAAGCCCACCACCCTCCCAGGCAAGTGCTACACCTCCTTCCCCCACAACAAAAAAATCCCTACTGGAAAGGGCTCTGCTCCTTCCTGGATGACAAAGCCTTCAATGATGTGTGTGAGGATCTGGGGCTTGACGATGGCTTGAGGAGGTTTGGAGTCTCCCATCTGACGTGACACCAATGCCAGGTTTGGGGTGGAAGCAGAGGTGGGGGTGGCTGAGACTCCTTCACTTGATGTGGCATTTGGGGTTGCAATGGCACCAGGATCAGAATTATCTGGAAAGTTAACAGCACAGGCATGAGCTAACTTTGCTCTACTTCAGGTCATTAGCACAGACAAGCAGAGCTCTCCTTTGTGCCTCACCTCCAAGGCCACTCTTCTCCTCCATGTTTTTGGGGTTGTCTGTTACAGGAGAGGACCTGGCAGGCACGAGGGTGGTGACACCGGCTGGCTCCTCCTTCTCTTCCTCTGACTCTGCCTTGCGCTTCACTGCCAAGGTCTGAGATTTGCCCTGCATGAATAAAGAGGAATACATAAGCAGACAGAAAAGCTCCAAAGCAAAGAACAAGACAGATTTAAAAAAACCAACCAAACAAACAAACAAAAAAACAACAACAAAACAAAAAAAATTAAAAAAAAAAAACAACAACAAAGCATCCTGCTCCATTATACTTGATTTCCAACCTGGTTTCTTCTGGAGATGCCTCTAAGTCCCACAGCACATACCTCTACTTGGGAGCATTTGCCTAACAAGGAACAAAGCTTGAGGAGACTCACTGCCACAGACTAGGATGTGATGTCCCAAGTCATGTTGGTACACTGGCAAAGACCAAGACACTGTGTGAACCTCAAAGGATTACTGCAGGAAGAAATGGAATGGCATTCACCCAGCAGTTTCCAAACAGGTTATTTGGATAAATCAGATCAGTTTCAATGAAGAGTCGAAAGAGTCAGGGACACACATTCACCAGGAGCAGAACTGACCCCCTGCTCTAAAAATCAAGACAAATCCTGCAACGCCTTCCTGAAGAAGCAGACAGAGTTTAGAAAGAGTCTCAGCAACTGGCTAAAAAGGTGTTCAAGGCAAGGCTGGATGGAGCAACCTAGTCCACTGAAAGGTGTCCCTGCCCAAGGCAGGGGTGTTGGAATTATATGATCTTTAGGGTTCTTTTTAACTCCAATTATTTATGATTCCATGATCTGAGCTGGCAAAGTGCTGTTATCTCAGGGATTTAGGTAGGCCCTACCTGGACAATTCACAACAGCATGGACAAGGCCTATGGAATTTGAGCTTTCCTCTGCACAGCCTGTTGCTAGGGGATCCTCTGAGGCATAGTCAGTGGCTGGTACCACACACCAAGAGATCTGTAACCCAGGAATATCCACACTGGAGCAGTTAATCAAAAACTGCAGCCTGTGAGAAAGACTCACTCTGGAGAAGGACTTTATGAAGGACTATATCCTTTGTGAAAGGCTGTATCCTATGGGAGGGATTCCCCCATGCTAAAGCAAGGGAAAAGCATGAGGGAGAGACAAAACCTTATGAGCTGACCACAGATCCCATTTCTTGTCCTCCTGAACATTTCAGGGGGAGGAGGTAGAAGAGTCAAGAGTAAAGCTGAGCCTGTGAAGAAGGAGGGAGGTGGTTTTTTGCATTTGTTCTTACTACCAATTATCCTACACTAAACTGGCAGTAAAATAAATAATTTCCATAAACTGAGTTTGTTTTGCCCATGATGGTCATTGGCAAGTTATCTCCACATCCTTATCTCAATCCACAAGTTTTTCACCGTTTTTTCTCCTCGTCTTGTGTTGTGAAGGGACAGTGATGGAGCAGCAACTTGGTGGCCATCCAGCAGCCAGCCAAGGTGAACCAAACCCCATTGTAAAATCGGATACTCAGTATGTGATGTGGACACCCATCCCATCTGGGGCAGGCTCTGAGCCTCACCTATTAACTTGATGCAAGCCTTTGAATGATAATGTGGAAGGGAAACGCTTGTAGTAAGTAACCCCAGGGGTTGGACTGGAATTAGTGTTTTTGAGGGTAAAAAAGTCTCCATATCCCTTTCCCCAAACCCCTTACCCATCCCATCCCACTGACCTGGGCCTTGACTGCGATTGGTGTCCTAGGAATGAACAAAGAGAATCCATATGCTATTCTCCTTCTCAATGGTATCACTTACTGGCAACTGGACAGACTGCATGTAGAATGCTGCTGGCATCTGAGCCACAACTGGAGAGGAAGCTGGGCTCTTCACCATGTGGGCTGTGCCTTGAACTTGTGCCAAATTCACCCCTGTGGTGAGAGGGGGAGCTTCCTGTGAGGATGCTGGAGCTGAAGATGATGATGGGGAAGCAGCATGGGTTTGGGAAACAGGCTGGACTACAGCTGGCATTCCCCGGGAAGTCGGCACCGCTGCAGCAATCTGAGCCAAGCCCAATGCTTGGGCTTGGCCTGAGCCCTGCTGCCGAGTGCCCACCACCTGCACCGGGATGTGTGGAGGAGGCTGCTGTGTTGCTGACATTTTGGCAGGCCCAAGCTGAGGGGGTTTGATGGGGGTGACCAGAGATTTTGACTGGATAGGAACAGGTGACTTGGTGGCTGGCTGGCACGGACTGTCCTGCTGGAGCTGTAAATGCGGTGGCTGGGACTGCAACATAGGTTGCACCACAAGGGTCTGTGCCTGCTGCTGGTTTTGAGGGGGAGCCTGCTGCTGTGGAGGCTGAGCTTGCTGCTGCTGCTGGGTCAGAGATGCTGCTTGCTGCTGTTGCTGCTGTTGAGCAAGTTGGAGATGCGTGGCTGTGTGGAGGAGCTGGGACTGGCGGTGCTGGAACTGCTGCTGGTGAATGGCTATCTGCTGCTGGATCACCACCTGCTTCTGCAGATGGATCTGCTGCTGCTGTTGGATCAGTGAGTGTGGCTGGATCTGCGTATATGTTGCTATACAAAAACAGAGTAAGAAAAAACAGAACACAAAAGTTAGCAACAGTGCAGCTGGGAACAACAACAACAAAAATAAGGCAGCCACTGCACTGCTTTGAGACATTAAACGCCAAAATAACTGACAGCTTACTTGCAGAGGACATGAGAGATTAAATCAACTTCTTGTGCTAATAGAAATGGATAACTCCTTGAGATAAGTCTCTGGGAGGACCGAAGCTGGGAGATGTGTTGGAAAACCGTTTACCACCAGGCTTCCAAATGTCCTTCTTGTGAAGGCCCAATGATTTCAAAGAGAAAGAAACAGCTGAGTTTTTTACCTGAGCTGATCAGCGTCTGGCTGGGTGCTGGTGTAGCTGTCCTGGTGAGGTTCATGCCCACTGTTTGCTGCCCACCGCTGTCTGTGTCACCCTTCTTTGCAGCTGCGTTCTCCGTCTCTGTCTGGCTGCCCTGGCTCCCATGAACCACCCCAGTGCCCTTCCTCTGGCAACTGCCAGCGGCACCTGCTGAGGAGCTCTGGCTCAGTGCCATTGAGGGCTGGCTCCCACCAGTGGCCACCACGCCCCCGGAGACACCATTGCTGCCCGCTGCTGCCTGGCTCAGGTTGAGGGACTGGGCTGCCCCGCTGGAGGAGGCCTGGGCCACGGCCATGCTCTGGCCCGTGCTGGCGGCCTGTGGTAAGCCCGAGGCCTGGGAGCTGCCTGGCAGGGCCGTCTTCTGAGCACAGCCTTGGAGCTGGGCGTTAGTGGCAGAGGTCTGCTGGCTCCTCACAGCCAAGTTCTGCACCTAGAGACACACACACCAAACAGAACCCACGCGCTTCATACACAGTGCTTGCCGGGAGTGTGACAGAGCACACGTAAGCAACACACTCTGCTGGGATGCAGGCTGAGTTTGTGCCTCAGGTCTCATGTGAGGAGCTGCTAACGCTGCAGGGCAGAGCTCAGCATGGCCCTCCCCAGGAAGCACATTATCCTGAACTCTCTCCTGCTCAATCTCTGATGGAAATAACAGATCTCGTGGCACTTTGTGAACAGGATCTGGGTACACTGTCTTTCTCCAGGGCATGGGACAGACTTCAGACCCGTCTGCCATACCCTGGCATTGGTAGGACCCAGTTCAGCACAGCTCTACAAGCACAGAGTTACCCCTTTAAAGTCATTAATTTGCAATTTTTGTGCCACCTGCCTGCCCCAGGCCCACGGATCTACTCGTGGTCCACACCCTTTCCAATTTCACTCTGCATTTTGGTGCTGCCATCCTCTGTATTTACTTCCACTCCAAATGACTCGTTATCTCCAAAATTAGATCACAGCTGACTTTTCTTCAAAAAAATTGCTTCAGACAACTCTTTGGCATCTTTACAACAATGAACCAACTGGATGAAGGAATACTACCTCTGGCAAAGACTCTTAATTGGAGTGTGACTGAAAACTGTACATAGAACTCAAGAGTTCTTTTCTCACAATCACAGCCAAGAAACTGTGAAGATGGGATTGATCCAGCCTGTGCTCACCTCAGAAATTTTAAGCAGAAATTAATTTCATCTCTGGAGGCAGACAGCAAACATGAAAACATGGTGGCAAAATCTCCTGCCTGCAAAGGGACAAGGGCTGGGGATAAAATAGCTCTGATGTGCTATACAGGGACAGGTTGAGACAAAGAGCAGAGTGTGGTGTGGCAGAAGCAGGGGAAAGGGAGGACAGTCACTGACCTGGTCTGTGTCTGCGTGCACCCCAGGAGACTGAGTGGGTGGTACCTCCTGCTGGACAGCAGCCACAGCCCCATTGGGCATCAGGATGAGCTGGGAGGCGAGAGGCACATTGCGGCCCAAGGTCCGGTTCACCTGCAACAGGTTCCCCAGCTGCGGCTGTTGGGATCAGGTGGTGTGCAGTGCAAGGAATGGAGGTAGAAGAGAGAAAGGAAGACACAAAAACCACAAGCAAACAGATCATAAAGGAACACTGGGTTGCAATGTCACCCACTGCAAAACCACCAGCCCTCCCTGCACTGTAACACTGAACATACCCCTCCGAAGCAGGAAACTGGGAACAGTTTCCTTATGGAAACAAGCACTCCTCTATCTAACATAGGCCTGGGCTAACTCCCACAGACTGCCCAAGGCTGTGTTATCTAGAACTGGTTGAACAACAGTGATAAAAAACATACATCCAAGATTAGTGCTGCTTGAAAAGTAGGGGATTACAATCTGTATCTGAAGTCAACTGGAAAACAAATATTTTGCAAGTAGGTACCCAAACCCCAGACTTGACTCCACAGTCAAGCCTAATGCTTTCTATCTAGCTGCACTTTAAAGCAATTAAAAGGATGACAATTGTTCACATTGATTTATTTGTCTAGGCTTACTTGAATTCTGACTTACATCCCTGACCTCAGCAAGCGGTAGAAGAGTAATTTACCAAGTATCTGTTCCAGCATTGAACCAGAAGAGTAGCTTTATTTCTGTGAGCTACATTCAAGTCTAGGACACGTATTTCACATTTACACCCTAGTGGGAAGTGCTATGGAACCTTTAACATCTGCAGAGCAGAAGCACACAGTTGTTAATATTCTCACCTGATCCACACAATAAAAAGCTCATCTATCTCAAAGGCTGAGCCCAGAATCAAACTTGTGGTTTCAGGGATGAGAGCTTCCCCATGCAATTTAAAAATATACTGCAACATCCTTAAAGCAAGGTTAGTCTGTAAGTGTTGGTAATCCCAAGCAGTGAAACTCTGCAGTGGCTGCTAAGTGGGGCTCATGGTCAGGACACATTTGATGCCCATCTCTTACCCGAAGGTACATCTGAGCCTGTGACTGGTTGAGGGGAGGTGAGGTGGTGTTCCCGAGGAGCACAGACTGCGTCAGCGTGGTGGCACTCGGGGAGCTCACGCTCTGCGATCGGCTGATCAGCTGAGCAGCTGACGTGGTGGCAAGGTTGATCTTAGAAGAGAAAAAAGCTTCAAATCACAAATGAAGAGATGGAGGCCAAGAAATAAGTACAAATATGCTTAGTGGGGTACAGTCAGAACGGACATTTTAGAGTTTTTTCCTGTATCCAACAGGGGACCAAGAAGAAGAAAGTTCTTGTCTTAGAGGGCTTGTCCTACAGGCTACACAATCTATATTAGCCAGAGCCCTGGATACTGACCTCATTTGTATGCTGAGCTTGAGAATCACTGTTAGCATGCAACTGCAATAAGAGATCCAAAAAAATACATCATTTTCTCCAGCCTCCCAAGTAAAGGTAAAAAACCCACAAAACCTTCTCTACCAACTCATCTACTCTCTGAGAAAATCCAAGCTCCTCAACACTTGCTACAAAACCAGACATCGTCTCATTCAACAAAGTACTGCTCTGCCTAAGACAAAAGCTGCTCATGACTCCTCCTTCTTACAAGTCCTGATCCTTTTCTAATCCATGACAATTCATCCCCAAAGCCTCAGCAAACAGAGATCCACGTCTACCTTTCCAGCTAAGAGGCCTCTCCCACCTAAAAACCTCATCTGGTTTCCTCAAGCCCCACCAATAACAACAGCAACCCAAATCCTCAAAGCTGTCTGCATCTTGTTGATTCCCAGGATTCTTAGAAGCTGTGTGCATTCTAAAAGACAAGGAGGAGACATAACAAGGTGGGGAGGGGGAAGAGAGGCTCTGATATGTGTGTGAGGGAGCAGTTTTACTTACAGAAGCCTGGGTGGTGGTGGTCTGTTGCGAGGTGCTAGTGTTGGGGGAGCTGGCCTGTCTACTGGCTGCAATTGTAGCCTGCAGGAGAGAATGGCAGAGAAATGAGTGCCTGAACAAACCTTTCAATCCAGCCCAATTATTAGGCTCTGTCAGAACACCTAGTCCCTTACCCTCAGAGTGTATGACCTCCCATCCTTCCACCCTTGGCTACATGCACTACTCTTGCCCAGCCTGTCATAGTACACACCGCAACCCTCAGCCCGATGCTGGAATCCACTGTTAGCAGCCAGACATTCCCTGCAATATTAGCAATTTGTTGGGCTAATTAGGCAGTTTAGCAGCAAAGCACTCCAAGTAACAAAATTCAGATTAGAGAGCATATGGTTTGTGGAAGAATATAAATATTGATAGACTTATTTCCCCCTCTCTGATGCCAGGGGAATTCCCCTGCATGAGTTTAGTTAGTTTTGTAACTAAGATTTGTGCAAAAGTGACGACAGGATTCTATTTCTTCTATACTATAAGACTGCAGTCAGGGATTTTGAGAACAATGACATCCTGCACTAACTGCCAAGGAGTACAGCTATGAGGTATTGTTACACAAAAACAATGTATTCATGTCACACATAATCCATTTTGAGCTAATGATTAAGTCTAGTAGGGGAGCAAAGTTGATAAAGGAAAAAAAACCCACTTAACATTTATGTATCATAAAATATATTGATTTATATTGATCTGTGTATGTCTCAATTAGAGACAGCCTCCTGGTTGGACAGGTTTACCCTCCTGCTAAAGAAAACATGGCTACTAAGTTCCAAGACAGAAATTTCAGAGAATGCTGCCTGAAACCTCATGCAAACACAAATGTTTATTCTCAGAGAAGCAACTACCCACTGATCCCTTTAATACAGTTTTTAAGCACTACTGCATCCACTGCTGATTTAACCACCCATCTTTTAGTTAAAGAAGGTGCAGGGGGTAGTAATAGGCCTCTGAAGTGCAAGTTCCTTGATGGTGATGTCAAATTTTATCTTCCCCTGCTCTGTAGCCAAAAAAATAAATTAATCTTTGCTTCAGGCTTCCAGTTGACTGGCTGTTTGTATTAATTCTAAACAATGTGTTTAGGGACTCATTGTCTCATCAGGGATCAGGATGACTTGGTGCACAAGGCACTGTATAAAAACAGAACCTCTGGATCTTCCCCAGAGAATGATCCAACTCCTCTCCTTCTGCCTCTTGGCAACTCACCTGCTGGACAGCAGCCAGGCTGTGAAGTTGGGCACTGTTAAACTGCTGCTGGAGCATAAACTGATGGAAGTACTGGGCTGCATTGGGCTGTCTCTGGAGTGCCTGCAGAGCCTAGATAAAGAAGAAAACCCAATTGTCAAAAACTGCATGCCATTGAAATGTGATTGAAGAGAGCAATGACAAAGTAAGCCAACCATGAGAACATCCCTAGAGCACATGAAAAAGCAGGCACCAGATCAGCACATCCAAATCCATAGCACAGTTACAAATTTGGTGACACACTGAATCACAGGTGTATTCCAGGACAGTGGGAATCACACTTAGCAAGACTTTAATAAACTTTAGGACTCTGGGGATGTGCATGCTCACACAGGCAGACAAATGCTCCTATGTAGTTTGTGTATGGAGAGCATAGAGAAACTGGGATGGCAAACTGATTTGCTATAGAACAGCAGGCTAAAACCTATCTATTGGATGACAGTACAGATTAAATCTAGGAGGCTGGACACCAAAGGAGTAACCTATAAAACATGAAACCTCAGGTTACAAGAACTAAACATCACGCCTAGTATAAGAATTTCTGCATCTGAAAAGATGACAGTCCTCTAAGCATGGTCCCATCTTGACACACAACAATGCAGAGGAACACAAGAGGGCTCACCACCACCTTCCAGTGATGCACTGCCATCCCAGAGCACACCCTGGGATGTCTCACCTGTACTGCCTGCCGCTCATAGAGAGACATCTGCGAGATCTGAGGCCGGGTGCTTCCTCCAGAACTGGAGCTCCCGCTGGTGGAGTTGGAGTTCTGCTCACTTTCGGTCTCCATGGCGACAGGATCCCAGGAGCTCAGGCTGAGATGGACTCCAGATCTACATTGAAAGAACTGGAAACTAAGTCAGGCTGCAGAAAGAACCAAACTGTATTTCATTACATTACACAGCTTTTGTACTGGAATATCTCAATACCAGTCTCCCTGCACATCTTAGCTACATTGCAGGGACCAGGGAAGCTGGGATTCTAAAATCACCCAGAAATCTTACTCACAGTTTAAATCTTTTATTACCACCATCAGAAACGTAACGTGCATATTTTCATACTTTTATTGCCATGCTATAGTTGCAAGCTACAGTATCCTGAACTCTTAAAAAGGCAGTGGAAGAAGAAGCAGCTGCAGCTTATTGAAACAGTTCTGGTTACAGACTTGATTGTCTCTCCTTCCAATAGAGATTAGCAAACTGCGGCAAATTGCACTGTGCTTCGACTTCTCCAATGCACTTTGGCAATTTCTGATCCTCTCTTCCTCCAGTCCCTCAGCTCCAATGCCCTACTGACACCAGCTCAGTTCCTCTTTCTCCCAGTTTAGCCCCCAGCCCTCGACTCTTTCTTCTGATCACATGAACTTTCCAGCTGCTTATTGCTCCCAACACATCTTAACTTGAATATTAGATTAGAAGCTGGTATGTGTGGTGGCAAGTTGCTTTCAGAAGGAACAGAGTCAGAAGCAGAGTGGATGAAGTGTTCACTGGCAACACTTGTGAGGCAAAAGCTGCTGAAGAGGTCATGCAGAACCAGGGAGACCTTCCTGCAGCAGAAAGATGAGTTGCAGTGAATTGCAGGACTGAGAAAGGACTGGAGAAGGCTTTCATCAGCTAAGAGGAAGAGAAGTGAGACTGAAGAGAGTGCTTGGCAGAAGAGTAGCACATTGAGATGATGAGGGAGTTTCCTGCAGCAAGAAACATGAGCTACACAGGGAGTAGCAGCAGGAGGGGCTAGAGTCAGAAAGGGAAAAGTGATTATACAAAAGAATTCCACCTGAAAAAAAGAAAACCAACCTGAGTTTTTAGAACTTCATGCAAGATTAAAAAAAAAAACTTCTGCTAAGTCTTTTCACTGAGACAGCCTATTTGTGTTGCATCACTACATTTGTTTCCAAAGTACGAGCTTGTTCCTCTGTAGCATATCTGAGACCTCTAAATGAGACCCCTTAAATGAGCTTCCAGGAGTCAGAGCAGCAGCACAGCCCCTTTATCTAGCCCTTTTTAAATCCAGAGATTCTGAGCTTTACAACCTTCACCAAACATTTTCCTGGTGTATAAGCAAACAGACCTGTGCAGCAGAAAAGGAGGCACAACGATACTCTCAGCCAGACAACTTTTTAAATTCTGAAATGGTGCTAAGAGCAGCAGATGACTTTAAAGTAGGACAACAGCATTAACTCTGCAGAGGATGGGTGGCTAAATCAGGGAACTGCTGCTTCAAACCTGCTCCTCAAAATCTGAAAAATTCTTTAACTGGCAAGCAGAGTGCTGCTGCTCCAGTTTGGTCTTCCAAATACATCTTTACTCTCCCCCAAGCCCTGCCCAGGCATCTCCCTGCTGATGCAAAACTGGCTTCCTGCACTGCTTCAGCAGCGGCGGCCACCTTCTCCTCAGCTGAGACACACCTCCTCCTAACTGGCCACTACTGTCTTCAGGCACAACCCTATTTCAGCTAGAAACAGCCTGTCAATAAACCTACCCGGAATATAAAAGCTCTTGGAGAAGCAACTGCCTTAAAGATCTTCCCCAGAGAGGAAAAATTAAATGAAGCCTGAAAATAAACACTGAGAAGGGAAAGAATACAGACTTTTTGAAAGAATGAAACTGTAGTGGATAAAGTACTTTGAGTGGGGTTAAAATGCATATGAACACATTACACCAAGTTCTCCAGTAGCTCAGATGCCATTAGAAGACAATTTATGTTCCCTTGCCCACCTCAACATCCCAATGCAGATGCTCCTCCTTCACCTCACTTCTGGTGCTCATTAGATCAACTTGGTAGCTGCAGGAAAGATACCCTAAAACCCTATTTTCTGCCAGATCACTCAGTTGAATTACCTTACTTGTGATGCCACAAGTGCCCATGAGAGAGGAAAGGATGTAACTGATGTTCACCTTAGCTACAGCAGATACCCTTGTCCTCAACAGCTTCACCAGGAGAAGCCAGGCTTCTGCCGTGGTGCTCTGCTCCACCAATCAATCTGCGTTTCCTCAGTAAGCAGCACCACCGATTCCTAAGATTTCCAGCATTTTTGAGAGTTCCATATTGATCTAGATCTTATTAAAATCAGGTCCTAGCATAAACAGAATCTTACTGAAACACCTCTGGCATGAGACATAGAAAAATTTTGGTCTCTCTGGAGGCAGAAGGCTTTTTGGAGACATGGACAGAGAAGCATCCGCTCGCTTTGCAGAAGGGCGGTAAGAATTTTAAGTCACTTACAGCAAGGAGAGTTATCGAGCAAAACTCTCTCCAAACACAAAAGTGAAAAGGCACAGCATTTCCCCAAGCAAGTTCATCTAAGGATGCAGCTCCATGCTAGTGTAATCCGATCCAAACACAGGCCATTTCCACACAAAACAGGAGAATTACACACTCTCCCCTCCTCCAACTGCATCCCCAAGCACTTTCCTCTTACAAAAACCTAGTGATCACTGGGCTATCACATCACTTGACTCAGCTAGCTGCTCCGGGAGATGGATAACCTACTAAAAATTATTAAACCATGGATTTTCCAAACAAACAAACAAACCAAAAAAGGAACACCAACACACAGTTAACAACGTGGCCACTACTGGAAATTAACCTTTGAACAATAGCTAGAACTGTATCCCTAAAAGGCAGACACAGAAGGATACAAAAGCTTTTTAGCACCATGGCAGAAATGACCAGACAGCAAAAATGACGGGAAGGAGAAGGGAGAAAAAGGGAGAAAACTGGCTCAGGCAGCAGTACAAGCAGGAGAACATGGGCCACTCCAGAGCCTAACCCACACTTGCTGATCTCAGCACACACCGAGAACACCACAGGTGGCCCATCTACAAGTTCCTGACCCTTCTCGAGCACAAGGGCAGACAAAAGAGAAGCCAAACAATACTCTAATCACTAAGCACTAGGTAGGAGAATGAAAAGTTTTACTTGTTCACCCCATGCATTCCCCCGGGACACGACTGCTGCCTACATAACATTTTCTAACTTTCCTAAGTGGTTTTGTCACTTCATCCTTGAGGAACTAAGTTAGGAAACACGTAAGATTTACACGGGTTTACTCCACAGGTTTGGAGAAGCAAAGCTAGCACCCCGTACTACAGCATACTCGCTGCTGCTACTATATGTTCCTACAACAGTTTCCAAGCCACACAAGCAGAGGTGTGGAACTGCCGGGACAAGCTGACTGCTCTGGGATGCTCTGGAAGCAGCAGTGGGCGCGACGCTCCAGCACTGCAGGACCCTGGTACCACCTGGTCCCCACCCCTCGGTGCCCAGCCCGCCTTTCCCCGCCAGGCGCCTCGCCCGGCC
>NW_005054444.1:964669-972744 GCF_000277835.1 Geospiza fortis
CTTGCTGTGCCTGCGCGGCTGGCACCGAGGCGTCACGGCGCTGATGGGAGTCACAGCTCGGTGCTGCGCCAGGCTGAGCGGGTGTCCCCTCTGCCGGGTCTCGCTTCACCGTGCGTCCTTCTGGAGACTGATCAGCCTCGTTAAATGCTACTCGTTTTATGTAGCACGGAATCAGTTCGGTTGGAAAAGACCTCTGAGATCATCGAGTCCAGCCCGTGACCGAACACCACCATGGCAGTAGACCGTGGCGCTGAGTGCCACATCCAGTCTTTCCTTAGATACCTCCAGGAGTGGTGACTCCACCACCTCCCTGTGCAGCCCGTTCCAATGTCGAATCACCCTTTCTAGGAAGAAATTCCTGCTGTTGTCCAGCCTACACCTCCCCTGGCGCAGCAGCTAAAGACTATGTCCTCTCATCCTGTTGCTAGTTGCCTGGGAGAAAAATGTCGGTTGTAAACTGTTTGTGTTGGTACCTGCAACAAGCTTTGATGAACCAACAGAACACAGCAGGCGGTTTTCTGCCTTCTACATGTGTACACACGTAGAGGTGCACAGTAGAAACCTGCATGAACATAAAAAAAACCACAGTGCCAGAGCTCACTGGCAGCTTTTAGAAGAGAAGCTGTGCTGTGCAGGCACTTGGACCTTGCTTCTCTTGATTACTCTCAAAAAGCATCAGTTTGTTGCCTGTCAGTTGCCTGGCTTAGGGTACGAGTGGTTGATTAAGGCAAATTTACGAATTTTTAACTGTAATGTTGTCATATTTAGACGGTAAGTGGAGAGGAAGTATGTGTGCATGCAGGGACGGGACAAGGGGCAATGGCTCCAAAATGAAGAAGAGTGGGTTTAGATTAATTATTAGGAAGAAATTCTTTCCTGTAGGGTGGTGAGGCACTGGCACGGGTTGCCCAGAGAAGCCGTGGATACCCCATCCCTGGAAGTGTTCGAGTCCAAGCTGGATGTGTGAGAAACAACTTTGATCAGCCTGGTCTAGTGGATGGGGTCCCTGTCCACGTCCTGTTGGTTTGGAACTAGATGATCTTTAATGTCCCTTCCAACCCAAAGCATTCTATGATTTTACGATCAACATATTTGTTTCTAAGAAAACAAATGCCCGCCGGGTCAGACCAGTGGCTCGTCTTGATGAGGGCCGGTGAGTTTCCCTTCAGAATGCCATCACGTGCGCCAAGGACAAGTGGGATGCAGCAAAAGACAAACAGGAATGAGTCACGCTCCATCTGCATGTACAAGGGGCAGAAGCTCAAGCACCACTAAGGCTATAAGCACCATAAATACTCCTGCAAATGGCATCTTTGAGCTTCATGCTGCAAGAAAGTTGCATCTGGCTCTGTAATTACAGTGCTGGGCTATCACTTCACAGGAAAAAAATTCCCATTATGAATTGCAGTCAATTCCCATTGACTTAGAATCACAGAATAATATTTGCTGCTGCCTAAAAATCAGCAAAACACACCGTACAGGAGGGCATTTGGGCTGTTACCAAACATACTTGCTCTAAATGCTGAGGGTTCTTTTCCAATTCAGATGGAAAACTGTCTGGCTGATTTTCAATGAGATATTTAAGGTTATTCAAAACAAAAGGTCAGACAGTGAACAAAGAAACAATGACAAGGCAGGAAACCCAGCAAACAGTAATCCCCGGGAATCAACCACGCCTAAAAGCCCCAACAACTGGATGAACGACTAAGCCATTTGTCCCACTTGCAAAACCCACTGAAGTGGATTCAAAGGAGGAAACTCCCTGGAATGTATGCAAACGAAGGGCAGTTACTGCAATACGACTAGGGGAAAATACTGCAATAAAGAGGCTTTAGGACTTACTGAGTTAGCAGCTGTGGGGGGATGTTGGAACCGATAAAGAGAATTGTAGGGTTTTCAAAACTGCACTGGTATGCTTGGGGTAAAAATCACAGGCAGGGAAATGGAGGGATCAAGGTGGATCAAATGGAGAGAAGGTAGGTATAAACAAAGCCAGTCAAATGCAATCGGTATGTTTGTGTGCACAAGGTATCTGATCAGCCTGCATTACATTTTTAATAAAATATTTTAATTGTTTCCTGTGTTATTGTGCTCTTTGTTTTGTGGTCTGTCTAGTCAGCAAGTAGGACGAAAGGTTTATAGGGCCAAAAACCTGACAGCTATGAAAATGCATTTGTCTGAGTGCTGATCCTTAGGAACAGGATCAGGCCAGCGACACTGTGCTGATGTGGGTGTCTCTGAAGCGTTAACCTATGTGTACATGTTTTTTGTGGACTTGCACGCCACTCTGCTGCTGCTGGAGTGTGAAACAAGAAAGCTCTTACTCACCTCCGCTGACCCAGGAAAAAAGGAAGCCACTGGACCTTTCAGTCCACCAGGTTCAGCTGCCCTTAATAGTTTCAGGGAAAGCAAGTGCACCTGGCCAATATCTATTCTGCTCCCCAAATGGTGAGATCCCAGCCTTTTTAGTGTCTCCCGATAAAGCACTTGTTCAGTCCCATAATTTGTCACTGAGGATCATGCTGCAAATTGTAAGATGGTTTAGAGGGTCTGGCTGGAAACCTGTCAAATGCTTTGCCTACTCATAAGGCAGAATTCATTGCGTAGATAGCTCACGGTTCAGGTGCAGCTCTTCCCAGCTCCGGGAAAAAGGAAGAAGCAGCCCATTTTCATTCCAATGGGTTTTTTTCCCTCCATTCTAGCCCGTTTTTGAAACGGAGATTTATTCCCTGGAGAAACGGCATCTTGCAGAGCAAGCCACGGAGCGATGGTGACACTCAGTGGCCCTGCAGGAAAAGTGCACCTTCCGAGCTCACGAGTTTCTTTCCAGTTTATCAGGAAGACGGTGGCAGTAAATGGACCTTATACACAGGTGAATAAACAGCACGTAGCATAAGCATGAGCCTGCATACTGTGCCGTACAGATTCTTATAGTATAGCATATAAACAGACATGTCGTCTATGTAACTGCATTTGTCTTCTTTCCCTTTCCCACGCCCATTTACTCACTTCAGCCTGGAAGTGAGACCATCACGTTCAGGTACCTCAGAAGGAGCACCCTGTCTCTTGTGGTGGACTGGTCTTTGTACAGACTACCTTCTTCATGTACAGATTTTTAATATGCCATTTATTTTTATGATAGTGCCCTAACAAGGTCAGAATCCATTTGGGGCCCTCTTGTGTGCTTACAGTCATCCTCCTTTCAAGAAGCCTACTTCCCACTCCTTTTAAAAGCTTCTCTTTGCAGAAAAATCCCTTGCTGTCTGAGATGCTGGTGACCAGAATGCCTGTTAGCTACTGCCTGCACTATGCTCTTCTGGACCTTCTTTTTTCATAGATTAAAGCAGCAAAACTTTGCAGGAAATTTCCCAGTTGCCTCCAGGCTATTTGGGCAACCAAGATCCACACAGCTGCTTGTAGTGAGGTGGCCACCAGCCCTACCTTTGCTTACACATTACAAGGGTTCCTTTCTTGCCCTGGAAGGTATTTCCTATGGATGTCACCAAGAACAGAGAGCACTTTTCAACAGCCACAGAACTGAGCAAGCATCAGATTGCCCATCCAGCACACCTTTAATTCAAGAGGCAAAGAGCTTACTGACTTCTGCTGTACATTTCCTATCTTATGGGAGCTTGCCACACAGCAGCTTTTTTTCAGTTCTCTGCTTTGCCAGCTTCCTCAACCCCTCATCTGCAGCTGAATAACATATATCTGATTTGAAACCACAGCCTGGAAATATCTGTTTGTATTCATATTTCACACACTTGTTTTTCTCACTTATCTGCCCCACACAGGTACAAGGTGCCAAGACATCCTGTCTTCAGAAGCAGAGGAATCTTGGTGTGCTGCTTCTATCAGATCTAATTTCATGGCAATCTGATCCCATGAACTGTAAAGCAGATCCTTGGCACATGTCCATTTAGAGAGGGGAAAGCCTGGCTCACAGACACAGTGAGCATGCTGGGTTACAGACTTCAGGTTTTATTTACAACATTTTTATTTGAAGTTCAACAGATCAGAGGGCTTTAACCCCAAAACTCTTCCAGTCCAGCCCAAATATCCAGAGGAAGAGACTTGCCAAGAAGGCAACCAGGACAGGCAACAGGTCTCGCTATGCTCCCTTTGCAGAGCACCATTGAACAGTCTCTGTTGACTCCTACCATGTCTTGAGAAGTGACAGTGCTAGGGGAACAATCCTTGGAGGCTTGTCCCTTCATATTTTTGCTTCCTTGAACTCAACCCTATCCACTTTTTGCATCAGCTGTCCACAGAATGTATCACTTGGTTCCTCAGGTTTTCTACCTCCCCTAAATGCTTGTTAAGCACTGCTGTGAGACTTTTATTTTCCTTTTGTCCCCATGTGGAAGGGCTGGTTCTGCTCATTTTATGGACCAGTTGTTCTGAATGGTCAGAGGGAAAAAAAAATATTTGCTGTCCTTTTGCAAACTGTGTTGATCAGGCAAAGGGCTACTACACAGGGATAACCCAAGCAATCCTTGTCACATGACCTGCTTCACTTCATGTTCCTTTTTTCGCTTTTTTTTCTCCCAAAGTACTTCCTGTTTAGAAGCTCATCACTTCCCAAATTCCCAACTTACCTTGCTCGCTTCTTTTCTATTGCCCCTGGGCTTGTTGACTTCATACCTTAATACATTTTTGGTATGACTGTCGTGGTAATTTATCTTTTGGCAATCAGTTCTGTGAAACTAGTACCCATTTTTTTCTTATCCAGTATTCCCCTTTTTATGAGTGCTATCTCCCTAGTGGCACTGCAAATCCCTCTGGGCCATCTGCATACACTCTGTTGTCTTGTTGCATGTGCTGCATCCTGAAATTCCTCAGATTGTTGTCTTTTTTAAGTAGTGCCACAGGTAAGGATTAGCCATTGGGGTTAATGTCTTGACAGGATGGGACTAGGTGTTGTCAGAGTCTAAACATGCAGTGAATTTGTAGTAGTGTTATTTTGGTTTCATGCCCTCCCTTCATAAGACTTTGCTGTACGGTTCTTTTCTGTCTGAATGAACTGGTAAAGTATTTCTTCCTTAGCATTCCCTTGCCTGTTCCTACTCTTCAGTTGTGACAGAAAAATTACTCACAGGATCAGGTAGTACACCAGATCAGGGTTAAAAATGAGGGAGGTTTTTTTGCATGGAGTTTGGTTGCAGATCAACTATTGAGTTAATTGAATTGAAAAGGGAGCTCAGAGATGGGACTTGGGGAGGAGAGAGATTTAAATCACTATGGTGACCAAATGCAAAGTATGTAACCACAACATGCACAGTGTTTCCCTCTTTTTCATGCACTGAAATCTCCACCAACTGTCAAGTCACTGCCTTCTTTCCAGGTTCCACATACTTTATTTCACCTGCTTCCAAACTAAGGGGTATTAAGCCAGTTTTCACATAGAAACATAGGGCAAAGGAATAGGGTGTTTCCAACACAGCAGGGAAGGGGAGAGCTGGAGCAATGAAGTTTTCCCTATGCAGGCAGAAAACTCATTTTGCAGAGTCAGAGCATACTAGGAGGAAACCTGCTTTGAGGCATCTGTAGAAAGAAAGGAAAGAAAATTAAAAGTGCCTGATGAATTTTTAGGGAGGTGTCTGCGGACTAAGAGACTCTTATGGTATGAGTTGCAATATCTTTTTATCATTGACATAGGCATTTCCAGTTGTACTTAGGATGTTGTGAGGACTGCATGGAAATAAAATAAAATAAAAAACCATCATTTTAACTTTACAGGGGTATACTCAAGCCTCAATGAGATTAATACCTGGGCTAGAAGCTGTGCCCACAACCAGTAAGTAGATCCCAATTCAACCTGCAGTCCAAGAAGGCTCTACATCAGGATTAAATGCAGAGCAGAGGTGGGATGCTTTGCCTGCTTACCACCAGTCCTCTGCCCTGTCCCAGCTGGAAGCGTGTTAGCACTAACCTGAACTGCAGGGGAAAGCATATTCTCTTGCCGAGCGTTCATCTGTAGAAACAAGAGGGACAGGGTGGTGAGCTGCAGGACTGCATGGCACAGTAGTGCCAAACTTCTTTCTCAGTAGCACAACCAACCCACTGCCTTAATTTTTCACTCCTCAGACTGTGAATGCAGGAACAAAGAAATGTCTCTAGTGGGTCAGGCCAGCAATCTGTCCCCAAAACATGTATCCCACACAGCTGTAAAAGATCACCTTGTGCACTGTGATGCCTTCTAATGCAAGGACATTTTTTGCAAATAAAAAACCTTTCCACAGCATGTCCTGATAGCCTGGCTTATTTAGTGATAATTAGTATTTTCATGTCAGATAACACTCTTTAAATTGTATGTACTAAGCACAAAAATTCTTGTACAGGATGAAATAGCAAAGGGAGAGCATATTAGGTGTCAATATTTAGCTCTGTAATAGCTGGATTAAAAAGTGTCCTTTTCTTGCCACCGTGGAAAGGGGAACAAGCATGGAATTTAGTATATGACACATAGTGCTGTTTTTGAAATCTCCAGTGGCAATTTTTCCATTTTGTTCTCAAATTTTTTTTTTTAATAATTCTTAATGTTCCATCTGCTGTTTTGTCTCAGACTGAGCACAGAATAATCAGAAATATTCAAAATGTAATCAAAATCTCTCTTCTCTGTGCTAATAATTCATTTAGAGCTTTAAAGGGTAACAAATTATTTTCCTATTTTCCTCTGAGGCATGGCAGGACACAATGGATGGTAGGATTATTACACTTTACATGAAATGCATACAACTAAATTCTGCCTTCTAGTGGATCAGAGTAGCACTACGTAATACTGATTTTCAATAAGTGCCTAAGTATTCCCAAGAGAGCTTAAAATTGTGAGAGAGCTCATGACAAATTGTGAGAGAAGTCTTCTAGATTGAAGCTAGATAAAAAAAACACAGTCATGGAACACATAACACCTCACATCATAATCCTAGTGCCAGGCAGCCTTGTCTCAAGAACTTTTCTAAGCCACTGGCTACCTGAATATTGAAGTTTTGTACAGAGGAAACCCAAGTTTGAAGTTGCAGGAGGACATCCACTGGAATAAGGGGGTTAAAGGGAATTAGGGTCACAGCCATAATTATGTCTGAGCGGGGGGTACAATAGTTACTTTACACCAATATCAGTGAAATCTCACCTGGCTTATAGTAGTCATAGACGTGCACTGTTGCAGCTTTCAGATTCTGCACTTCAACATCTTGTTCCACTGAGATGTTAAGCTTCAGGGAACTCTCACCCAGCTGGAGAGAAGAATGGAAGTGAGCAGAAATGCACTGATCATCTCAAAATCACCTACATACTAACTTTACTCCTTCTGCATCAGAGGGTTTTCTCTACCTTTCCAGGTTCTTCCACCCTCTTCCTTTTCTGTGAAAAGTTTAGCCTGCTTGACCAGCCTAGACATTTGTATTTCTAATCTGTAAAAGTCCCCGTGCAAAGTACTTCAGTTGCTGCTACATGAATGGGCAGTTCCCTGTGGTCTTCCTCTTACCTCCTCCAAGTAGATTGTGACTTTGTCTGGTTTTATCTCCGTCTTTTTCACGAGGAGTATCTTCTCCAGCTGTATAAGAAGGCAAGAGGTAAGCTTGGTTAACATCAGCTTATTGGCCTTCCCTGTTTCACAGCAGGTTTGGAATTTGTTAGTGAACCACTGTTGACAGAAGCACTTAGCCTAGCCTGAGGACTAGTCAGGTTTGCCTTCCTTGGCAGTGAGATTTCTGGGAGCACATCAAGCCTTAAAAAATAGTTTTCAGTTTTGGTACAAGTGTCCTTGGACCATGTTCCTACTGTCATCACTTGTAGCAAAGGGAAAACTGGTTAGTACGAGGCTATGTCAGATCTCTCTAGCTATTGTGTGGAACACTGGGGCATGTCATTGAACAACACTATGGGATTCAACACCACTTTATGGAATATCCCTAAAAATGGCACTGGTAAGTGCAAAGGGGCCCAATGCACTCCAGATGATTCTAACTAGGTGCTTTTTCATCTTCTCTATGACCTCTTCCTGTGTATGCAATCTTCACTATGTGTCACAGACATTTCTTTTATGAAAAATCCTCTCTTAGGATTTTCCTGCT
>NW_005054444.1:975184-981488 GCF_000277835.1 Geospiza fortis
TTTTCCTGAAACTCAGCTGTTGGGACTTGGACTTTGTTTTGCATTGTTTTTGCATTTTCTTATATTGTAAGGTTGTTTTAGTGATATCATAGAATTTTATGTTTTATAGGTGAAGAAATTCCCTGTTCATCCCACAGAAGCACTTGATTGAGTTTGATTGGCAACAGATAACCTGTCAGGTGTTTGTTCTTTTCTCTGCATGACTCAGCAGAGAAAATTACAAACTTTTTTTTTTTAATTTAATTAAATAAAAAAGAGTCAGATGTCACAGACATTTCTTTTATGAAAAATCCTCTCTTAGGATTTTCCTGCTGAAGCTGAGAAGTTCAGCAACCAGACATAAACAATAGGTTATCTGCTTCTGTGGAATGCAGCAGGTCAGTTCTGGATTGGCCCAGATTGAGTGTTTGGAGGTAATGGCCAATCCGGAACTGAGCTCTCTCGGACACAGTCCGAGAGAGCAAGGTTTGTTATTCATTCTTTACTTTCTATTGTTAGGTAGCTAGCAGCTTCTGGAAACTCCTCTTCTTTTTCATTTTAGTATAGTTATAATAGATGTATATATCATAACTTAATAAATCAAGCCTTCTGATCATGGAGCCCATCTCGTCTCTTCCTTCACCCTGAAACCCTTGTGACCACCGTCAACAACTATGAACATGAAAACTGCACAACCACTTGTGCAAGTGGAAAGTTGCCTTGTGAAACAGCCTGTTATATCTGCACTTGTAATTACTGTCCTATGACACTTCTTAAATGTTTGGATACTTCTCACTGAGCTACATCTGGAAAATAGATTTTGATATCCTCAAGGAAAGCCAAAGGAAGTCTTACCTCCTTCACAGAGCTCTGAACAGGAATGAACCCTGACAGCATCTCCACCTCCACCAGGGCCATGTTACTCGTCCCACGGTCCCCTACATATCTGAAGGAGGTCAGGAGAGAAGCAGGTTAGTTGTGGAAGGCAGCACAGCATTTCTAGGAGATACAAATGGACATTTCCAAACTTTGCCCTTCTCTACAGTGATATGAAAGCTCAGCCGTATGTCTAACCGGTGGGACAAAGGGACAAAAATTGGTCCCCATCTACTCACTCAATATGGACAGTGATTGTGCAGCAAATGCATTATGGTTAATGTGGAAATAATATGGCTTCCTGTTGCCCTCTTCAACAGGTGGAAATGACCTTTGCTGTTACAGGCTGAGAGCGGAAATGTTGCTATTGTTCTCTTTCAGTAAGGACGGTAACGTATGGAGCATATGGATCAAGACTCTCACTCTAGACATATGCAGGGAAGTGAAATATGGATAGGGAATGGAGTTTCTGCTGTCTAGTTCCAGCAGTGCTTCACACTACAGGGGGATGCATCTCAGGGCTGGTTCAGCCCAGGATGCCAACATGGGAGCTTAGGTGCTGGTGCTCTGGGGACTGCTGAGCTGCCTGAGATGGTTGCTGTGGTCATGCAAGACGCTACCAGTGCACTGCCATGCTTCTCCGGGCCTTAATTCTTAGTTAACAATCTCCTTGGGATCTATAGAGAAGAAGAAGGTCATTCTGCGTCTGTGATTCTACAGACAGGAGGTTTTCATGGGGTTCTAGTCATACAAATGGGTTCATACATTTTTCCACTGAAGAAAGAGGATCTCATACCTGACAGACACATGTATGTCAGACTCTTTCCGGACACCATCACATTGTCTTGGTACTGTTTCCACATCAAGAAGAAAGACCTCTTCTGTTTTTGGTGGTGGGATGTTATAGTACCAAGTAGTCTGGTGGGGGAGAAAACAGCTCTGTGATGTGCCCCAGAGTTTCCCTGAGTGAAGCACTACCTGTGCATCCAGCTTTAATGGATTGGTAGACAGTGGCTAACACAGTTGGACTCAGATGCACTTTCTGTTCAGAGATGTGCTGTTTAGCACATTGCATCAGATACACCTCTCAAATGCAACCCAAAACTTGGAGACTGAGATATCTGTGATTCAAGACCTCATTCAGTCTCATAAAAAAAAACCTATCTGTTAAGGGTCAAGGAAGCACATTAGCTAAAACTGCCCCACAAGGAGAAAGAAGTGTTAACTGTTAACTCTTGACATGCTAATAGTCAGTAGCTCTTGGTCTCAAGGGGAAACTACTGGTAGAACAATTACAATCCCTTAAGAAAGAAGAACTAAAAATTGGAAGAAGACAGCTCAGCAGGCAGGAGGATCACAGTCATCCAAAGAGCAGCATAGGCCAATCTTCCTCCACCTGCCTGGTGATCTGACTGCCTCCCCAGCCTGTGCTCATCAGGTGTCTTGTGCTCATTGCCTGTATGCAAGTGTAGTATGGTTCTAGTTACCTCCTACATGCATTAACAATTAATAATTGGTGGGTCCCCTTGACTAGACACTGCTTGCAGATTCTCTGTGAACATCATAAGATTCTCTGTGGGCATCATCTGAACAGAAGTGACCCAGCAGAAAAGGTTTTCACAGGGAGTGAAAGCCTTTTGAAGTTTTCCTTTTTGAGTTCTTTGCTGGATGAATGGCTCACAAGTGAACAACTGTCAAAACTGCCAGAAAAATAAGATGTATCCTCCTGATGGACCAGTTGTGTCGGTGTACTGGAATAAGAAGACTGTGGTACCACATCACTCCTCATCTCTGCATATGACAAATACCCAAAGAATTTTGTGTCAGCAGTGTCCAGCTCCTGAAGCAGCGACACCAACAACACACATTCAAAATCAAAGCATCTACTCTTCTGTGTCTCATTACTCCTGACTTCAGATCTACTGGTTTCTTAATAATGACATGCCTCTGTAGGATAGGACAGCAAAGCTGAGACATTTCTGAGGAGATACCAGAGATGGTTACATGAAACCCTGTCAACAAAGTACACCTGAGTACCTTCAAGTTTGACATGATTCTGCCTAGAAGGCAAAATCCTACTCAGAACTCGAGGCTATAGTACCTGCTTAAGGCCAAACCTCCCTTCAGTAGTCAGAGGCAAAGCCTGAGAGCTCTGTTCCTCACGCGTACGCACCTGCACATAAACGCAGCCACTGCCCGTCGCTTGCACTGTGTAGCTCCCCGTGTCTGCAGGGAGAGATGCCTGATGCAGGACCAACTTGTTGTTCCTGTGCACGTGGAACTCCAGTGGAGAAGCCCCCTTTCCCTTCACTTCCACCTTGACATCTCTCATCTCCTGAGGAATCAGGGCTGCATACTGAGCGAGGGCCTGCAGGCTGACAACCGTGTCCTGGAGGGAGAGTCAGAGTCACTTTGCTGCAGGACAAGACCCAGCACAGCAGTTCAGGGACTGCAGAGAGAACTACAGTCCTCATGGCCCTGATTCACACTCTGACACAAGCAGGCTCTATCCCACTAAGTGCATAGATAGGGCCTATGCCACAGGAGCAGGATGATTTCTGTTACCTGGAACAGGCAGTTTGTGAGCTCTGGGCTTAGCAGTGCCAGAGATCCTGGGTAATCCCAATTACACTACAGAGAGAAGAGTGTCCCCATGGCACTCCCTTTCCCAAACAGGGCTCATATACGTTTGTCTGCAAAGGATGGGTCTAGAGTGACATGCATGTGAGAGATGTGCACATCACTCCAGGCACAACAACTTTTTCCCCCATGATTTTCCCTGGTTTGTTACCTGTGTGGAAGCAAATCCTCCGAAGGCATTTCTTTGTGCACTGAGCCAGTGCACAAGCTTGCTCACTGAGGCTTCATTGAATGACGAGTCTGGTTTGGAGACATGGGCCAGGACGATGTAGGCTACTGTCTCAATCATGGAAGAAGACGTTTCATCAGCAGATTGAGATGTCAGTAGCTGTGCTGATGGGGAAAGAAATATGTGGAAGAGAAGAACTGTAGATCCCTATATATTCAAAGTTATGTCTCCAAGCTCCATCATTTTTGCTGTTTCTGCATTTGCCTAGCATAGAATAACAGGATCTCCTGTGCTGAAAAGCTCTAGCACTCATCTTTCCAATCACTTGTGCCTATTGTACAAGATCTGCCCAGTCTGTGAGGGAGAATTGCTGTCAGGCTACTGGAGGAGAAAGACTACCCAACTTACTTTGCTGGCATCCTCACTATGCAGTGCATAGTGAAGGGCAATTTAAGCAAGAACTGGGCTCCCACTTCAGGTTCCAGCTCACAAGCACTGAATACATCTGAGTCCAGTGGAATATTTTGCTGCAGTCATAGTAGGAGACTAACCAAATTCAGTTAATAATTTAACTTAATTGTGCCAGGCTTAATTATGTAGGAATATTCTGCAATGGTACAAGCGTGAAAACCTGAAATGCTTTTAAATTCAAAGTCAGTTTTCAGAAAAAACCTTCACTTGCTTGCATAATACCAGCCTCAAGACTTCAGAATTTAGCTAAAGTCCTCTATGGAGGACCTTCATTATGTTTATCACAGTGGAAGGTATTTTCCTTCTTCCATGTGCATTATCACAGAGGCAGCTCTGAACAAGTACTGCACTGAATGTGTGCAATTCTACTCCTTCCTGTTCCAGCTGGCAGCTTGAGTGGCTATGCAGTGAGCACCACTCATCACTGGTAGCTGGTCAGGCTGAGAAACTCTCTCTCCCTTTGTTTTTTTAATATGTTACTTTTCAGCCCTCAGTGTAGTTCACCACACTGCCAGACAAGGAAATGTGGGGAAGAACTTACTTAAACCAACTTAGGTAATATTATCAAGTATTTAACCATAGGCTTAGGTGCTTTGAACACCTACCCCAGCATCCTCACTCAGGACAGCAGTCTATTTTTTTCCCCAAGCTAATGAGACAAAAGGAAGAACCAAGCTCAGCAGCACAGCAGTAAAGGCCCACCCACCCAGGGCCCTGAGCTGAGTAGAGCAGCAATGGGGAAGCAGTCAAAAGGTTTGAATTTTTCAAGTAAATGTCCTGACCAGCAGCTGAACAGACATGGTGAAACAAGTTTGCTCAGCAAGGTCTCTTGTACTATGTATGAATTGCTGAAGAATGACAGGAGCACCATGACACAAATAAGCATTTTAACTGCACAAATTTAGCATGGATAACCTCTGCTGCTTTTGATTGGAAATTGTTTCCTGGGTCTGAGAAAACTAGAGATTGTCATAGCTTGAATAAATTATGATTTTCTGACACAAAAGTGTATTTGTGAATAGCTAAATCTCCCAGAATACTGCAATTAAATGCTACAGATATCAGGCCTTGAACACAGTCATGATCTCTAGGACCCCAAAGCAACAACCTACCAGTTTCCTTCTGTACCATATCCAGGAGCTGCTTTCTCATCTCCATGTCCTTACTCAGTGTGAAGACATAAGCCATCAAAGCCTTGACATAAAGGCTTGTCTCATCAAGCGTTACATTCTTGAGGCAATGTAAGGCATTTTCCAACATGGTGTCCTGAAAAAGGAATCCAAACCAAGTGAATTTCCTCTGACCAAACACCATGTTGTTGTGAACATCTATCCCAGACACATCCTTGATGTACTTTAGTGCTAGCATCTCTCCCAGGACTGTGAGGTGTGAGGTAGAGTGGTCAAAGCATCACTGACTGTGGGTTAAAAGCAAAGGTGTGCTGGACTTATTATTGGGATAGGGGATGGCTAATACACAGGAGAATCCAGCTGTAGGAAGTGTCTGATAACATGCTGGCTCAGAATTGTCAGAGACTCTGCTGTGGGTGTCTGATCCTGAAGGGTATGATGAACTGTACCATTAAGCCTGCAATATCAGTTCTTTTTTTCTAGAACAGTCTACACTTGTCTGGAGGGGAGGGGGGACAGTGCATACCTGAAAAGTAGTCTTTTTTTTCTCCTTCAGCCCTGTTGATCAGTTTAACAAAAACCCTCCCTGCAAACCCTTTGTTATTTTCAGACACAATTTTTTCTCTTGAGATGAGCTGGGAAAAGCAATTGCTCTGCTTTGCTGCAAATCAGGCCATTTATATTAAGAACTCCTCACCAAGATAAAATTTTCCTGTTATTGTGTAGCAAGGTGGGAATGACAGAACCTTTCACCAGCTCACGCTGGGTAGAGCCTGAAGCCCCGAACCAGGGGAAGAATGAATGGTGGAGCATGCTCCCAAGCCCTGCAGGAGTTCAGGTGTGACTTACATTCCTCTCCAGATGGAGCTCCACCAGTGCAGCAGCAATATAGGCTGTTAGTGAGATTGTGTCATCCACACCGCCCTGCAAGCACACAGACAGTCATCAGGAAAGGACAAACCCAACCACTGCTTGCCTGTCCTTGCATAGCCCCAAAAACTGCATCTGAGAGAGCACAGCAATGTTCTTCTGGGCATTC
>NW_005054444.1:981553-1018186 GCF_000277835.1 Geospiza fortis
GCATTCCTGGCCAGGAAAGCCCTCCAGGCTCACTTGCTGAATATCTGCTTGCTGCAAGTTTGCTGTTGAGGGCAGTCTCAGCCATGTTGTTCAAACAGCCTAGACATCCCTTCTCATAGAAAGGCATGAAACAAACTGTAAAGCAATTTATCTCATTAAATATGTTACCACTGTACACTTGAATAAAGTTTTTATGATGCAGGATTTGCATCATAAAGAAGAATTTAGGCAAGTTTACATATAAGTCATCTGGCTTTGAGAAACTACAGGTTAATATGTGTTTAACAGGCTTTCAGGAGCTGCTTTTCATCTCAGAGGGCATTCATTCTTGGGGAAGTTCTGCTTACATCCTCAGATATGAGACAAGAATACATCTAAAATGAGAGGGGGAAATTGGGCTAAGATGCTAAGAAGTGTCATTCACACTGACTAGAAGAAAATTTGTAAGTGTGAGGCAGGTGGAGATGCAGAACCTATTCCAAAAAGTCTGTTCAGATAGAAAGCTCAAGGTGGGAGGATGAACAGTCTACAGACGAGTATGAACAGTCTACATGTACACTCTGGTTTTATTTTGTACTGTATTCAAATTTTAGGAAAGAAATGTGTAACCCTTTGCTTTATGACTGTAGCAGCCTGTTTTCTTTCAGAAATTTGGCTTGTATTTAACATGGGCAATTTTGACCAGTGTGGATTATTTGTACCTTTACAAAGGCGATGAACCCAAGTATTGCCATACTGCACACGCACTGCTCAGTACCTAAGCTCTGGGGCATGTTCACCAAGAGTTTGGTGCATTTCCAGCTACACTGCAGGCATCATTTGGGGGATGACAAGCTCTAGGAGGAGCCATATTTTTAGGGCAGTGGAGGGACAACTGTGTCTTCAGACAGTCCTGTATTAGAGCACATGGAGTATTGTGCACTGTAAGGTATGAGAAGAGGGAGAATCCAGCCAGGGTATTCTAGACAAGCACTAAAATAGAAAAATATTTCTCATTTCCCTGTGCCCTTGAAGTGCCTTGGCACAATTAGCTGTGTTATCTTTTGGCTAGAGTGAAAATTAAGAAAGCCTAGCAGAGTCTAAAACCTCACACAGAGGAAATGGCTGCTGGTTTAGGCCACATTTTTCATTCAGCTCTGGGAAGATGCCTTAGCTGTGCTAGGTCATGCCTTAGCTGTGCTAGGTCATGGGGACATTGCTTTGTGCTACTGCTTGTCAGGACCCAGGACATCCCTCTGGCTGTCCTGAACAGCCAAGACCCCTGCCAGGGGGCTCAGAGACCCTGGCACAGAGCCCAAAACGCCTGTGGTTTTGATTATGACCCATGGAGCAAGTTACCAACCTTAGATGAAGATCTGCAAGCCATGACAAATTAAGTAGAATGATAGTGAATTTATCAAAAGGTGAAAAAGTCGATTTTGGGGTTTTTAGAATGGGGATTCAGGGGGGCAAGATGGAGGAATCTGGGCATGTCCAGCCCTTCTCCTTCTTCTTCTTGGCCTCCATCTTCTGCTGTGATGTTGGCACTTTTAGATTGGTTTAGAGTAGAAGCTCACTGTCTAACACAGGTGATAGGTATTGGAAAGTAATTGTAAATATTGTACACGTAGTTTTTAGTATAAAGACATAACACCACCCTAGGGGCAGGCAGTGTGCCTCTGTCTGTCCTGCTGAGGGGACCTCGGCAGGGCAGGAGAAAGAATTTTATAGCTAAGATACAATAAACAACCTTGAGACCAAGAAATTAAGAGCTCTGACTCCTTCTTCGAGAGCCAGGCTGGGAAAAGAGACTTTCTAACTTTTCTTGGGGTCACTCTGACAAGCTAAAGATCCCAACAACAGCTCACAGTGGAAAAGGCTGAGGAAGCAACCTCGTGCCTCACCATGAGTTCCTCCTGCTCCCACTCCCATGTCTGGCAGCCATACCTTCAGGTCATTGTTGAAGAGCTTCCCAACGCTCTGGAAGCAGCCACTGGGCAGCTGGTGCTTCTGCAGCCAGCGCAGAGCGCTGTGCACGTGGTCCTTGTCGATGTAAATGTGGGAGCTGGCCTGCCCAAAGGACCTGGCTACAAAAGCTGTCAGCCTGTGAGCAGAGCACAGAGAAATCCCATGTCACAGCCAGGAGATGAAGCAGCAAGGACAACGGGTTTAGCGTGACAGTAGCAGTTCTGGTCACTCACCACGTGTTGCCCTGCTCATCACCTTTCCCAAAGGCACTGTAGGAGCCATCGTCGTGTTTGTAGAGCAGCTGACGCTGGTAGCCTGTGACAACGGGACATGGCTGATTGTGAGCACCTGTAGCACCTCAAACTGTATCCCAGCCATGGGAAGATGGCTCCACAGCAAGAGGCTTCACTAGTCTTACAGTCAGAGCTGCTGAGACAAGGACACCAGCCCCAGCTCCCCCTGCACCCCACAGCATCAGCGTGACAAGAAGCAGTTGCACAGCCCTGCTGAAGTGGCCAGGAGGCTGCTCTCCATTACTGGAGCTGTTTGGAGCCAGTGCTTTGGGTTCCTGCCCTGCTGTTTGGCAGAAGGGGCGACATGCTCAGCCACCTCATAGCTCCCCATGTGCCAGGGAGCCCTCAGGGGCTTTGCTGTGAACAAAAAGGGTGGTAGGAGTGAGGAGGAAGGCTTTTCCTAGAGGGGACACAAATTAAACACTAATTACTTTTCAGCACTCCTCCTAGCCCTGCTGGGACTCAACAAAACACTTTTTTTATGGGATGTACAGGAAGCAACAAAGCCATGCCTTTGAACTTTGAGGGCAGAATGCTGTCTGCATCTGTTTGGTCTACCTCCACCCTCCTCATGGCCTTAGTGTTTACCCTTTATCTTTCCTCTCTGCCACCACCATTCTCTTGGATAGACCCCACTCTCCCGAATACATGTACACGATCTCAGTACGTGCTTGCAGTACCAGAGAAAAAGGGGGAAAGAAAAGGAGTAAAATCCTGTCCAGACAAGGAGACTGGCAGGCTGAAATATGAGGCACATTACAACGTGAGACACGAACATAGGCACTATATTAAATTCAGATTATACTGGAGAGAATTTACATGACCCCAAAATATATTTTCTAAAACACGGGGAAACATTAAGCTACTGAACTCCTATTTACTCCCAAAGGCTACTCTTTATTCCATGTAATAGCAGCTGATGCTGTCTTTTCACAAAGTGCTTCTGTGAGCCTTGGACTGGTAAGGGAACGAACAGGCATCACATAATGATGGAAATCACTAATTACCTACACCTTTCTCAAAAAAGCAGACTTAGTACCTCAATTGCCAGCAGAGACAAGTTGTGCTTTCTTCAGAAACTTTTCTTTCCATGAGATATTTCCCTTTTCTCTGTGATACCTTCCTTTGTCACAGCTCTGGCAGTCACTCCCACTCTTGCCCTTCAGCTCCCCACCAGATCTATGCCCCACACTCTTGATTTGTAGCAGCTTCATTTTGCAGCAGAAGGAAGAAGGACAATGCTTACCTATTGTCAGAAATGTCAGTGCTATATCCCTAATTTCTGGGTCCAGTTGTTTAGTCTTGTTCAGGTACTGGAGAATGAAGATGTTTGGTGCAAACAGGACCATGTTCTGTTCACCACAGCCAAAGGGCACATTTAGCAGCTGGTCTAAATTTTGGAGTGCTGGACCCATGATGTCACCTTACATTTGAGAGGAGAGACATGAGAAAGGAAAAGCACAGACACTGAGCAGTGTGAAGCAAAAGGACTGCTGCCTTCCCTAGGCTCTACTGGGATCCTAGAAAAGAGCCAGTCCCTGCCTGAACAGACATGATTGAGATTTCTGATGACCCTCCCTACATTAGGCCAGCACAGAAAGGAAAGCCATCATGGTTCTGGGAGGAGGAAAGGAAGCTTGAGGGAGTCTGAAGAAGGGTAAAGAGAGCTGTCATTCCTGAGTGGGTATCAAGATGGGAAAGGAATTGCAAAGACAAAGTTGGTGGAAATATGCAAGGATTGTTTTGTTTCACTTAAATATTGGAAAATATTACTTGATCGATATTTCTGAGGCCAATGTCACACCCCTTACAAATTATCTCATTAGGAGCTGGGTCAATGCATCAATAAGGCCAAAGATTTATGCAAGTTTTTTCACTGCAGACCCAAGAGCAGGAAAAGCCTTTCTCACCAATCACAGAGAACGTGACTCGGGCAGATCCCTCCAGCACTTCTGCGGGCAGAGTCAGGGAGAACTCTTCAGAGATGGTGTTATCTGAGGAAGGCAGAACCAGACATTTATCCCATGGAAGAAGCCATTCATACAAGTGAAACATCCAGGAGGTGAAGGAGACCCAGGTGAAGCATAATGTGACATCGAGTCACAGGAGCCAAGACTTGCAAACACATGCCTCAACACAGAAAATTTTGCCAGGTAAAAGATTGAAAGGACAAATTATAGTGGTTGTTCTCCCAGGCAGGATGGTGCCACCAGTGCTTGCTCTCTGATTAATTCCCTCCCACCTCTGGGTATTTGCAGTAACCCTGTCCTTTCCATCCTGGTCTCATGATCAATGGCAGTCAGGAATTTTTGTCCCCTACCTGCAGGACAGAGAAAGGCATTTTGGGTCTTCTCTTGTAGGACACCTCCTGGCTGCAAATGGAGAAAGAGTAGTTCAGATAGGGAGGACAGGAAAGGAAGTCACCCTGCCTCAGCAAGTTGGTTTGATGTCCAAGAAGGGGCTAAACTTCCTGTTATCATCTTGCTGACTGCCCCAGGGGACAAACCCTGTCGCCAGGGGTTCTCCACCCTGAGATGTGACCAACCTTCACAAGCAGAGATTTTATCACTGCGTCTCTCCCTCCTTGCAAAGGTGTCACAGCAATCTTGTTAGCACACAGACTGTGTGACTCTTCTGCCACGCTGCTCACGGTGACGTTCACTCTGCCTGCAGGGAGCACAGGGACATGTTGCTGAGCACTTCCAGTAGGCAGCTGTATGTACAAGCATTAGATCCAGACATGCAGACGTGAGCAAATTCCACCCCTCCTCCCACAAGCTGCCACGCATCCCTCTGCTCAGCCTCACCCAGCTTGGTCGCCGTCACATTCCACACAAAGGTTTTTGCTTCGTTGGCACAGAGGCAGCTGGTGAACTGGCAGCCTGGACAGGCATCCACCTTCAGTTCTGGGGTCTCTGTGAGGGTGGTGTGGACCTGAGCATGGTTGGATGTACAGGCACACATTGGGTTAGTGTTAGTAACAGTCGCTGCACCAAGCAGCAAATACCTGGGTGATAAAGTGTGAGGTTATGCTTTATGGCCCAGATACCATCATCAAGGGCTCCTGAGGAGCTCAGAGCTTGTCTTTGGGCTCAAGATTTTGTTCTGACAGAGGCCATGTGATTGGGGAAACTTGCTTGGAGGGACTCACCTGGATACAGTCCTTGAGGTAGTTGAAGACAGTGGCTTTTAGCTTGAAAGTCTCTCCTTGGATCACAGAGTATGGCAGTGATACATCCACAAAGAACGGCTGGAAGACCCTAAGAGAGGTCATAGGCGAGAAACCAAAGCCAATATCGGCAACGCAGAAGGTGTTGGCATTCCATTCTGTGATGGTGTCAGGTACAGCAACTTGGAGAGATGCTTGTCCGTCATCCCTGCAGCAGGAAGCAGAAGAGGAGGACATGCTTACAAGCAGTCAGAAAACTCCAGGAGTGTCCCTGGGGAAGGATGGCAGAGGCTGTTACCTACCCGACAGACACCAAATCCCAAATCCAGGTCTCTGGGAAAAGTGTCCGTGGTTTTGGTTTCTCCTTGTCGTCAGAGTGAGGTTTAGAATCAGCATGGGTAACTTGGCTGTCTGGTAGGGAGCAAGTGATACCACAGAAAACAGCATATATAATTACAGGTGAAACTAGCTCTTCATTCACAGGCAATCTAACACAAACCATAAATGTTTTGTGACACAGAATGTGAGTGGACAGGGCTGGTGTTTCAATGAGAATCTGACACAGTGTGGGTATATGTGGGGAACAGAGCTTTAGGGAGACATAGCTGGATAGAGTTTAGCCCAAGGCTCAGTCTGACGGATCCAAATTTGGTCTGGATCCAGCAGGAGACACACGCTGAAATGGAGTCACACTCCTTTAAATAATCTGTGAAAGTGCTGGTAGAAAGCACACTACATTCTGTATGAAAAACAGTGAACACAGGGGCACCAAGAAAGCATGGGGATTTGAGCTTCTACCTGTGATTTGTAAATCAGGTCCATTGAAAGGGACACAAGCTTTGTTGCTGTTATACACAAACAAGAAACACAGCAGGATGGGGCTCAGTTGTCTCAGCTGCAGGCTGAGAACTGGGAGAGGTAAGACCCTTCACTCAAGAAGTTGGACATGTCTGTTCCTTACCAAGAATAGAGTGTTTTCTTAGAGATATCTTTTTATGAAATTCTGGAAGCACACAGGAAACAGGTTTCTTGATTCTAGTGTTGGTAAATATTTTCATGCGCAGTTTCTGGGAAAATAGTAGAGACAGTAAATCACTGATAAACAAAAGGGAACAAGGAATGTTGAAATTATCTCATGATCATGGGTATCAAATGGGGGCTGGTGGCCAGTGGTGAAACATTTTTAAATGCTGCTTCTTTATATGCATAACCTTGTGGCTCAGACTCTTGACCAGTGCATGAGGAATGGAAACCAGTTTCTGAGGAATACTGGAAGCAACTATTTCTTCTCATACAAGCAGATTTCAACTAGATGTGCACTTCATATGCCCAACCCTAGCAATGACACACAGTCTAAGGAATAATCATCTAGGAGACAGCACAATAACATGCCTTTTGAAGGGAATCAGGTTCTGTATTTGTGTGGTAAAGTTCTCTCAAATTAAGAAACCCATGCAATTCAGACATTTTGGGTTGTTTTCAGTGTGTTGTTACCCTCTTCTCCTATTTTGAGGTGCTTCAACTCATATATTTTCCATATATTTCATTAAAGAGCATTCTGCCAGAAGCAGCACTCAGCACTTCTTGCATTTCAGTTAGCAGACATGTTAACACTTCTCTGGCTATCATGCTTGTTAGCATATCAGTTTATTTCGTTGTTTGTCTTGACAGTTAGCTATAAAGCCAAACTGTGAAAGACTAACTTTTATTTAAACTGCTTGAGGATAAGTAAGGAGATGCTCAATGAAACACAGAGTAAAGCAGTATGTAAATACAATAATAGCCAAGTGGTGATTGGTCAGAATATGGTGAGGTGCTCAGGTGTTACTGCTGTATTCTTGCCGTCCCCCCCCCCACTTTGTAGTTATGGGAGCCTGAAGTAAGTTTGTTCATTTTTACATTATCTTCTTCTTATCAGGTGGTTTGTACTGTACTTACTCAGCTTTCCCCATAGTCCCCAAATGAGTATGGCTACAGTGGGCAACAAGGAACAGATGACTTCTTGTAGGCATTCATGACAGCATATTGGAACTCACTAGGGGAAAGTTGGGAAAGTTTAGAGGAGGTGTAGGCACTCACCTTAAACAGGTTATAGACATCAGCCTCACTTTGGTACCATGGTGCACCCATCCTAGCCTTTTTGTGGGGTCTGGGCTGCTGGGGCAGGCAAGGGTATGCCTCAAAGTCTTCCAGGCGGTAAGGCAAGCCTCGTCCTCCAAACATGAAGGTGTTACTGAAGATTTTATAGTACAACTGCAATGGAAAAACACAGGTCTTCAAACAGAGCTGGCCAACAACCACGTGTATGGGTCAAACTTTTGGGTTGTAGCCTTCTATTCCATATTGAAGAGGTCTGCAGTTGAGGAAGTTGGCACTGACCCAGCTTACACTAAAGGACATAATATAAAGGACATATATAGGATAATATATACTAAAGGACATAATTCCAAGCAGTGGATGTAGACAAGCAGCTTTTAGGCTGCAAGACAGTTCAAGCCTTTCAACACTAGGGTGCAAAATTAGGATAAAAATGCTTCTGTTTAAATACAAGGCATTGGCACATCTGATCTACATATTTAAAGATTATTACTTTAAATACCTGTCAGCAGATGATGCAAGTGCTCTGCACTAGGACAGCATGCCTATGAAATGGACCACCAGATCACACTGTGGGCCCTATCAACTGGTGTAGTGTATCCCCCTGGATTTGGTGAGGCTTCTTTGTAACACACTGTACACTGCTATAATTTAACTTACTACTTTGCATGAGGCATGTACCTGTTTTATCTCTGGTACACATTGTGGATTTATGTTAGAATTTTCAGGTTTTGCAGTATTTTTACTCCAAGTTTTAAATTAATTCCTGGGAAACACGCAGCTGCTTTAAGGTAGGTGCCTCCAACCCCTCTGATTCTCGGAATCCACCTGGGTGCTGACAAAATACTGACCCCTTTTCACCAGCCACTGTGTGCTCTGGGTGCTCTCATCTAGCTACTGTTTTCTAAAGAACTGCTCCAAAATACTGAGCTGTTGCATGGTTTTAACTCAGCAGTGGTTGGGGCAGAGGGACAGGAGGACCCTGCCAGGGCAAAATTCCATTTTAAAGGCTTAACCTCACAGTTTGGTGGAAGATGGTAGAGCAGAGATGTGGATGTGAGGGAGGCTGCTAAGCACTCTCCCTCCAAGCAGAAAGCACCAGCATCTCCTTGAAGTGGCTCTCCCTGCCTCCCCCTGCAGTGCCAGGTAGCATCCACCACCCTTCAGGCAGAGGCTCACAGCACAGAGCTGAGGACGAGAAACACGATCACCCCATAACTGCTCAGGAGAGGCCGAAGAAGGGGCATGGCAGGGCAGCCACCCAACACTGCAGCTGTCCTGGGATGTCCTGTGGGCTTCCTGCCAGCCATGCATGGAGGCAGAAGGCAGGCAGACGTTAGGAAGTTGGACAGGGCAGGCTGCACTCACACTGTGTTCTGTTGGGATTTTGTTCCTATTCATGAGGACGCTCTTGTCGACAGCTCGCACAGAGCACAAGGACCCTGGAGCAGCCATGAGGTTCAGTCTGACTTGTGAGCCTGGGACCTCCTCCTCGTGTGAGAATTCCAGTGCCACCTGCAAAAGAAGACAAGGTCTGGGGGCTTAGCCTTGGAGAGTGAGACCCTCTGACTCTTATATGTCAGGACTGCAGAGGGAAAGACTTTGTATAAGGTAGGGAAGGGGGATGAAGTGCTGAATCAAGCCATCCTGGAAATTCATTGGGAAGGTTAAAGGGGCTGCAGTGCACAGAGCCCTAGCCAGAATTCCTCTACTACCACACATCCACCACCCTCTGATCCAGAACTACCACAGGGAGCTAAGCAGACAAGTTTCTCTTCTGTGTTAGGGAGCGTATGAGAGACAGTGTGTTGCAAAGTCACTAACAGGGAATGGGGGGAAAAAAGAGTTCAAGGGAACCTGGTTTACTCCTTGAGCAAAGCTTGCCAGTTGGTGTTGTGGAGAGCAGAACCAGGAATTCAGGGAGAAGGAGGTTATCTGTCTTGTTTCCCACCTAAAATACTTGGGCATCTGGTTTTGCATATATCCAGCTTATACCATTTGGATGAGGATAAAACAGGACCAGGAACTACAGCAGATCAGAGCACATCAGCAATGCTATCACACTCCTTGTGTGATTTCTGCTCACCTGATGGCTAAAGCACAATGCTACTACAAACTCCTCCATATCAGCCACCACCTCTCCGTCTGAGAAGATCACATACACCAGAAGCTTGATGCCAGGCAGGAAGTCATTGCCAATAGGCAGAGTCAATGAGAAGGAGCCCTGCAGATCTGCACTAGACAGCAGCGAGGAAGAGAGGGACAACATCCAAACAAATCAACTCACTGGAGTGGGACACGCATTAAGAATCAAAAGAGGGACTTAATAATCTCTGCCTTGCAGATAAGAACACCTCACACAGACAATGTCACAAATTAGCAATAAACCAAGCATACCCGCCATTTATTTGACTCATGTCTTCTTCAAAGGTACAAGTTAGCAGCAAATTCATAAGATTGGATGTTATATCAATTAGACAAGACAGAAGGAGCAGTTGCCTAGAAAGACCCTGAATTGAGAGGAGATTTTGTTGGTCTTAGGAGAAGGATCACCATTAAGAACTCAGTTCAATATTTCCCACCTGTGGATAAGAATAACACCTGCAGACAGAGCCACTGGAGAGTGGTCAGTTTTCTGGAGTGTGTTACAAGACACTTCTCATGTTTTTACTCACTCTCATGCTGGGTAATTGGCACCTTCTTCTTTCCGCTGAAAAGGATCTTGCCTTTTGCTATCACCTGAAGAAAAAGAGAAGCACCACTCAAGAGTCTGAATTACAAGAGCAGGAGGAGAGTGTGAAAAGAACACAGGAAGAGAGAATGGCATCTGACAAATGTTTCCCCAGAAGTTCCTCTGGCAGGACATGATTTCCATTTCCATCTCTGCAGCAGAGATGCTGATGGTATAACTGGGTAGGACTTGAGAGGTGTTAGTTAGGCTATGAGAAGGTGGGGCTGCTTGCAAAGCCAGGTACTTCTGAAGCTATGGGCTATGAAGCTCTGCTCTTAAGACCCTGTGAACTCTGATCTTTGCATTATTAGTATCCAGTACTTTCTGATTGTACGAGTGAGTCCAGTCCAGTAACCAAGACAGTCATAACCTCTCAGCTAGGCTTTAGTCACACCTTTGCTTTGACTCACTTTCTTGAAAGTGGACTTCATGAAAACTCTATTGCATACCTCTGCTGTGCATCAAGGCCCTGTGCAAGGGCCTCTCAAGGTTTTCCCTGCAAAGATACAGGCGAGGGAATGTCAGCTGCCCCAGAGATTGCCTCTTAGTTCTCAGACAGATTGCCCCAGACACATATAGACATCCGGGGCTCCCCTTCTGGGCAGAGTTCGGGCTAGCCAGCCAATTCCATCCATGTGGACATAAGAGAAAGTAGGGCAAATGGCAGGCATCTATCACCCAAGCTTAAGTCAAGACATGGATAACAAAGCAATGCAGCTGGGGGCTAGGAGCAAGTCCAGGAACTGGAAAGCAGGTACAGGTTTGAGCAGAACAGAAGTCACAAGCTGGCTGTCTAGGACTAGCTTTATCTTTCCTTTGAGTATCTCTTTGCTGTGAGAAAAGGGTAAAATGCCAGTAAGCTTAACCTTGCCCTGAGAATCAGCTGTCTTCTGTGCTCACCAGGTAGTAGAAATCAATGTGGTCTTCATCGGGGCTGAGTTTATTCTGGGAAAGGATATAATCCACCTGCACTTCCTCCTCTTGATCACAGAGCATCATGTCATCCTTGGCCTTGATCTCCAGGAAGCTGTTGCTCTCAGAGTAGAAAGGTTTCAGCCAACGGAAGTCCTCTCCTTCAATTGCACCAGAAAATGAACTGTCGTCACTTGGAGGGCGGTGGGTACCCTTCCGAGCACAGAAACACAAGGTGGCAATACAATTAGTATCAAGTGATGCAAGAGAACTTGTACACCTGCTGAAACTCTGTTATCACCTGAGCTGATGGCAGACTGCACATCTGTGTGCCTAAAAAAATTTGTTGAAACATCATTTTAAAGTCTCTTACAAGATTTCTTCTTACAAAGTTTTAGCAAAAATCCAAGCTTAGTAGATTTGACACAATCTCATTTTTCCTCTTATTTTTCATGGGACACACCCCATACCAGACAAAAGATTTTCAGTGGCTGATACTCACCCTCAGAGAAACCATCGTGCTGTTCCAACTGGTGGTATCCAGTGTGAAGTGAGCTTCCCCCATCTCATCTGTGAGGAGTGACAGCTGTGTCTCCTCATCATTGACATCAACTATTAGATGGACTGTTTCATTACTGAGGGGAGACTCTTCACTGCGGAAGATCATCTGTAGGGAAGGGGGGAAAGTTAATACCCTGTTATGCCAGACTCTGAGGCACTGACAGTGCTTAATATTAATTGCTTCTATCACTTGGTTCCCTCAGCCCTTCTAGCTTTCAGACCAGTTGGAAGGATCCAAATAAAAGTCCAATAAATACATGAAACCAACAATTTGAAGCTGTTCAGGACTGGAACAAAATAGTAATACAGGCAATGAGACACCTCTATTGGGGGAAAAGGTGAACTCTTCAGACCCTGAGGTGTTTCTTGGACAATGCTGGAGGATCTTTGATGATCAGAAAGAGATTTGTCCCCAGCAACCTAACTCTTGCTGTTCCTTGCCCTCTGTGTTGAGGTCAGTACCGGCCCAGGTGAAAGTGTTTCTAGCCCCAGGACAGCGGTCCTAGCATCACCCAGGTGACCCGAGTCAGAAATGAGTGCCAGTGAACTGATGGGCAAGGCTTTAGAGATTTCTGCCAAGTTACCATGAGTTTTCATCCCAAGGGAATGTTATGTGCCAGCTGACGCACCCCCCATCCCATATGCACAGATTAGTTTCAGGAGATGCTCCTGGGGAAGCCTCCAGAAACTGCAGCTGGCCCCAGAATTCCAGTCCAGGAAATATACTATGTTAGAATGGGGAGAAAAAAATTTTTTCTACATGAGGCTTCACTCCTAGTTTCTGAGTGCCAGCAGAGCAGCATTGACTTTCCTGGAGACTGTTCCTTTTTTCCCACAAGAGGTTTTATCTGTGATGCATTCTGAGCAGAGAAGGGATCCATGAATGTTACCTTCCCTGTGTATGGTATCCCTCGTTTGTAGAATGGATGGAGGTCGATGAACTGTACAGCTTTCTTTATCCATGCAACAGAAATTTGAGCCGTTTCCTCAGAATGGGCTCCTGGGTGGGGAAATGAAAAATCTGTTCAATCTGAAGCAGTGCTCTTAGGGAAGCAGAAGTAAAAAACGTACTTCAACGCTACCTACAACATCTACAAGCTCTAAATTTAGGAAAGAAAATACATTCTTCTAGGATATTATTCCATCAAGCTTTCTGGTCTCCCTGCTTCATGACATGATGCATAATAGGCTATAAGTATTTATTTACATGTTTATTTGTTTGTGTTTTTTGAAGATAAAGGGAAACTAGATAACTGTTTAAACAGTCTAGGACTTTGCAACTGGCTGAGGAACACCCTGGTGTCCAGGCAATCACTATGAAGTTACACATATATGAAGGGAGGTGAACGGTGGAAGGATTAGGAAATCTGGTAAAAACAGATGGAAGAGGTACTAGATAGAGTATAATAGAGACTATTGCCATAACAAAAGACATGGGAACCTTCAAGTTACTTTTTCAAAAGACATTCCACTGCCACATAAAGACCAAAGCCAAAAATGTTGCCTGTGAAGAAGAGAATGCTCCACATATTATCCAGTACCTGTTCCATTTTCCACCACTTTGCCTTTTGCAATTATGTCACTGTCAGCTTCATTTATTTCCAGAGCTTCTGTCTTTATTGTGAAAGTAGCGCAGCCATCCTTATTTGTCTGCACAGAGAGGAGAACAGAGAGAATGAGTGTGGTGTGGAGGAAGACAAACTGTTCCATAGATGCCAGGCAATCCTAAAGAAGTATTTCCAGATATTTTTGGAACAGAGGAAAGCTCCCAAAACCTAACTGCAGAAACCCATCATGGATATCTTAGGCAGAAAAGAAATCAATATGCTTGTATTAAACAATCACAAAAAAGTGGCAAAAAAAAAAAGTACTTAAGGCAAATCACATAAGGGTTAATTATGTCACAGAGAATCTCAGGAGACTGGATTCAGCCCAAATCCTGTAGCTGAGAGAGCATGAATTTCATTATGTGAGCTAAAGGTCTCCCTGAAATGCTATGGCCCTGATGAATAAAGCCTGGCAGTGTGGCTTTCCAGACATGACCATTCCTGTGACATGGCCATATGAAACACAGAAATTCCTGCCAGGTGCAGATGGCAAGAGCTTTGCCAATCATTGAGGCAGAGCCTGGGTATAGCCAGTGTTTCTAGCCCTGCCTAAGAAGTGCTCCTCAGAACCTTTCAGGGCCTCTTACATGCCATGTGGAGCTGGCATTCAGCTGATGTTTTGCACAGCTAAGACTGCACGGCATTCCAGCTGGAGTGCATTTTAAAAGATGCAGAGATCCAGCTAGATTTTTCTATTCTGGCTCATTGCTGGCTGGTCTGACATTTAAAAATATTTCTTGTGACTTTCAGGCCAAAGCCCGTGCATCTGAAACCCGTGGGAAAAAACAAATGCGAAGCATAACCACAAAAAATAATGGACACGGATGAGAAGAAAATGTAACCAGCAATGGACATAATTTCAGACCAGACACTAGCAAGCTTTAGATGACTCATTGTGCAGGGGTAGAGCAAGAAACAGGACATCAGTCCTGGATCCACAGTCCATGTGATGCTCTGATAGCCTGATTATAGGTGGGCGTGGTCACCGGGCTGAATAGGCCCTGGTAGGCTATTGGTAGGCTATTCAGTGATCTGAATAGCCCCACGAGATGGGGTGATCTGATTGCACACTATGTGATACAGACCCTTGGAAAAGGTCCTAGGCACCACTGCTTCCCATGGCTTACACTTTCTCCCAAGGCAGGGAGTCAGGAATGCGCAGCTAGAGCAGTAATTCAAGCACAGGGTTATGGGAAGAGGAATCAGTGGTCTGATCATGTCCAGCAACTGGGAAGATACCAGACTGAACAGGTTGGTGCCCATCTGAGGTGCATTGTGGCAGGTTAAGGGGGCAGAAACACATTTCCAGACACTTTTTGATCTCCTATTTGTTCACCTACCCAGCTGTTTTGCTTCTGAATCGCTGAACTTGTAGAATTGCCTTTCCTGTCCTGGGAGCATGTCATAACAGTGATTTCTACTTTCCCTTGAACAGGCTTCCCATAAGTATACCTATGTCAAAAGAGAGAAACATTCACCAAAAGACAGTCTGCTGACTGTCAGCAGAAATATTGGTATAGGACACCTCCCATCCTCATCAGGGGAAGTGGAGCCCAGAGAGCTTTGCATTGTACCTTGTTTGCTCAGGAACTTTAGCTCATCCTTTAAAATCATTTTGCATCCCTCTCCACCCACTACACCCAGCATCTTTAGTGTCCTTCAGCCTCACTGTAAGTGACCAGGTGTGACAAGGAGCCCATTCCAGAGTGTGGTCTGTCTCCCCAAGACACAGGGTAATGCAAAATGATCATACTGACAAGGGGAAGATCACTTCTTTTTCTTGAGCAATCTGGAGGTGACAGTGGAGTCAAAGGGCAGAGATCACAATGGTATCATGTACTCACTTGCCACAGACAACCAGCTGAAATTCCTCATCTGATGTAGTGATATGTGGAGGGTGCTCAATTTCCACCTCAAATTTTTTCAGCACTGTATGGAAGAGAGTAGGACAAGGATGGAGGAAAAACCAATGGATGGTATGGATGAGTATAGACACTGAGAGAAGCTGTAGCTGCAGTTCAGATGAGGGAAAGACAGTTACATCCCCAGCTCTTCATCACCATGCTGCAGTCAAGTTACTCCCTCCAGCCACACCACCCTGTACTTGCTGCTGCAATTGCACATGGGACTGCTTTCTACTCCAGCTCAGGCAAGGCACATGGCGCAAGGTTTTGTCTTTACCAATGCCAATTAATGGGAGCAAGGCATGATTCCACTTCCCATTACAGGAGCTGACTGGAGTGGATGACGCACCTAGCTCAGCAAAACATGCTCATTACAGGGCACAGATGCAGGTAGAATGAGATGTCAGCCCACAGCCTCTCCTTTGTACCCTGTGCAGCTGCAGAACCTCCAGCCCCATGTGAGATGTGCACACAGACCCATCCATCCTTGTGTCCATTCTGTTGTTCTCCCAAAGCAAAAGGTGGGATGGACACTCTGCTCTCTCCTCCAGCTACCCCCACTGCTTTTCCCACCCCTCTGATGTTGGAGTCTCACCATATTCCTCAACACTGAATTCTTTATAAGCCATGTTCTGCTGCACTGAGATGGTATAATTCCCAAGGGATGCTTCAGACGCCAGGGGGAAGGATAGATCCACAATGCCGTGATTTGACTTTACATTCAGCCACTCAGCAATATGGTTGTTTTCAGGATCCTGTTTGGGAAAGGACATGTAGAGCCACAAGTCACATTGGGCACATGTATCTGGCAGGTCCAGCCATACTCAGGCACAAGAAGGCACTACAAGGGCTTAAACTTGACCCAGTAGAGAGGACTCTAGATTGCCAGGAGATATACCTTTGCTTCCCTCCAGTATTATTTTAGTAAACTTAGGAATTACAGAGGCTGCCAAGAACAGCAAAGCTACTGAGAAGTGGCAGCATCATAACACTAGGGGAAGGAGAAGCAGCTGTGCTGACCACATAGAAGCTGACCACACAGAAAAACCTTCAGCCGAACCTGAACTATAACCATAACTTCATGACGTTACATTTGTGGCACAACTCTGGGAGTGAAAGATCACAGCAGAAGAGACAGATATATCCCTTTGGTCACTTCTTTGTCACTTACCAGCAGCCATATCTGGGAATACTGTAAAAACAAGAGAAACACAATCTCAGTTTTGTAAAACAGCATCCATGTGAACCAGTATAAAGAACTCTGCCTGACATGGGTCCCTGCGCAGAAATTCCTGCCCCATCCAGACCCCACAGTACATCTCCTCCTCCCTCTGTGCCAGCTTACACCTGTCTTTCTTCAAGGGACCAGTGGATGAGTGGTTTCCTTCTAAGATAATTTATTCTTATGGTTTAACAGGCATGAAAGGAGATATCTTGTTCATAAGCCTCTCACCATGTCTCATGCTGAAGCTCCACCTTCTAGAAAAGCACAAAGTGATACTCACCTCATCTTTAATGACCTTAAGGTTCTCATCAAGGTTCACAATTCTAAATTTCACTGTAGAAATAAAGAAAAACATAGTAAAGTATTCTGGCTGCAACAGGTCCTTGCACAAACTTGCTTCTCCTTTTCTATGCTCCAGTATTCATGTCTCTCTGTTTACCTCAGAGATGCTCAGGTCTTTTCCCAAACAGCCCTCCCCAGAACCTCCCACCCCAGAGGGCTTTGTCTGGGAGGCTTATACACAGCTGTGTGCTGCAGAACCCCACTGCCTTTACCTAGAGAGATTACAAATTGGGCTAAACAGTGGGATTGTCTACAGTGGAGTCTGTCTGCAGTCCATTCATATTGTGAAGACTGTGGGGACTCTGTAATTCTACAGTTTGGAACTGACACTCTAGGTTTTACTCAAACATGAACAATAGTCTTCAAGGCTGTCCAGTGTCCTGGAGAGTCCTGGTTTTCCCTTTAGGTCTCACTAGAGATATGGCACCAAAATAACACCCAGGAACAGCAGGTTGGGAATTTGGTGTAGCACACCTTGGCGGGGAGCATCCTGGCTCAAACTGTTTCTAGAAACACTGGATAATAGAGATCTGCTTCCTTCCATCTCCAAGAGCCTTAGCTTGCTGCACTTGGTGAAATCTTCCCTCCAGGTGTGGCTGCTATCTTGACCCTTCCCTCCCCATTTCAATATGCTGCCTTCTTGCCTTACCTGTTTCTCCAGGTTTGTATAAGTCCTTGTCTGTCTCTATCAGAATTATATTCTTCTGGGGCTTGACCAGAACTTTTTTGTCACCATCAAGGAGCACTTTGTCTCCACTGTGGATCAGGACATGCAGAGAAGCCACCTCCTCTGACTGTCAGGTTAAAAAAAAACCAACAAATTACCTCAGACTACAAAGAGCTTGAAAGCGAACCAGAGGCACTTGTCCTTCCAAAATCTCCAATGTCCCCCTCCTCCTTTCATCTACTCTGATTAAAGTCTCTCCTTTCCCCAGTCATAGTCTTCTTTTTTTTGTCCACCTTCTTCATTACCTTTTCTTTGCCCTTCTGCTTGTCATGTTTGCCTCTTTGCACATTTATTTTTCCTCTTTACTGTCTTTCCCACCCTGTATCTCCAACATTAACATGGCTCAGGCACAGGAGAGGCTGAAGCCCTCAAATTTGTAAGAGGAGAGGCAGACAAGAGACATGTCCTACCTCTGTCTCGGAATCATCTGTTCCTCCAGGAATTAACATGAAGTCTGGCACCTACGTTGATTGACACAAGGAAAAGCAAAAAAAATTCATCAGAAACTTTGCATCTTATCACATATATAAGACATCATCTCACTGTTAAAAAATCCCCAAACTTCAGAGTCCAAATTCTTCTGTATGACTCTGTAACCCACTTGTGACAGAGAAGCAGTCACTGCCTTGTTTATGAACTTAATAGTGAACTGACCAACATGTCCTTCTCCCACTTAACATAAATGAGAGAGTTTTATGGAACTAAGTAAACCATAGGAAAGTCAGATCCAAAGTAATGAGAGATGGGATACTGATGAGGCAAACACAGGACATCTCAGCATCAGAGAGACTGAATTCAGCAAGAGGAAGATTTTTTTTGGTGGTTTTTATTTTTTGCTAACAGCAGACTTCCTTGGCTTTCCGAACCAGGACTTGCTCTCTCCTAAGGGTTGGCACCAAACTCTTAGTTAATCATTGTCATGTTGATGTAAAGCCCAAAAGTGACTACAGCCCCTCCTTGAATTCTGCTGAGTCTGCAGGGCAATCAGGGCATAGGCACAGTGACTTTGTGCTGTGCTGAGGAAGACAGGGGCAGTTTGTAGAGCCTCAGCACCACACACATCTCCATGGCTCTCCAGAAATGTAGCTGAAGGTTCTACAGTCAGTGTGGCTCGATAAGCTAACTACGGCAGTTAGCAATGACAGGAACTCAAGCCACTCCAGAAATATCCAGAAATATCCTTGGTGAAATTCAATTCATTGTTGGTTCAGGGCCATCACAGCTAAATTAAAGCAAGCTCAATGTCTATGCAGGCCGCAACTACATCTGGCAATGTAGGTGCAGCTTTAGAGCACAATGGTCCTCTTGGAGCTGAAGGGGCAGGCTCCTGAGGAAACAAGGATGAAAAGAAAGTATTTGCAATGCATTGACTTTTGCTCTGATATACAAGCACTTTTAGGGGCAAAACACTGATTAAACTGAAAATGAATATTTAGCACCACACTTTAAGTAGGATGAAATGTGCTGATACAGATCAAAAGAAATCTGTTCTTTTCTATAAAAATCTTTTTATACATAGAAAAGATGCCCTGCTATCTTGGACTCCAGGACACTTGTATTTTGCCTAGCACTGGTAGGGAAATATACTTATCCTGCTTGGAAGCTATGGCAAGGAAAAGGACAGTGTACCCAGAGAAGTGCCGTGCTCTTGTGTGAACATGAAAGCATCCCCTGCCAAATCAGTAGCCACAGCTACACTCACCTGGAAGGTGATGCTCTGAGAAGTGCCTGGCTTCTCCACATCCTGCTCCACCAGTGTGTGATTCTGGGTTTCTGTCTGCAAGGTGACAGCCAGGTGGACAGCCTCAGTTAGGGAGCTGAAGTGAATGTAGAGCTTCTCCTCCTGGGACTGCCGAAGGATAGCAGGGAACACCACCATATAGTGACTAGAAGAGAGCAGTACATGTTCAAAAACAGGTCAGAGGCTGAGGTGGACAGGCCAGCATCCATCTCTGCTACTTTCATGAAGAGGTAGACCAAGGGTGAGAAATGTCTGGAGGACTGCATTGAAGGAAGTTTAGCTCTTTTAAGCTCCTTTTCAAATGAGAAAGGAGGAATATGCCCAGCATAGAGAACTCCCAGTTTCTCTGTGTCACCACCCTGCCACCAGCCAGGACACAGCTGCCCAGACGACAATGCTCCAGTTGTGAGTACACAGAGCAAGGCTGTGTGAGGAAACCAAAGAAGCCAAACATTCAGTGGCTGAGGCATTAGGCTTCCATCCTCACACCAGATTTCACTCCACCAGCACAGCACAAACAGAGGCAGAACTCCTGTGGCCTCTGTAGCTTTGTGGTGTGTGCAGTGCAGCTCCTCCACAATGCCCGGGACTCTGCAGGAGCTGCTTCTGCTCAGCCCCCTGGGAGCCAGGCTCCCACCATCCAGCTCTGGGGTGCCAAAGAGTGCAGCCCCTCAGCACCACCCCTAACAACAGGCCCTTCCCCCAAGCCCCCCAAAATCAAAAGGAGAGAGTCTCACGGTTCCAGGCTTGCTGCAGCTGCAACTGGGAGTAGGGTCAGGGCTAAGAGGAGCAGTGGTGCTCCCATTGCTTGGGCTGGGACAGAAAGCTGACAAGATCCACACTGGAGGAGAGAGCTGCATGTACTGATGGGTTGGAGCAACCCTAAATACCCCCTCAGATGCTCCTAGGTTCAAAGAGTAGGGGAGTTAATATATGGAGATAATATCTTTTCTAGGCTAATGACATGAGCTAATATTTACTTACTCCCACCAGCAGCAGAGTGAAGGTCACATAACACAGTTCTCCACCCACGTTTACATTCAGGTGGTATTCCAGGCTGTGGGTGCCAGGACACTGGGAAGGGATATGTGGAAATACATGTCTCTCACTCAAGCAGAAGGGGACTTGGGAGAGTCTCATCTCATCTGTGATTGGTCTGGAGCTTGGCTGTAGTATCTGATCAGAGCCAAATCTGCACATCGGCTACTGACCTCAGCTTGTAAAAAGCATCCTCAGCTTGTAAAAAGCAACATTAGTGATCTTCCCCTCATCCAGTCGTTACTCTGAGCTGGGAGTAAAATCCTTTCAAATCACCTCCATCCCATGCATCCCTGCCTCTGTCCACCCATCCATCCCAGACATATCTGATCCTCCTGGATACTCTAGAATCATTTCCAGGGCAGTTCCTGCTACCTATGCCAACGCCTCTCATAGTTCCACTGTTAGGCCTTTCCAAATAAATAAAATATGTATGAACACTTTAAGTCCACACATGTTTTATCAAATCACTACTTTACATGTGCCCAAGCTGAATGCCCAGTCTTTTGACAGATTCCCCCAGCCATAAGGTGATTCTACACTGACCACCCCCCTCCTCCAGACTCTTCCTGGGCACTGCACCCTTGTGTGTTGCAAACAACTAAACAACTGTTTAGTGCAATACAACACTCGTATTTCCATTTCCTGAGTGGCAGCAGTGAAGAGCATAGGGCTTGGATGAATTTGCCCTCTAGTTACAACCTCAATTGAAGGTGGACATCCTCATTCTGTCCTGGCCCTTGCTGTGTTTTAGCAGAGCACAACCAGAGGTACGCAAGCACAGAGAGAATTTGGCATCTGCCCGTGCCTTGCTCCCAGCTGAAGCAATCCCTGGATTTACTTTGGCACAGTCTGCATCCGTGTGCTTAGCACCCACGCTCTTAGACCACAGTCTGATGTAACAGGGGCACACCAGCCTTTAACCTATCACTGACGCTGCAGATAAACCTCAGGTTAAAGCGCCGTATGTCACTGATCTGGGAGCACGTGTCAGTCTCCAAAATTAAAATGGGTTCAAGTCCAAAGTAGTGAGACAAAACCAGAAAAACAACCAAAAGATAATAAAATGCTAAAGTTCTTCCCTTCCTCCAGGGGGAAATGGGGACACTGGCAGAGATGCACGCGAAGCCCTGGGCTGGTCCAGCAGGAGTGAAATTTCAGTAAGAAGCAAATAATACCTAAGAAGTTCTACAGAAGAAGAACCATGGAGAAAAATCCGCCGACATCCCAAAGAATTAATTTGTATCCAAATGTTTCTGATGACATCCCAGTAAAAAATTGGGGATTTTTTTTTAATTGGGCCCCTGTACCAAATACAGTAACTAAGTACTGCTGCTGCCAGCAGCTGTGCTGCCTAAGGCAGACAATCCCTCTCCCGGGGAAACACCGACAAGCCTTACAGAGTCTGAAAGCAGCTGCCTCTGGTTTGTAGGCAGTAAACACTGTCGCCACCCCTTTCTCCCGCCCACATTCCAGCCACGAGCAGCCGATCTCCACCTTGGTTTTGAAGCCAAGGGAGGAACGGGCGTCTGGTCAGGGCAGGAGTTGCGTCCTCCTTCGGCTCTGGATGAGGGGGAGAAGGAAGACAGCAGGAGCAGGGGAGAAGGGGGTATTGAGGAGTGGCTAAGCTTTCCTTGGAGGAATTCGACGTACAATCAGCTATGTGGAGGATCATTTTCCTGTGGGGCTGCATCCTTCTCCTGCCTAGCACGGCTGGAATGCCTGCAATGCTGTAAGAACATCACTGCTTTGCAAATGTGCTCTGGTCTGTTAGGGATCCCGGTGGGGGTGGCAGTAGATGACAGAAATAGGACAGAAGTCTTAAGGCGAGGAGTGCTTTTCTGGAGAGGCATAATTTCTCACGTTCCCAAGGTTTTGCTTGATTTCCATGTGCCCTTTCCCCACATTCCTCCTGCTAACTGGTTCTTCCTTTAGTGCCTTTGATGTAGACCATGTATTTCAGCAAGGACTCAGGCAGAACGACTCTGCCAGCTTTCTGCATGTGCTTAATTCTGACCTTCCAATATCTCACATCTCCTACTGTGTTCCAGAATATGTTTCATTTGGGCTAAGCCTTTCTTCCCAGAAACATAGGTCACCATTTAATAGTTTAGCCAGCAAAGCTGAGTGTCTTTACAAAGTGAGCAAACATGAGCCCAAGTATCTGGTAGGGATGCTCTCGGTACAGCAGTGTGTTTGTTCAGGCTTGGCTGTCCATCTGCTCCCACCACGCCTTTTCTGAGACCTCTCTCAAGGACAATTCCCAGCACAGCTTCTCTTCATATACTTTGTCAGGAATGCAGCTCTTGTTCCAGCAGACACTGCTGTAATGTCCTGGCTTGTGAACTCGTTCTGGCTTTTTCTTGAAGGCGTTTGCTTCTGCAGCCATGGCACAAGTGCAAACAGAAGCATGACTGTGCTTGAGCAGTAGATGTTACAGTGAAAAATACGGCAGTGAGTTGTAGCTGGGTTCCCTCCTGCTGCACGTGGTGTGGTGTGCACAAGCCTAGTTTTAAAAACCTTCTCCAATGGGAGTACTTCCTCTAGGACATGTTCCATAGGCTGACAAGCTCCCACACAAAGGATGTGCCTTACTGCTGTCTGCTTGCCACTGTTACCCTCAGCATAAAGCTTTGCTTCAAGTGGAAATACCACTTCCTTCAATAGGTTGTCTGCTGTCCTGCCTGTATTCCAATTTTTTGGTAGATTTGTGATCCAGCTTCGATCTTGGGACCCTTGGATGACAGACCCAGAGATGTTCTTTCTTACTTTTATAGTTCAGAAGGCAAAGGCAAGGATGAAATGTTAAAGGGGTGTAAGAAAATGTTCCACAGTAAAAGATCATTAAAAGCAAGGAGGGGTATGGGAGGTTTCAAGCAGTGCATTTTTAGTGCTCATCCCATCCTTTGGCACAATCAGCAAGAGGGAGGTGCCATGAGTCAGCTCAAGTAGGAAAAACAAAATGTTGTTTTCATGTGTTTTGAGATCCTCAAGGCAGCTTGGCAGCACTTGAGTGTGACAGCAGTCAAAGGCTCCTGGCCAGCAGGACTTTGACTCCTTCTCGCCAGGGTGCTGAGCTCCAACTGAGAACTGCCAGCAGGTCATCTCCCTTCCTCCTGCTTTTCTGATCTTTCCAGGCCCTGCCCTCTGCTTCCCACAAAACATGCTGCTGGCTGAGCCTGTCCAGAGGCAGTGAGTGGGAGGAGGCAGTGATAAGAATTTTGAAATCTGCTTGAATGTTGGCTTTTTGTTGGTCCTAGATGCTACAGTACAGTAAAAGATGGAAACAAACAAACTATGAACAGCTTTCTGGTGTAATGGTCGCAGCTCAGAGTAGATGCAGGGATGGTAGAGCAAGCAGAGTGCAAAGAGGACAAGAGTGTCAGGAGCTGAAGTGAAGGTGCTCATGAGTCTCTGGGGCTGGGACATGAAGCTGGGACACTGGGTCCCTCACAGAGGGTGTTGTTTCTGAGCCCAAGAACAGCGGGAAAACCAGTCAACAAAACTCATGGTGGTAATGTAGTGTGGTTCAGTGAAAACATTGAAGACTTGGGAGACCTGCAAGAAAGCCAAGCTGGTGCTGATCCCTTGGGTGACGTGGGGAGGTCCCTTCACCTTATTTTCACTTTCAGTTTGTAAGGCAGTGACTTTATAATTTTATATGTGGACGCAGCATATAGCACTTCCTTACTGTCCATGTCTGCAGTACCCGTAGATGAGAACAGTCCCACCGGTGTCATGACAGTGGAGTAAAGAGACCAGAAGTCTGTTAGGCAGTACCTAAATACAGGTCAAAACCTGCCCTCTTAGAAAGTCAGTTTAACCTCACTTTTTTCTTTTTTCTTTTTTCTTTTTTCTTTTTTCTTTTTTCTTTTTTCTTTTTTCTTTTTTCTTTTTTCTTTTTTCTTTTTTCTTTTTTCTTTTTTCTTTTTTCTTTTTTCTTTTTTCTTTTTTCTTTTTTCTTTTTTCTTTTTTCTTTTTTCTTTTTTCTTTTTTCTTTTTTCTTTTTTCTTTTTTCTTTTTTCTTTTTTCTTTTTTCTTTTTTCTTTTTTCTTTTTTCTTTTTTCTTTTTTCTTTTTAACAGAAACTATGCTGTGGCAATACCATCTCAGCTCTACTACCCCTTCTCAGAGACAGTGTGTCTCCAGCTCAGCAGAGAGCAAGCAGTCCCAATCCATGTGTCAGTCACCTTGCAAAGCAGAGCTGGGAATGAGACCCTGATCACTCAGTCCATCTCTCAGCTCCCCTTCTTCCATTGCACAAGCTTTCAGGTGAGGAAGATACTTTCAAGGGCTCTCACTAGAGTGGATATGGCATGAGTTCTGCTCTTCCTCAAAGAGTTGTGCCTTCCCATGAGGACATCTTAACTGGCCAGTAAATCTTCTGCTTCAGCCTGCATAGGTCTGCCAGTGGCCTTTCTGCTATGTAGCCCCACTAATATTTTACCCTCCTAGAAAACTTTTTGAAATGTTCTTCTTTCCAGACAAGAAGAACTAGAGCAATCCAAAAGTTATATCATAATTGTTTTTCCAAAAACCTCGGGATTGGTGAATGGGATCCATTCTGAATGATGGTTATAACTATACTTGCAGGTCCCTCCTCCTGTTGGAAACCCTGAGGAAGTGGCTTTTGTTGTTATCACAGTCATGGAAGCCAACTCAGAGTTCCAGAAGAAACAGAAAGTCCTAATCAAGCATGCAGACAAGAAGACTTTTATCCAGACAGACAAACCTGTGTACAAACCTGGACAGATTGGTATGGACAGAATGCCATGTCTTGTGAGAGACAGAGTGGTCCTCAGGCCACAAAATGTGGGGTACTCTCTAGTCCTCTGAGGACCTGCTCAGGAAGGGAGATGGGCCACAGGCTTCCTTCTAGGCTTAGAGGAGTTTGGGAATATCTCTCTCCTGTGTCAGCATGCCATATGCCACTGTCAACAGGGCTTGTGGGTTTTCCTTGATGCATGAGAAAAGATTTAGAAGCCACAGTGTTATACTCATGATTGCTCCAGGCAAAGTCATGACTGTCTGTCAGGGCTCTCAATCCCTCTCTTCCCCACAGACTTCCTCAGGTGAGGATTGCACACCTGCAGGTCCCACCACTGCCCTTGCACAGCTCGGATCACCACAGGGTTCAGCTGTTGGCCCCATGCCTTTCCACACTTTCCACTGGGATGGCCTTCACTGCAGGCAAGACTGAGTGGCCCACCACAGGCCCACTGTCCAGAAAAATGCTCTTTCCCACCAGCACAGCCAGCCTTCCCAGAAAGCCCCACACTGCCTCTCCTCACACTTTTTTTTCTAGCAGGCTGCCAGCTCCTAGCAGGGCTTTGGGCATAGGCCTAGGATTGGAAGGCTCTATCTGCTGCCCACACCCTCTCAGAGAAGCATGTGTACACATCTTTCTCAGCCATGTGTTCTTGTTATTTACTACTGAGAGCCTTGATTTCATTTCAGCCAGTCCCGTTTTCCTTTTGCTTTGTAGTCAAGTTGCGGATTGTGACCTTGGATCAGAACTTTATTGCCAGCAGTGAAACAGTAAGTCAAGAGGGAAGATGCCTGAAGTCTGGAAATGTTATGAGCTGCCTGCATGTCTTCTAGATCAGTGCTTGGCCCAGCCAGGAGATGTGTGTACAGCTGGTCTCAAAATTGCTTTTGGTGCTTACAAACAGTGTTGGGCACCACCTGCAAGACAGGAGCTGCTCATGGGTTATGAGCAGTTCTTGGGAATTGCTTAGAGAAAACTGATGGATGGTTGGGGAAATAAAAAATACCAGGGGGGTGGATGGTAACTTATCTGAAAGCATCCCACCAGTGACTGTTATTTCCTCCCCACAGCAGCGCCTGGTGGAACTGAAGGTAAAGCTCCTACTTTATTGTAAGTGATGAACTCTTCTCACCTTGGAGAAGACACAGGTTTGGAGATGGTGGTTGGGAAATATTGATGCAGAAAGTCAGTTACCTCAGGATGAATGGGAACAGTCCCATCAACTCCTCACAAAGCTCCTACTGGGCAGTGTGGCTGTACCTAGAGTTCTGCACCCTGCCGTCCCAGAACCAGCAGTGGGAGAGCACTGCCCTTCATGACTCGGCCTCAATGGTTCCTCTGCATGGAGTCCTGGATTCATTTCCCCATTCTTTCCTGGGGATTCAAGACATCACTCCCCAGTAGCTTGTGCCTTAGGCAGAATGGCTCCACAGTGACCTTGTGGGCTGTGCCAGTTCAGGTGACCACAGAGATCGCCAAGAAGGACCACTTCTTTCTCTTAGTGAGACAGGCAGGCAGTAAACAACAGTTTTGCAGCAGTCAGAGATGACAGTGCCATCAGGGAACAAGGATATGACAGATTTACTTTGTCAATGAGACAGGGAGGAAAGTCCTTTCATCTTTGAGCTTGGACTCACCTGAGCACTGCAGCTGTCCCATAGACCTGGGCTCTCAGGACAAGAGGGTATGTGGTCAGACCAGGCTCTGGTATCATGGACATCCTGCAAAAGAGTCTTTTTGCACTGGAAAATAACTAGTCTCTGCTCCACCTGCGCAGGACCCCAAAGGGAACCGAATTGCACAGTGGCTGGATGTTGCACCTGTGGGGGGCATTGTGGATCTGTCCTTCCCGCTGGCTGCAGGAGCACCGCTTGGAGAGTACACCATCAGAGTGCCTGGCCTCACACGCACCTTCAGGGTGGAGGAGTATGGTAAGAGTCTCAGGAAGCTGGTGGCAGCAGAGAAAGGTGTTCTGCCAGCCTCCAGCCCCACCCCCTCACACAGAGCTGGATGGGCCACGCAGCTGTGAACAGCTGTGCTGGTTGTGCTGTCTCCTGGGAAGTACAGCTGCCTGCCCACAGGTGTAATCGCTGACCTTCACCCAGGCCCACTGGCTTTCTCCTCCCCCATGTCCTGAGGATAGGACTGAGACACTGTCCCACAGCTGTGCTCTGGGGAGGAAACTCAAGCTGCCTGCTCCTGCCCCATTCTCCTAGCTGGGCTGTTGGTGTATTTCTACCAGGCCATGTGCTGGAACGAAAGGAGAATTTTTTTTTTTTTTCTGTAAACAGCCACTTTGGAAGGATTGGAGCAAATTAAGTCTTTCTATTCTCACTGAATTATCTTTCTCTTGCTTTCACACAGTGCTGCCCAAGTTCAGTGTCTCCATCCAGATGCCTCAGGTGGTCACCATCCTAGAGGAAAACTTCCCTCTCCACGTCTGCGGCATGTGAGCTGACTTATCGTGGCAGAAGGTGCATTTTTACTGGTTTGGAAAATGCACAGCCACCAATAACTGAGCTCAAAATGGTCTCTGCCAACCCTACCCCCACCCCAAGAGTTGGTATCCTGTCACCCTTTGCCAAGCAATCCTCCTGAACTCTCACCTTTCTCCATATTGTCTCTCCCTACTTTCTTTGTGAATCTGAAAGCGACAGGGCATTCCCTCAATGCAGCATGTGCCCTACAATACAGCCCCTCTTCTGTATTTGTTAGTGACAGGGTTGTAGGAATAATGGCTGAGCTCATGGCCAACAGTGTGTCCCCTAGCCCTGCCTGGTGGGGCTGGTGTTGGCTTGGAGAGAACTTGCCCACCAGTGCCTTCTGCCTCAATCTGATGAGGCCATTTGTACTTCTTGGCCTCCTCTGCTGAGCCGATGACCCGTGAATATACTGCAGACTGCTGGGCTGTATGGCTGCAAACCACAGGGTAAAGCTGACATTCCTCACTTCTGTGCCAGTGTTTCTGTGTGAGTGTAAGCCCTCTGTGCTCCCTTTGCCAGGTACAGCTATGGGAAGGCAGTGCAGGGCAGCGTGAAGGCCGTGGTGTGCCGCAAACACATCCGCTATAACCGCAGGTCCTCCAAAGCCAAGCGCAGTATCTGCAGGGACTACAGCGGCGAGGTGAGCACGGGAGCACCCACCCCTCCTGCAAAAGGGAGGGAAGAGGGCAAAGGGACAGAACACTCTTTTTGCCTTCATGATTGGTTAACAAATACAATTTCATATTCCCAGACAAATGAGGACGGCTGCTTTTCCACTCTAGTGAATACAAAGATTTTCCACCGGAAGCATGGTGATAATTATGATTTCAATCTGGAGGCTGAGGCTTTTCTGAAAGAAAGTGGAACAGGTAGAAAAAAACTGATTCTACACTTCGTGGGAAATATTCTATTTTACACTCGTAAAATCTACTTGTCTTTGGGTTTTTATCTATAAGACAATTGAGTTCATCCAGTCTTGATGCCTGCTCTGGCAGTCATTTTGTTTTGACAGAGATGGGCAAGAGCTGCTTTCTCTTGTCTTCTCATCAAATTAAAGTGTGTACAGAGGTGGACCAGGACAGGCTCTCTTGTTTTTAAACCATATTTTAGGACAGTCAATTGGAATGTTACTCAGAGCAACTAGACATAACCGAGGCCCTGACTGTGTACTGTTATTAGCTCCTCATTAGATTTATCTCTCCATCCCAGATAGGGAGATAAGGTTTCTTATAAGGTTCCCACTCTCACAAGATTTTGCAAAGCCTTCCTTTTCTTCCTGCAAAGAAAATGTTTCACGGCCCCTTGCCAGAAGCAGTGACACACATTCACTTAGCAAACAACTGCAGTAACTTCAGATGGGCACACAGGAGGAGACATCAGGCTGAGAACTGACATGAGAAAGACAAGGAAAAATGCTCCCTTCTAGTGACTGCTGTGAGGAGGGAAGGAGAATTGAACAGGACAATTATGAGTTGGACCATCTTAATGTGTGTGTGTGTGTGTGTGTGTGTGTGTGTGTGTGTGTGTGTGTGTGTGTGTGTGTGTGTGTGTGTGTGTGTGTGTGTGTTAAATGACTCCTGAAGCTGCATGGAGAAACTGCAGTGCCCTATGAGTGATAGTCCATGCCTTAACTGAGTTTATCCAGTCTTGATGCCTGCTTAGATACTCTACTCACCTGCATGTGCTTCCTGTCTTTCCCAGGAGTGGAGTTCAACACCACTGAAAACTGCAAGGTCACTTTTGATATCACAACTCTCCAGTTCTGGGGGACCAGCTACTACTACCAGCAAGGAGCTCCCTACTATGGAAATGTGAGTGAAAAGGGAAGAAACATGGAAAGCCCAGCGGCTGGGCCTAAGCAGGTGGCAGGCACAGAAGTGCCCAGGGGTCCCCTTGTTCTGAGCTGCCCAATGCTGCCAGCACAATCCTCTGTCCCAGTCCCTCCTTTGACATATCTACCAAGAAGTTGTCCAAATGTATGACTGCAGAATCTGTGGCTTTGCCAGATGAGATGGCTGCTGCATAAATGGGGAAGGTTTGGAGAGGTCAAAATTCACACTGAGAGTCCCTTTGCAGAGAGGGGGACTGGGACTTCTGCTGGGAGGTGGATTTTCAATTCTGAGGCCTCCAGCTCTCTCATTGTTCTCTGCATTGTTACAGCTGGAACTCAGAAGTGCCAGTGGGACAGCCCTGCAGAACAAGAAGGTGATTCTTACAGTGTCCTATGGGAGCAGGAAGCAGACCAAGACCTACCTCACGGATGATGCTGGGATGGCCTCCTTCGTCTTAGAGACATCAGCATGGGACAACAGCAGTAAAGTTATACTACAGGTTAGGAACCAGTTATTGCAAACCAGTCTGGAGCTAAGCAGATCATTAGAATTGAAATACATTATAAGGGCAGATCCATGCTAATACTTTTCCCAAATATACCAGATAGAAGCAAAGGTTTCAGTGGTTTGATCCAGGGGCTGATAAACCACTTAACATAGTCAAATGATCTGGCTTGCTCCCAGGGTAGCAGCAGCATGGCAGAATTTCAGACTTCAGCTAAAGCCCTAGCAGTGTACAGCTCGCTGCTCCTGTTCAGGCACTAGTTATCCCAGAGTGTGGGACAGCAGGCAAATGCCAAGCTCCACAGAAGAGGAGTGATTGAACTTGGTGTAGGTGGAAGTAGACACCCTATGCTGGGATAGTTCAGACCCCCTGTTTAGTCAGCCTTGGTTTTGGTGTATGAGGAGCTGTAGGAAATCCTCAGACACTTTTTTCTGTGCCACAGGCAAAGTCCCAGCCGGAGGACATGAATGGTCGGAACGTGAAGGTTTCTCATGGCACCGCATCACTCCCACTCAGGGCCTTCTACTCCTCCAGCCGCAGCTCCGTGAGGATCCAGCCCGTGCAGGCAGTGCCAGCCTGTGGGGATGTGCAGCAGGTCACTGTGCACTACCACATACTTGCCACAGAGCTGGGCCACCAGGCTGCCAGAGCACACTTCTACCACCTGGTGAGTGCGGGCAGCACCAGCGAGCTCAGCTCTGAGCCCGGTCTGTGTCAGCACAGGGCCCTTTGCTGGCTCAGAAACGTGGAGCAGAGGCGCTCTCAACCCTTTGTTCTGTTCATTACCCTTTAGGTTATGGCCAGAGGGTCCCTTGTGCATCATGGCCAAACAACAGTGCTTCTTGATCCACCATCAGGTAAGGGCATCTAACTGCCAGGAACAGATTAAGGATCCAACGAGAAAGTCTTTCCAGCCTAGATGGAGAAGGAGACAAAAGAGATCTGACACTAACAGGAAACCATAGAGCTGGCACAAAAAAAAATATAGGAAATATGCTATCTTTTTTCAGTCTTTTAATTTCCTTCTCTTTTTTTTTTTTTTCTGATCAAATAATGAAACTGTCAGAGTTTATCTGCCAAGCAGGAAAATGCCAAAGTAACTTATGGAGTCTTTCTGGGCTCAAGTGGAAAGACTCATTTATCTTCCAAGTGCTCACTGTTTCCAAGGTGTGTCATGATACAAGGTCACTGCTATAAAAACCTCCATCCTAGCCTAGCTGTGGCCTCCCCAGAAGCAAGGCAGAATAGTTTTTATGCAAGAATCTGTACAGAAGTATTACAGAGGAAGAGCACATTGCTGCTGTAATCCTTGGATTGAAGACTTCCTTGCACCTTGCCATACTTTTTCAATTTTTCCTTCATCCTTCAGGTCAGTACAGTGGGTCTTTCAACATCACTCTGCCCATTGACCTCATTTCATCCATGGCTACCCTCTTTGTTTACATTGCCTTCCCTGAGGGACAAGTGGCAGCTGACACCTTCCGTCTGAAAGTCTCCAGCTGCTTCAGGAACCATGTAAGCAGTGCACAAAACACAGAGGGGCAGGTAGGCTGGAGGGTGGCTAATGATCTGCAAACTGGCAGTAGATATGCAGCAGAATCCCATAGCCACAGCTTCCCCTTTCCACCGTCTCTCAGTGTCTGCAGTCCCCCTTTCTCCTGCTGTTTCAGGTGAAGCTTGGCTTCTCAGAAGCAGTGGCTCTCCCAGGATCGACTGTCCAGGTCCATTTGCAGGCTGCACCAGGCTCCCTGTGCAGCATCCGTGCAGTTGACAAAAGTGTCCTTCTCCTGAGGCCAGAGGCTGAGCTGTCCAGGGATAGTGTGAGTCACTCCAGTGCTGACCTTTGCTGGCTAATAAGGCACGGTGAACATACCAACAACTGCTTGAATGGCGACAGGGCATGGTTTAATGAGAAAAAATGAGGGCCAACATCAAACACCAGCCAAATTTCCAGTGTCTAGAGGGTGTATTCTGTTAGAATAACCCATTGTCGTCCCCAGCTACAGCCTGAAGTCACATCCTGGTTAAGCTTACAGTGCTTTACCACAGTGGCAAGAAGAAGGCAAGAGACATCCATCTCCTGAACTGATACATGGCAGTGCTCTGAAAAAAAGTCATGTTAAAAAAAAAATGCCAAGCATGGGGTAGGCTCCGTGTCTTTGTTCCAGCTCACGTGAACCAGACAGTCCTTCCATTCACAGAGTGGGCTCTAAGTGGTGTACTGGCAGTGGAAGGGCTGCTTTTCTCCTCTAGACCTTGGTTTAAGGACACCTGAATTGCCTCTTTACACTGTCTTGGTGGATCCAGGATGTGTCTTCAGTCAGACAAGAAGCTGTCCAATGTTCCTCCCATGCAGGGAAGGTGTCCTTAGTGTTTGCATTCAGTTCGCAGGTACAATTATTAAGCTAGAAGTGGCCACAGCTATGCAGCCATATCCCAGAGGGGCTCATGTTCTTCTCTGATGCTATGCATCCAAAACTTGTGGAGGCTCTCCATAAAATTCAAAACCCCTTGGAGCTGGGTTTTTGTGACAGGCAGGACCTGAGCTCAGCCTCTGAAGTCACAGGAAATCTCTGGATAGAAATGAAAATCTTCCCACCTCTCACACTGACCTGTACTGTTTTCATTCTCTCTCTACAGGTATATAATATGTTCAGCTATGCTCAGGAGCAGCTCAGCACACTCACAGATATCTACAGTGACTACTGCACCATCCACAAGAGCCCAAGAATCACTGGTGCCTCTAAGACCACCCCTTCACCAGGAATGATGTCACCGTTCCTGTACGACAGATACTCTTATGCAGTGTCCCAACCAGATGTTTATGAACTTCTGAAGGTAAATCTAATTTCCAGAAAGGCTGAAATATAAGAGCTGAGCCCTTTTGTATCCCAGGGCAGCACTGGGTAGCTTCACAGACTGTCTTTCCTGTAAATGCTGGTGACTTCACAATCTGAATTTGCCAAGTGTCTGAACTAAGAGATCAATGACACTCAGTCCTCCCAGCATATAAATTCCCATTGATCAGGCAGATTCCTAGAACCCAACTCCCCACTGGTCCTCTTTAGACTTTCTATGGATTGGAAGCAGTGTGGATTGTCAGCCTGTGTCAGAGAAAATTGGAGGTTGGAGAAGCAAAGCACCTGAGAGAAAAGGGGAGCCCAGGGAAAGGAGAGAAAGAACAGTAGAAAGGAATGTCAGTGAAGGATAGAGAAAAGTCTGGCTTAGGGTGGGCAGCAAACTGTGGTGCCAAAATTATGACTTTGTGTACAGGCATGCCCATGCAAGTGGTCATCCCCACAGTCCTTTGGCATGAGGACCAGGCTCTGGGAGCAGGACAGTTCTTCTTCCTTGTCTGATATAAATTTGCAGGTTGTGCTGAGGTGCACAACCTGCAAACAACACAGAGTAGCTGTGATATGCTGGGAGGAGGGAGAAGAGACAGACCCTCGGACACACCAACCCCTCCACAGAAATACACCTCCTTTTCTCCCCTTCTTTCCTCCAGAATGCAGGTCTAACCTTTTTAACCAGCCTTAAAATCAAGTCTCCAATTGAGTGCCGCACCCAGACCACTTTTGACTACGACTACATGTGTACATGTCCATTTTTCCTGCTTCTTTGGAGAGCACGGGTAACATATAGGCTGCACATGGGCAGCTGAACATGCAGTGTGCTTAGGAGCTGGGGATGGCTTACAGGCATGAGTGGGAGGCTGTACAGGAGCTGTGCTCCTCAGGGAGAAGGGAAAAGCCCTGCAGGAGTGTGTGTCCAGAGCACTGGAGGGGCAGAGAGGTGGCTGCAGGGTTTGAACCTGTTTGGAAGCTTCAGCTGGTGAGCAGGAAGATAATATGGTCAAGCAGGGAAATGGGGCATCTCTCTCAGGAAAGAAAATCTGTTTGTGAAACTAGGAAAGGTCTTTTTGGAAACCAGAGAATGAACCAAGATTGGCACTGGGGAGTATCTAGGCTTTTCTGCAGGGAATGAGAGCAAAACTGTGAGCAGGTAAAATGTCTCATGGGGGGGAGCACACGCATTGGAATCCCCCTGGCCTCCTGGGTAGTCTTGTGGAAGACAATAATGAGGTTGAGGGCATTTTGGAGAGGACAAGGGGCTTTGGGCTGGGAGTGGGAGGAAAGAACTGAGCTTTTCCTGGCTGGACTCTATCCTGGTTTCACAGTTGCTCTGCCTTTAAATGAATGCTTGTATTCCAACAGCTTTTGATGAGCTGGCAGACCTGGAGAGCTTGTACTCAGAAGCAGATGCTGCTGTTGAAGCTGCTGAGGCAGAGCACACCGAGCTGGGGAGCGAGTCAGCGCCAGCACGTACCTGGTTCCCAGAGACATTCATCTGGACTCTGGTTCCCATCAAGTGAGTAATTACAGGCTGTGGCTCCACAGGCATACAGACTTTCTGGTAGAAAGTAGAAGGAATAGGCAGGAGCAGAGACAGGGCATTGTTGCCTTCTGTGCACAAAGTAAAACAGGGAGGTATGAAAAAGTGGTTAAGGACAATGGATTTTTGGTTCAGTTCCTGTCTCTGCTTGAGGTTTTCCAAATGCTTCTAGGAATTTAACATCACACACTCTTGCAAGATGTAAGAGGCCCCCAGAGATCCACAGCTCAACATTCTACACAAGGCAGGTCCTGTTAGATCAAGTTGTAGTAAAGCACTCTGTATCCCTAAGGATGGAGATTCCTCAAACTGCACTTCCATGTTTGACCACCCTCATGGTATTTTCTTATGTCAGGTCAGAATCTCTCACATTCCAGCTGTGTGTTACCTTTTGTCCTGTCAATATGCAGCTCAGAAGAGACATGTTCCATTGTCTCCACACCTTCCCAATAGGAAGTTTCACACTATATTCCATAGCACAGACTGGGTGTATAACACAGACCCCTGTGAGCCCTCTGTGCCCACACAAAAGAAGAATTTCAGGTGCAGCACTGCTCAGAATCAAATTTTGGGTTGCATTTCCCTCTCAAGTCATTCCTTGCCCACCTATTTGCTATTTTTCCCATACCTCTGTCCTACTTGCCAGGAATCCCCATTCCTTCATGTGCACTTCGATTTCATAGTCTGAATTTCTGCATTTGTCTTCCCAAGAGAAATCTATCCAGGGTGGGGACAACCTCTTCCACTCTGTGTTCTCCTCAGTGATTCAGGGACTGCTGAGCTAGCTGTCACAGTACCTGACAGTATCACAGACTGGAGAGCCATGACCTTCTGCACCTCGGAGAGCCATGGCTTGGGAATCTCGGAGACCACCAGCCTGCGGAGCTTCAAGCCCTTCTTTGTGGAACCCACTCTGCCCTATTCTGTTTTCCGGGGAGAGTCATTTCCCCTGAAAGTCAAAGTCTTCAGCTACCTGAAGCAGTGCATGGCGGTGAGTGGCTCCCTCCAGGATGCTTTGGAGCAGAGGAATGTGTGGGAACTCCTTTACTAATAGAGACCCAAACAGAGGGGCTGCCTGCTTAGGCACTCGGCAAAGGACACCAAAGAAGTTGTTCAATTTAGTTCCATCACTGACCAGTTTATCCCTCCCCAGAAGCCAAACCTTACAAATGTATATTGCATGTCCATGGGACACTGCTGGTGTCCCACAGCTACTGCAACAGGCCATCAAAACACTCACCCCTGACTTGTGGGATTGATTGTTATTTGAATCAAGGACCTGAATGAAAAAACACAGCAGCAGCAGCTCTGTATCCTGAACTCCCCTTTTTTTCACCTCTAGCTCCAGCTTAGCCTAATGGACTCCAGGGATTTTGAGTTTCTTCATGAAAATGTCAGGTTCACTCTTTGCCTGTGCCCTGATTCAGCAAAAACATTTTCCTGGGATGTGAAGGCTACAAAATTAGGTAAGGGATCAAGGAAGGGGCAGGGGTGGGAAGCACTGGCAGAGCTGCTTGAGGAAGCCAGAGATGGGCTGGAAGGGAGACTGGCCTTCTGTGCAAAGCATGAGTGAGCAGCCCAAGGCTGAGCGAACTGAAGCGTAGGCATAGATGTGCCAACCAGCCTCCTGATGTTTTCCTTTTTAGGGAAGCTGAATTTCACTGTTACTGCTGAGGTGGTGGAGCAGGAAGATGTTTGCACAGAGCGTACAGCAGTTGTGCCAGAGTCTGGAGGGAAGGACACAGTGGTTAAACACCTGCTGGTGAAGGTCAGGCTGCACTGCAGGATTCTGGCAAGGCTTGAGCTGGGTTGGGCTCAACACAGGCTGGTGGGTGGCTCTGGAAAGGAAGAGTCAGCTGGGGAGGTGGGCACATCTCTCAGGGAGACTGGTCAAGGAGCGATTGATTCTAAGGGTAGATTGGACTGGAGCTCCTGCACTGGATGGGACAGAAATGTCAGAACTGTTTGCTGGCAGGGCAGTGGGGTCAAAGGCCATGCAGCAGCTTAGAAACCTGCTTCCCAGTACAACTTCACTGTTGGCATGGATATCTCTGCTGTCTGTGTGAAGCCCTTTGCCAGGGCCCACGAGGATGGAAAAGGTGCTTGCACAAAGTGGGGGTGCTGCACAGCTGCTCTCTGATCTTATCGCTCTCCCTTCTGAGCTGACCAGCCTTTTCCCCACCAGGCAGAGGGGCAGCTGGAGGAAAAGACCCACACCTCACTCCTGTGCCCTGAAGGTAGGTGCAGAGACCCCCAAGTACTGTCTTACTGGGACTGTGCTTATGCACAGAACAAAGAGATCAAATGGAAGCAGTGTGGTGTTTGAACAACTCTAGGACTCTCTGGAGTGTGTAGGG
>NW_005054444.1:1018222-1027501 GCF_000277835.1 Geospiza fortis
TGTAGGGAACAGAAAGTCAGGGATCTTGGAGCTTTTATGGGCAGGCAAAGCCATTCAGCCCTACCCAGTTCTAAAAGTTCCTGGCAACATCAAGCCACAGCCTAACCATAACACAGACCCTCATCTGTGGGTGGCTGGATCTCTGTCTGGTCCTCTCTTTTGAATGCTGATTTCACCAACTGATGAGGTGATCCCAGACCTGTTTACACCCTCTCCTGGGGGACACCTGTGACTCTGCCATCTTCCTCATGCCTGTTGTTCTGATGTTTTTGCTGTTTGCAGGAACTTCAGCTTCAGAGACAATCTCTTTCACTATGCCAGAGAACACTGTCCTTGGATCAGAGAGAGCCCACATCTCTTTCTTAGGTGGGTTTTTAGAAGAGTCTTGGGAAGTAATATTTTTCCATGCACATGTCTTCTGGTGCCACTGTGTCTTCTTTAGCAAACAAAGTAATGAAAGGGAATATGTACAGCAAGGTGTGGTACTGTCTTCCAGAGCAGTATCCTGCCTGTCCTGTACAAGTGGGACTGGATGGATGTATAATTTCACCAAGCCAGGGGAGAGACAGCCAAGTAGCAAATCACAATTCCTGCAGTCTGTAGACATCACATGAGCAGAGGTGAACTGAGATCAGTCCTAGCAGGTTACCTGGAGAATCTGTGAGACCAGAATTGTTTTACGTGCAAGAATGCATATGGCTCCCAAAGCTGTGGTTCTGTCCTACAGGTGACATTATGGGAACAGCACTGGACAACATAGATGAGCTTCTCCAGATGTCCAGTGGCTGTGGTGAGCAGAACATGGTTCATTTTGCCCCAAATGTCTTTATCACACGATACCTTGAAGAAACAGGACAGCTGACTCCAGAAATCAAACAGAAGGCCATCGGCTACCTTGAAAGCGGTGAGTGAATTCCTACTTGTTAAGCTGGTGGTGTCCACCATAGTACTTGTGTGGAAGGAGCCTCAGCAGAGGCCTGGGGCTGAGCAGGATTTGTGCAGCATCCCTTGCCTGGCATCATGGTAATTGCAGCAGTGTAAATCAGGCTAGTGCATGTCAGCAGAACGCGCAGTACACAGCACCCCACTGCTAAATTCCTCAGAGATAATGCTCTCTGTAATGATCAGCAGGATTGGTGGGGCAGGTTGGCTCCTGGAGAACGGGACAGGCACACAGCATCTTCACTACCCCCAGCCTCTTCCTGCAGGATATCAGCAGCAGCTCCTGTACAAGCACACAGACGGCTCATACAGTGCCTTTGGGGAAGGAAGTGAGCCAGGAAACACTTGGTAAGCAACCATATCCAGATGTAACTGAGGAGCAACAGTTTGACCTGGTCAGGCTCAAGCTGGCTTGGTTTTTGGTGTGGGGAAACAGAGGCAGTCTGAAGGTGTGGAGTTTTGAACAGAAATTACTCCTGAGACCTTTTGGAAGGTGTAGTGGCTTAAGCCCAGATGGAAATTTAGCACCACACAGCTGTTCTCTCAACACCATCCTCATGCCAAATCCAAAACATGGCACTGTAACAGCTACTGAGAAGAAATTAACTTCACTCTAGCTGAAACCAGAGCAATATCCATCTCTTACTCCATAACATTTATGTCATGCCAGGTTTCACACTCCCCAATATGCCATCACTTTCCCTATTTTCCCTATTTATCTGTTTTGATAAATATACAAAATCTTCCTCTTAGTCTATGGGACACCTCTGTCAAATGTGACAATGAGCTAACCTGAAGTACCCCTCTTGGATTGTTTGTTCTTGAGCACACCAAACAAGACTGGTTCTGAAAACTTGGCAGCAAAGCCACCTTCTTTACAGGTTTTCAGAATGCTTGGTGCCCAAACAGGATTGGGAATGGGTCTGAGTGAGCTCACTAAATGTCAGCCCTCCAGGGCAACAAAGCACCCTGTTGGAATTAGCAGAGCTCTGAAGGCCTGAAGAATTGAATTTTTTCTCTCTTGCTGCACGTGGCTCTGACCTCAGGCTTCTTGAGCTCATGTGCTCTGCTTCCAGTTCTCCATCTGCACAGGGGCTGTGGCCTGCTGGTATTTCTACAGGGAGAATGTAGTCGAAGGCAGAGACTCCTGTCTCCTCTTAGAGACGTGCATCAAGTGACAATTCAGTTCTATATCCTCCTTCCTTCCTTGGCTCTAGGCTTACTGCTCTTGTCCTGAAGACCTTCAGCCAAGCCCGGGACTTCATCCACATAGATGAACAAAATATAAAGGATGCTGCCAGTGCCCTGATTAAAAGTCAGACTCCATCTGGCTGCTTCAAGAGTGTGGGGAAGCTCTTCAACAATGGTCTGATGGTATGACGTGTGTCAGTGGTGGTTCATTAGGTACCTCAGAGCTCCTTCACTCTCTGGTCCAGTTTGGGTGCCAAAAACAAATGAACTCTGTTGCAGGAGGAAGGCTCTGAAGTGCCCTTGGGTGACACTCAGGGTTGCCTAGTCACTGTGGCACTTTTTCAACTTATGAATGATGAAGGTTTGCATTTGATGATGTGCACTTGGGAACTGAAACAGTGCCTGCCCTACCTCTATCTCAAGGGCTAGGACTCCCACCTTGGAGCGGGCTTGTGGGAACATCACTTCCTCCTGGCATTGAAATCTGCTACTGAAAATCTTACATCTGGGAGGAGAAAGGGGAGTGTGCTCAGCAGGGGGAGGGAATCAGCTACCCAGAGGAGACTGGGGAGCCCTGGCAGAGAAGTGCTCTGGTAAGCAGGACCTTTAAAAGTGGATACCATTCATGTCACTTCCATAGGAGAAGGAATAGAGCCAGCACTGTCGCCTGTGCTGGCATTTGCTAGGGGACCAGAAGGCACTGGAAAACTTTCCCCTCTTCCTTCTCATAGCATCCCTCATCTGTGTTTTGTGGTGTCTGCAGGGTGCAGTGGAGGAAGGCCTGGGGCTGAGCTCTGTGATTGTGATAGCTCTCATACGCTCAGGGATGCCTCACTCCGTGAGTATCGGCAGCAGGAGTGGGATGCGTGCACAGCCTCTCACAGGCAGTGCCTGGGCTCTGCCTTTGGTTTCCATCCTCTTCTGCACACGTGAAATCTGCATTCCCTTCCCAAACACCCTGCCCGTAACGAGAGTGCTTTCAATTGTATCCTAGGACCCAGTTGTGGGGAAAGCTCTGAAGTGTATAAGGGACCTGGTCCATGCTGATACTGGCAGTCCCAACCTCTACAGCCTGGCACTGGCTGCAAACGCCTTCGCAGTGGCAGGGGACAAGGCCCTCAGGCAGAAAATCCTCAAAAGACTGGATAAGGCTGCCACAATATCAGGTACCACGGACTCTGGGGCAGGAGGGAGGGCCACTGGCAGAACTGTGTGGAAATCCCTGGGTTGAACAACCATTGGAATGGAGGGAAGGAGTAGAGGGGGGCAGGTACTGCCAGAGCTTTGTGGGGAGTCCAAGGCTTGGCTATCCAAGCCTCAGTTTGCCAAGCTGTCCCAGGTTATATCCACACTGTGAGACACATTTTCTCTATGGATAATCTCACAGTCCTGGCCTCCCAGTCACCCAAACCAGGGAAGCTTCACGGATATAGTGGAGCTCCTCCCCAGCCTGCAAGCCAAAGGTGTTGCTGGGAAAAGCAGGGTGTGGGGAGCAGACGGGGAGCTATGCACATATATCTTGTCCAACTGTATTATGCCCAATGCACATGTTTGTTTAGTACCTATATACAGGGGCTAAGTAGAACTCCAGGGTCACTAGATGCAGCTACACACTCCATTAATGTTCCCACTCCACCTCTAGATGACCAAATATTCTGGAGTCAACAGTCCAAACAGGAAGAAGATTCCCTATCTTGGTATCGGGCTCCATCTGTTGATGTGGAGTTGACATCTAGTATCCTCATGGCTCACCTTACAAAGTCAAGTTTGTCATCAGATGAAATCAAAAAGGCATCCAAGATTGTGTCTTGGCTCACCAAGCAGCAAAACCCATATGGAGGTTTTGCTTCAACCCAGGTAATCCCCTTGAGCCATCATCATTATCATCATCATCATCATCATCATCATCATCATCTTTGATGCTGGTTTTTTGAGAGCAATGGGTTCTAACAGCCCATAGTAAAAAAATAAAAATTAATAAATTTTAAAAGGGTGTATGGTTTTACAGATCCTGGGAGCTATGGATAATCCCATGCTAAAAGCCAAAGGGAAAAACTCAACCATTATTGTGCTATGGCTGCAGTATGAGGGAGGAAAAGGCTAAGGTCTGGGCATGCATAGGAAGCAGGAATCCCACTTTTCCTGATGTTTTTCTCTTTCCTCAGGACACGGTTGCTGCTCTGGAAGCCCTAGCCCTGTATGCAACCAACATCTTCAGCAAGGACAGTCCTGATCTTCAGGTTTCTCTCACTTCCAAGGGGTTCAGCCAAAACTTCCGAGTAGACAAAAGCAATCGCCTCCTGCTACAGACAGTGGAGCTGCCAGCCATTCCCCAAGATTATACCCTGCATGTACAGGGCCATGGGTGTCTTTTCCTGCAGGTAAGCCCAGCCAGGAAGAAAAATTCTGTCTGGTGAAAAGCCTTGAAAGCCAGAGAACATCTTACTTTGCTACTTAGCCAACCGTGAAAACAAACTGCTGTAGTAACTTGCAAGAATCTGGGCTTCAAGGCTGGCTGGGGTAACTGTGATCCAGCAGGAAGCTGGATCCCCAAATGAAATCTGGATCATGTCCATCCAGCCAGAGCAGCTCTTCTCCTCCAAGAAATCCATCAGGAGCAGTGCAGCAGAACCTCTGCTTCTGCCACATGGTTTTCTTGACACCAATACAAGACAGCTGAGTCTAGACAAGAATACTCTCCAGCAAAGAAAACCCTGCTATTCTCTGCTATCCAGCTTCTTTCTGTCCTGGCAGGCCATCCTGAGGTACCACATCCCTCCCCTGAGGAGCGAGGCCACCTTTGCCGTGTCCGTGCAGACGGAGTGCACCGTGCCTGACGCCACCCGCTTCCCTGTCACCATCCGTGCTCGGTAGGAGACACTCAGCTGCCCCTTTCCTCCCCCGTGCTGAGAGGCTTCTGGCACCACACCAGTCTCTTGCTGGCAGGGTTCCCCTTCACTCCTGGGGTCCAAGTGCTGAGGTGACCCCGCTGTGCTCTCCCCAGCTGGGTGAGAGGCACAAGGCCCCAGAGGGGTGGCTCAAGCTGTAGTCCTGTCTTGTCCCCTGCCCCTCACCACAAATCCTCCCAAGGTCTGTGGGTCTCACCCCTGTCTAGGGTTAGGTCTCAAAACACTAATGATGTGAAGGTCCTGTGGGACTGCCACGTACTCCTAAGTGTTCCCTCCTCTGCTCCCGACTGTCACACCACTCTTCTCTGCTGTACTCCCGCCTGGCTTGGGACAGACCTGCCAAGAGAACAGGCATAGGATGTGATATTCTCTGCCATGCCTAAAGAAGGTAACACCATAAGGCTTCCAAGGAACTTATTCTCCTTGGCACAATTAAAAGCGAGATCAAGGGAAGCACAAAGATTTATTACAGTGCAGAAACAGGTATGCTTACAGGAGAAACACTGGAAAGAAAGGCACATTCCTCCACCTGAGTACCAAAGCTGGGCTGGAGTATCTGGAGATCATGGCTCAGAAAGTAACATTAGTGCTGTCCCCTGGGTTCCTGCTGCAGCTACACAGGGAACCGTGTGTCCACCAACATGGTCCTGATCCAAGTGGAGCTGCTGTCTGGATACAGCCCCGTGGCCGGTTCACTGGAAGAGGTGAGACCGCGAATTTGTGTCCAGCTGGGATGGGAACAGTGATGGATGTCCATCATGCAGGACTGTATGCTGAAATGTGATCATTCCTGTGGGCAGAGAAACAGGTTATTTTCTTCCTAAGAAATCCTTATACTCAAAGTCTCTTCCAAGCTGCACCTTGCCTTTCCCCACCTCAACAGCTTCCCTGGCCATGTAAAATATTTGTCCATACTCTCACAAGGACAAACACCCCTGAATATTTCTGCTTTTTATTAAAGCCTTTCTGATATTTTCCCCCTATTTTCAGCTAAAGAAAATGCCTTTAGTGAAGAAAGTTGAAAGCAAAGCTGACCAAGTCGTTCTCTACCTGGAGGAAGTGAGTGTAATTTGGGCTAACATCATCATTAAAGGGGCTATGGACTGACAGCTTTTATTCTTGTTTACTGGTTTCACTACTATTTTAACTATCCAGAGCTGTTGTTCCTGCATACCAGCCACATTTGCTGATATAGAAAAGTGTTAGTTGGCAGTTGTTCATCCGTAGAGCAACTTATAGGGCTACTTAACTTGAGTGAAACATGGCAAACTCTCATGTTAAGCCTACATCTGTCGGCACTGTTAAGTGACTTTTGAAAGTCCATATATATGGTGCCTGGTTAGGACTGAGGAGTAGTAATAAGATCCATCTAGCAAATCCAAGCAAACCTGCAATCTTAGAAAGCGCTTAAGCAACCTGAATGCAGCAGAGAGCATGCAAGATTGCTCATGGATTTTGCCAAGATCATTTGAAACTAAACCAGATGGTTGTGTGAACAGAAGTGCACGTTCCACAGCCTCATGAATCAACTGATTAACAACCACTCCAGCCTTTTTTCTAGCTCCATGAATACCTAAGCAGCACCAGAAATGAGACCGGGCATGTATTTAAAACTCCAAGCATTTCTAAGGAGCATTTCTGTGATTCTTCATCCTCAGTTTCTGTCAGTAGGCTAAGCTAAGCTGGCCCCATAGGAGGTGGGTTAGTGTCACATGGATGCATTAGGCTTGCAGAGCTGCTGCTTTCATTACATCTACAGCACAGAGCAGAAAATACAGAGAAACATTTCAGCTCAAGCTGCCACGTAACACAAGGTGCACTGCAAGCAACAGCAGGTCATGTAACTACTATCCTACAGCAGATGTTGGTCCACAGCTTGTATTTGTCTGCTTAATGATGAGGGTTATGTGAGACTGGAGAATATGAACTGATGTCACTGTGAATAAGAAAGTAGCCACTGAGGCCAGGTGCATGAAGGAGCTCAGAGTAGAGCTGGATGGGAAGGTGGGTTTGGTGGGGAACACTAGCACACCATTTAGGTAGTGCACACTGACTCCGTAGGTTTTGATGTTCCCCATGAGCTGAGTTAAATTTGGTGACACACAATGGGAAGTAAAAGATGTTTCTGAGATGGACTAGAAAGCAGAACAGATGTGTTACAGTGGTGAGGTCTCCACAGAGCCTGAGTGCAAGTAGGTGAAAGGGGTTGTCTTACAGGACTTTTCTGTCCCTCTCTGTTTTTAATCCTTGCATTTCTTGGTCTTAGCTGACTAGACAGCCTCAAACCTACACTTTCCTGGTGGAGCAGGACATGCAAGTGAAGGATCATAAACCAGCCAATATCAAGATCTATGATTACTATATGCCAGGTGAGCTCAGATGCTGTACTGCAAAAACCACCCAAAAGTACTTCTGGAAAGACAATTTCTAAATTTTGTTGAGTCTAAGACAATACCATCTATCACCTCGTTATCTGACTGTCCCTTAGAAGCTCTCTAGGCATGAACTTAACCTGTTGGTGTTCAAAATGGTAGGTCCTCCTCCCTCTGGTGCCAGAACTTGCAGGCCTGAAGCTGGTGTGTAGAACCACTGAGGGTCTGGCTCTCCCAACAAGAGTGGAGCAAGGAGCTGTGCTTTTGAGCACTTACTTCGTGGGAGACAGAAAAGGCAGAAGGACCATACTGGGGGGATGACTCAGAAGAGTAAGGGCCCCCTTAGAAGAATAAAACCAAAACCAACCTGTCCTCTGTTCTGTGGGGTTCCTAGTGGGAAGAAAAGCTAGAAATGTGTCAGGGATTGCTATTTGTTGAGAAAGTGTGGAACTCACAACTGTGATGGAGCTCTTTGAGACTTGCAGCCTCCTGCCTTGGGTGAATCCTGACCAGCTGCAGAGTCAGGGGCACACAAGTGGTTTCACATGTCACATGGAGGGGAGTTGTAGCCTGTAAATTGAGGGAACACCTCTCCTAGGAACAGTGGCTCAGTGCTGGATTGCTTTCATGGGTTTTTGACAATGTGTCTCACCAGTACTTTCTTTCTTGTCTTTCAGAAGAAACTGCAGTGATGAGCTACAGTGTCCCGTGCAAGTGAGGTGAGGGCCCAACACCTCTTTTGTTATCACATGGTCCTGAAGAATATGGAAGGGGAGGGAGATGCAGGCAAACGCCCTTGCTCAAGAAACTTGTCAGACTGCAGGTCCAGGGTAGAAAGCAATTTGCAATGCCAAGTAAGGGTGAGTTCCTGTACCCCAGTGGTTAAACTGAGGGAAAGACAACTGAAGTAGAAGATTTGATGTGACAAGATCATGACAAAGCTGGAGATATGTTCCAGAAAACAAGGACTGCATATACCAGTTACTAGCACCAGTCCTGGCCCTTTGCATCAAATACACTTTATTCAAGCCACCACAGTTCCCTTTCCTGGCACTTTCCCTGCAGTTTCACATCCCTCCAGCGCTGTGCACACAACGTGCCATGCTCGTCTTTACTGCAGGGCCAGGCCAGGTTTCAGTGCCAAGCCTTTCTCCATCTCAGCCTGGCTTCTGATCCACACTAGGGAATGGACACCTGCCCATCCTCTTTCCAGGCTGAGCCAAGACAAAGCTTAAGCTTGACCAATGTCTGCCCCTGCTCTAAACTTTCACTTGCACCTGTGTGCTCTCCTGCCCCCAGCCCACAAGACAGGGAAAACCACCTGCTGCATGAATCACCTGTAGGGAGGCACACAGCCCTGTCCTGGGATGTCTGCCACAAGCTCCACACCCTTACCAGAGATTGTGACATAAGCTTTGTATAGATAAAGTGACAGAGAATCTTAGGTCATAAAACATTCTGAGGTGGAAGGGACCCACAAGGATCACCCAGCTCCAGTCCCTGCACAGGACAGCCCCAAGAGTCACACCACGTGCCTCACAGCATTGTCCAAATGCTTCTTGAACTCTCATCAGTTTTGGTGCTGTGACCACTTTCCAGGGAAACCCATTCCAGTGCCCAAACATCCTCTGGGTGATAAGAGCTCTGTCCTTGTTGGCCTGACAGTACCATTCAGTCACAAGGTGCAGAAAAGGCCCCTAAGTTCCCAGTGGTTAGTTTTAATACTTCATGAACTCTTTTTTTTGTCCTCTATTGTCTTCACAGGAGCAGGGGTAGATCCCTCCTCTGCAGTCTCTCCCATCAGTCCTTTGTCTCCCCTGCCAACAGTCACCACATGGAGATATGAAGAAAAGAGAAAATGCTTG